>NC_091124.1:27535000-27910000 GCF_040183065.1 Periplaneta americana | reverse complement strand
AGAACTTTCTTCCTGATAAATTAAAATTAATCCTTGTACAAACACTCGTGATGCCACACTTTGACTACTGCGATATTATATTAAGTAACCTAAATGCAAATTTGAGCAACAGGCTACAACGTGTGCATAATGCGTGCGTCCGTTATATTTGTAATATTCGTAAGTATGATCATGTTTCCACGTCTTTCCAAACTCTGTCTTGGCTAAGGCTAAGCGATCGACGAGCCCTGCATTCTCTTGTTCTCTTATTTCAAATTCTGCGCACCGCTACCCCAGTCTATTTGGCTTCTCGTTTTCAAAATTTATCCGCATATCATCAGCTAAGTACAAGATCTCATTATAACAATTTACTCATTATACCCTACCACAAGACATCTTTATATTCTTCATCCTATACAGTTTCAGTTGCTAGAAATTGGAACTCGCTTCCGAGTGATATAAGGGGTTGTTGGACAATAGCTTCATTTAGGTCAAAATTACATAAATTCTTACTTAACAGATGAATTGCTGATTAATATTTGTTACTTATAATGAAACTAACATCTGTCCATTCTTATTATTATTATCTTTAATTTCTCTAAATAGATTTACAAAACCTCTAATGGCAATTACATTAATATTCTCAATATAGAAATAGAAATATATATATTCTCCCTGTAACATAGTCCTAGTAAGCTTATATTAAATTAATTTTCATCATTTTACTAGCTATCTCAAATATTAAATTAATTATAATTCATTGAATTAAATTAGCTCATAAATTAAGTTACTACTTTACTTTATAGATTTATCTAAATTTAAATAAATGTGTAGTGAAGATTATTGCTGGATAACCTTTTAAGTGTAGTAAAAATATTTGTAATTTAAATTTATGTATTGTATTGATTAAGGCTGGTTGAGTGGAAGAGAAGGCCTTATGGCCTTAACTCTGCCAGCGAAAATAAAACATTATTATTATTCACATTGCTTCTCCATTCTCTTACAATCGAATCTATAAATAGATTAAAAAGAGCGGTCGATAAAGGACAACCGTGTCTGACACCATTATTAATTATTATTGGACATCTTTTATTTATTTTTATTTTTGTTCCGTTCATATATACTTTTGATAACTTGTATTAAATGCAATGGTATTCCTCTAACTTCTAACATATTCCATAGTATCGATCTTGGTAAATAAATAAATGAATGAATGAATAAATGCATAAATAAATAAATATATGTATATATAAATACATAATATATTTTAAAACACTCGCAAGAGTTATAATATCCTTGAAGTTGAATATTACTCAGAATTTCAGCGATGCCTAAGGAGAAATCGCTTGTAGGTACGAGTAAACAGTCCTGCAGATGTGAATAAGTTAATCGTGATCGTGCTTTGTTCTTGAGGTTATTCCGGATATAGCCAGACATTTGAGAGAATCACTACGCAGTATTTGAAGTCTTTTTATGCCTTCTGCTCCTCAAAGGCTATGAATTTCTCCTTTGAAAATAAATATTTCAGAGCTGGAAATCTTTCAACTGATGTTCTGTACTAGCATCCATATTATTTTCTTGAATGGTCTTCATTTTTGTGATAAAGTACATACTGGATTGAATGGGGTTATACACCATGAAATACGAAAAAACCTATCAGGTCTGTAAGATATTATAATGAATGGATAGGAACGTTAGTTTGTACAACAAACTTTGAATTGAAAAAAGACCTCAGAAGCGAGCGTGCTCGCAAGCACTTTTTTTACTCACATGACGAGAGCACCAAATGTCATTAAGGGATTAGGTACAGCTTACAGCAGTAAAATTTTGGAAATATTCCAAATTTTTTCCCTCTATTAAGCTTACTGTATCTTGTACAATAATAAAAATTATTATATGTAAAATACTGTCCTTCTGCTATAAGAACAAAAATATTTTTACGATTTAAAAAAAATGATTTGCATTTTTTTTTTCACTGTACAGTGATGAAGCGTTTCTCACATAACTCAAAAACTATCCAACATTCTGCGATGAAATTTTTGTGTGTATTTTTGCATGTCATATCTACAATATGATACAAGATCACTTCTCTACTTTTGATAGATTGTCTGATAAAAAAATTCTTAAAAAAAATGGCCAAATATCAGTATTTTCTCCTAACACAAAATAAAAAAAAATATATACATTGTTTATTAATTGAAAGAGCATGATATTGCAAAGATGAGTTTCAGCAATAAAATAAAAGAGAGAGAACATGAAAAAGTTAACAAGTTTATGATTTATGAGGGAAAAGCTTCATCACTGCACAGTAAACTGCCACTATTTTGAATTTTGAAAAAAAAATATATATATATTTTTAAATCGTAAAAATATTTTTTCCATACAGCAGAAGGACAGTGTTTTACACATACCAATTTTCATTATTGTACAAGATACAGTAATGGAGGAAAAAATGTTGAATATTTCCAAATCTTTTACTGCTGTAAGCTGTACCTAACCCCTTATAAGACCACGTTCAATAGGTTGAGAACGCCTGTTGTACGAGATCTGTTCTGAAAGTAAAGGTTAACCAACCATTAAGGGAAGAGGATCTATTAGTCCCCCTTCATGGGAGTGCATGGACTGGGACTGTCCTCGCACACAGGCCGCTCGGGTGGGCCCATTGTATTACGCGGGATGAAGTGTGTGCATGCCCTAAGGTCCCCCGCGCTACAGATTCCTCTGCGAGTCGCCTCGGAATTCTCTTACAGCCTACATGATCTCTTTATCTTTCCGCGTAGGCTTCACCGCGTTCCCTCAACCCCGGTCCCACGAGTTGCCACGAGTACAGTGGAAAGCCCACGGTGCACAGCGCTACCACCAGCAACTAATGACCACATATCCACTGCGTCCAAGTTCGGCGGCAGCACGCATCCGACTCTACATCGGAGCAAGCCCGAAATCTAGGAAAGAAACGGAGATGATGAAAGAGGGAAAGTGTAATTATGATGGCGAAATGAGTCCGAGGTCCATCTCTGAAAGTTATTGCCTAGCGATTCTGCCTCATTTTGTTGAGGAAAAACCTAGGAAAAACTTCAACCAGATGTAACTTACTCCAACCAGGATTTGAAACCAGGTCCATTCGTTCCGCGGTTAGACATGCTAACCGTCATTCTGTAGCAATGGACCTTGTTTGTGATGAAACATTCTTTGAATTCTTATAAAAATAATTTCAACAAATTCTCAGAAATTTCAAATTTATACTGACTCCAATAAACATATAGGGCTTAATTTTGTTTATTCTGTTTATTGCCTAGAAATGCATGATCTATCATAAGATTCATTAGCAACATTAGAGTATACCAGGGTCATTTTAAACACTTTTCACTGATCTATACTAATAATAAATCTGTAGCCGAAATTTTTCTGGTAATTTTCGATTTTCAAAAAATAATTGGTCCTAACAAACATAATTAACCACCCTGAAACCGAAAATCGCTTTTTTGAAATTTTTGTTTGTATGTCTGTCTGTATGTTTGTTACCTTTTCACGCGATAATGGCTGAACGGATTTCGATGAAAATTGGAATATAAATTAATTTCGCTGTAACTTAGATTTTAGGCTATACAGCATTCAAAATACATTATTTAAAAGGGGGAGCCTGAATTAAATAAATCGAAATATCTCGCTTATTATTGATTTTTATGAAAAATGTTACATAACAAAAGTTTCTTTAAAACTAATTTTCGATAAGTTTTATTTCTTGAAAAATGTTGATAGGACTGATATTTAATGAGATAAATGAGTTTTAAAATTAAAATAACTGCCATCTAAGGCCGTGTAATGAATTAAAAAACAAATGACTTCGTCTATAAGGGGCCTTGGACAGCAACAGTCGAAAGCTATGAAAGATAGCCTACAGAGAATGTTTCTGTGTTTGTATGAAGTAATATCGGAAGCTAAATTAACCGATTTGTATAATTAATTATTATTTCACCACTGGAAAGTGTAGTTTCTCTAGATGGACATAATGCTATAATGTTATTTCAGTAACTTCTGATATAATATATATTATATTATATATTAATACAATACAATACAATATAATATAATATAATATAATATAATATAATATAATATAATATAATATAATATAATATAATATAATATAATATGTAATATTATATACTATAATTTATGTTGTTTGAAGGGTTCAGTACCATAATGGGCCAAGCGCCATTTACTGAATACGTAGAAAACAAGGGTTAAAATTAAGTTATTACCAAAATTCAATGGAAACCTATAACATGTAAAATAAAATACACACATTAAATCTAAATTATGTCAATGTTCATTAAACTATGGTTGCATGTAATAAAAATTAAGAAACATGTTAAAGGAATTGTCATTGCACCAAATGAGTGTCTCTGGACCAAAATGATCGCATTGTTATTATTTGGATGGAATTTAAATTAAGTAACATATTAAACGATTTATCCTTCTATCAAACACGAATGTTCCCTGGATCAAATATCCTATTTTAATTATGTAATTACTTTATATTTATTTCTAACGGGTGCAGCGGAGCGCACGGGTACGGCTAGTTTAAAATATATTTCAACATTACACAACTCTCAGTAACGCTAAGCATAACAAAGAAACATTGTGTAAATTTTTAGATATTTCTTTTCCCTGATAATGAGTTTAAAATAATAAGGTTGACTTTTTTGATCTTTTAATTGCTAGTTTACATTTACCCCACCTGTTTACATTTACTCCTTTGAGGGGGGGAATTGTAAACACCAATTTTCGCAAGGGCTATCAGATACTGAACATTTTTTGTTCTGTTTCAGAAGAAAGAGCTGTAGCTACTCCTTCCAACTCCAATTTTGGTCACTGGTACATTTCGTCCCTTTAACCTATGATATACGACAATATAGGAACTCATTACCTCTCCTGAGCTTCACGATAACTGTAGTTACTGTTTTTCACATCTGTGACAACCCTCTCTAAAGCCTCTACAATGTAGTTGGGTGGGGATCTCTTTGATTACTGAAAAGTACGAAATGTAACCATAGCAAAACATGTTTACAATTACCCCCAACCAATTAAACTATGGGGCAAATGTAAACACGTCATAATTTAATGAACTGAGGTTATGGGAGATCTAAACAATTTTGTAATAAATGTTAAATATTATATATTACTCATAAAACAACATATTCTTAAAAAAAATAGCACTGTACGTTTACGTACAACAAAGCAGTTACTCCTATTTGGCGCCAAACTACTTTGTAGGTTAGCCAACATCTTTATTTAAATATTCCCCCGAATTAAAATTTTTGTATTGACAGTTTTGTATTTCTCACAGCATTTGTTTACAATTACCCTCATCTACCCTATAATTGTTTTATTCAAAAAGTTCTTTTTACTGAAATCCATGTTTGCAGTCATATATGAATTCCGAATTTGTTGCGACTTTGTAATATTTAAATATTATTTTCCAAGATGCCTTTTTAATTATGACCCATCCCAATGTGTCGCAATAGTACCTCCATCTATAATTTTCTAATCACTATTTTTGTTTTGCCGTTAGCTACTTTCGCCATTCATATTTCTTGAACCTCAAGGAGTACATCTGTGAATTCTCAGGATAGTTGACGAACTGAACGCATTGTGCTCGTCTCAACAAATCAGGGCGCACCTAGCAGGTCCCATCGCCTATGCGTTATTCATGTGTTATCATTATGTCTCATGCGACGGGAATTGCTTGCGACGTGGAAATGGCGTAGTTAATGTACGAAACAATCTGGGACGCGCAGAAGGTGAAGTAAACAGACCGGTCTGAAGCCTCGCGGGATGAGAAGCACACAGGCTGCTTCGATTGTTACGTAGGCCTCCGGATCTTCACATTAGGCCTACTACCGTAGCAAGAAAACGCCAGAGTTACGTCTCTTGATGAAGCAGTGTAACAGTGTTGAAGGAATTACCAATCTTCGTCTTCTACGACTGTACATTACATGTCATTCAATTAGGGATAAATGGGGATAGAAAAATATAAAATAAAAAAGAAAGATATGAAGAATAATGAAACAAGAAAAGAATGTAAAGAAGTAAGAAGGAAAAAAACTAAGAAAGATAGTATCTTTCTTAGTTTTCTCCTTAGTTTTCTTTATTAAGGGAGAAATGAAGAAGGAAATAAGCGAAAAAATACCTATAAAGAAAACAAAAGAGAGAGATACGGAAGAAAGAATTATGAAGAACAATGAAAGAGTAAATTATGAAAAATTATGAAATAGAGAAGAAGGAAAAAACCAAGAAAGATAGAATAATTCTATCTATCTTAGTTTTTTCCTTAGGTTTTTTTTTATGAAGGGAGGAAATGAAGAGGGAAATAAGCAAAAAAGATCTATAAGGAAAACAAAAAAAAAAAAGAGAGAGATACGGAAGTAAGAATTATGAAGGACAACGAAAGAGGAAATTATGAAAAATTACGAATATGAAACAGAAAAATTGTGAAGATTATGGAAGAGTGAAATTATGAAGTATTATGGAAGAGTGAAGTTAAAAAGAATTATGAAAGAGTGAAGTTATGAAGAATTATGGAAGAGGAAAATTATGAAAAATTACGGAAGAAAAGAATACTGAAGAATTATCGAAGAGGGAATTTATGAAGAATTATGGAAGTGGGATATTATAAAGAATTGTGGAAGAAGGAAACTATGAATAATTATGGAAGAAGGAGTTTATGTAGAGTTATGGAAGAGGGAAATTAAGAAGGATTATAGAAGAGTGAAGTTGTGAAGAATTAAGGAAGAATATTATAAAGAATTACGGAAGAGGAAAGTTATGCAAAAAATTATGGAAGTGGGGTATTATAAAGAATTATTGAGGAAGAGGGGAAACTATGAAGAATTATGGAAGAAGAAATTTATGTGGAGTTATGGAATAGAGAAATTTTAAGAATTAAGGCAGATTGAAGTTATGTGGAATTATGGAAGAGGGAAATTATGAAGAATTATGGCAGTGGAATATTATAAAGAATTGTGGAGGAGTGAAACTATTAAGAATTGTGGAAGGAGAAATTTATGTAGCGTTAGGGAAGATGGAAATTATGAAGAATTATGGAAGTGTGAAGATATGTAGAATTATGAAAGAAGGAAATTATGAAGAATTATGAAAGAGTGGAGTTATGAAGAATAGTGGAAGAGTGAAGTTAATAAGAATTACGGAAGGAGGAAGTTATGAAGAATTATGGAAGAGTGAAGTTATGAAGAATAGTGGAAGAGTGAAGTTAATAAGAATTACGGAAGGAGGAAGTTATGAAGAATTATGGAAGAGTGAAGTTATGAAGAATAGTGGAAGAGTGAAGTTAATAAGAATTACGGAAGGAGGAAGTTATGAAGAATTATGGAAGAGTGAAGTTAATAACAATTACGGAAGGAGGAAGTTATGAAGAATTATGAAAGAGTGGAGTTATGAAGAATAGTGGAAGAGTGAAGTTAATAAGAATTACGGAAGGAGGAAGTTATGAAGAATTATGAAAGAGTGGAGTTATGAAGAATAGTGGAAGAGTGAAGTTAATAAGAATTACGGAAGGAGGAAGTTATGAAGAATTATGAAAGAGTGGAGTTATGAAGAATAGTGGAAGAGTGAAGTTAATAAGAATTACGGAAGGAGGAAGTTATGAAGAATTATGGAAGAGTGAAGTTATGAAGAATAGTGGAAGAGTGAAGTTAATAAGAATTACGGAAGGAGGAAGTTATGAAGAATTATGAAAGAGTGGAGTTATGAAGAATAGTGGAAGAGTGAAGTTAATAAGAATTACGGAAGGAGGAAGTTATGAAGAATTATGAAAGAGTGGAGTTATGAAGAATAGTGGAAGAGTGAAGTTAATAAGAATTACGGAAGGAGGAAGTTATGAAGAATTATGGAAGAGTGAAGTTATGAAGAATAGTGGAAGAGTGAAGTTAATAAGAATTACGGAAGGAGGAAGTTATGAAGAATTATGAAAGAGTGGAGTTATGAAGAATAGTGGAAGAGTGAAGTTAATAAGAATTACGGAAGGAGGAAGTTATGAAGAATTATGAAAGAGTGGAGTTATGAAGAATAGTGGAAGAGTGAAGTTAATAAGAATTACGGAAGGAGGAAGTTATGAAGAATTATGAAAGAGTGGAGTTATGAAGAATAGTGGAAGAGTGAAGTTAATAAGAATTACGGAAGGAGGAAGTTATGAAGAATTATGAAAGAGTGGAGTTATGAAGAATAGTGGAAGAGTGAAGTTAATAAGAATTATGGAAGGAGGAAGTTATGAAGAATTATGAAAGAGTGGAGTTATGAAGAATAGTGGAAGAGTGAAGTTAATAAGAATTACGGAAGGAGGAAGTTATGAAGAATTATGAAAGAGTGGAGTTATGAAGAATAGTGGAAGAGTGAAGTTAATAAGAATTACGGAAGGAGGAAGTTATGAAGAATTATGGAAGAGTGAAGTTAATAAGAATAGTGGAAGAGTGAAGTTAATAAGAATTACGGAAGGAGGAAGTTATGAAGAATTATGAAAGAGTGGAGTTATGAAGAATAGTGGAAGAGTGAAGTTAATAAGAATTACGGAAGGAGGAAGTTATGAAGAATTATGAAAGAGTGGAGTTATGAAGAATAGTGGAAGAGTGAAGTTAATAAGAATTACGGAAGGAGGAAGTTATGAAGAATTATGAAAGAGTGGAGTTATGAAGAATAGTGGAAGAGTGAAGTTAATAAGAATTACGGAAGGAGGAAGTTATGAAGAATTATGAAAGAGTGGCGTTATGAAGAATAGTGGAAGAGTGAAGTTAATAAGAATTACGGAAGGAGGAAGTTATGAAGAATTATGGAAGAGTGAAGTTATGAAGAATAGTGGAAGAGTGAAGTTAATAAGAATTACGGAAGGAGGAAGTTATGAAGAATTATGAAAGAGTGGAGTTATGAAGAATAGTGGAAGAGTGAAGTTAATAAGAATTACGGAAGGAGGAAGTTATGAAGAATTATGAAAGAGTGGAGTTATGAAGAATAGTGGAAGAGTGAAGTTAATAAGAATTACGGAAGGAGGAAGTTATGAAGAATTATGGAAGAGTGAAGTTATGAAGAATAGTGGAAGAGTGAAGTTAATAAGAATTACGGAAGGAGGAAGTTATGAAGAATTATGGAAGAGTGAAGTTATGAAGAATAGTGGAAGAGTGAAGTTAATAAGAATTACGGAAGGAGGAAGTTATGAAGAATTATGGAAGAGTGAAGTTAATAACAATTACGGAAGGAGGAAGTTATGAAGAATTATGAAAGAGTGGAGTTATGAAGAATAGTGGAAGAGTGAAGTTAATAAGAATTACGGAAGGAGGAAGTTATGAAGAATTATGAAAGAGTGGAGTTATGAAGAATAGTGGAAGAGTGAAGTTAATAAGAATTACGGAAGGAGGAAGTTATGAAGAATTATGAAAGAGTGGAGTTATGAAGAATAGTGGAAGAGTGAAGTTAATAAGAATTACGGAAGGAGGAAGTTATGAAGAATTATGGAAGAGTGAAGTTATGAAGAATAGTGGAAGAGTGAAGTTAATAAGAATTACGGAAGGAGGAAGTTATGAAGAATTATGGAAGAGTGAAGTTATGAAGAATAGTGGAAGAGTGAAGTTAATAAGAATTACGGAAGGAGGAAGTTATGAAGAATTATGGAAGAGTGAAGTTAATAACAATTACGGAAGGAGGAAGTTATGAAGAATTATGAAAGAGTGGAGTTATGAAGAATAGTGGAAGAGTGAAGTTAATAAGAATTACGGAAGGAGGAAGTTATGAAGAATTATGGAAGAGTGAAGTTATGAAGAATAGTGGAAGAGTGAAGTTAATAAGAATTACGGAAGGAGGAAGTTATGAAGAATTATGAAAGAGTGGAGTTATGAAGAATAGTGGAAGAGTGAAGTTAATAAGAATTACGGAAGGAGGAAGTTATGAAGAATTATGGAAGAGTGAAGTTATGAAGAATAGTGGAAGAGTGAAGTTAATAAGAATTACGGAAGGAGGAAGTTATGAAGAATTATGAAAGAGTGGAGTTATGAAGAATAGTGGAAGAGTGAAGTTAATAAGAATTACGGAAGGAGGAAGTTATGAAGAATTATGAAAGAGTGGAGTTATGAAGAATAGTGGAAGAGTGAAGTTAATAAGAATTACGGAAGGAGGAAGTTATGAAGAATTATGAAAGAGTGGAGTTATGAAGAATAGTGGAAGAGTGAAGTTAATAAGAATTACGGAAGGAGGAAGTTATGAAGAATTATGGAAGAGTGAAGTTATGAAGAATAGTGGAAGAGTGAAGTTAATAAGAATTACGGAAGGAGGAAGTTATGAAGAATTATGGAAGAGTGAAGTTAATAACAATTACGGAAGGAGGAAGTTATGAAGAATTATGAAAGAGTGGAGTTATGAAGAATAGTGGAAGAGTGAAGTTAATAAGAATTACGGAAGGAGGAAGTTATGAAGAATTATGGAAGAGTGAAGTTATGAAGAATAGTGGAAGAGTGAAGTTAATAAGAATTACGGAAGGAGGAAGTTATGAAGAATTATGAAAGAGTGGAGTTATGAAGAATAGTGGAAGAGTGAAGTTAATAAGAATTACGGAAGGAGGAAGTTATGAAGAATTATGGAAGAGTGAAGTTATGAAGAATAGTGGAAGAGTGAAGTTAATAAGAATTACGGAAGGAGGAAGTTATGAAGAATTATGAAAGAGTGGAGTTATGAAGAATAGTGGAAGAGTGAAGTTAATAAGAATTACGGAAGGAGGAAGTTATGAAGAATTATGAAAGAGTGGAGTTATGAAGAATAGTGGAAGAGTGAAGTTAATAAGAATTACGGAAGGAGGAAGTTATGAAGAATTATGGAAGAGTGAAGTTATGAAGAATAGTGGAAGAGTGAAGTTAATAAGAATTACGGAAGGAGGAAGTTATGAAGAATTATGGAAGAGTGAAGTTATGAAGAATAGTGGAAGAGTGAAGTTAATAAGAATTACGGAAGGAGGAAGTTATGAAGAATTATGGAAGAGTGAAGTTAATAACAATTACGGAAGGAGGAAGTTATGAAGAATTATGAAAGAGTGGAGTTATGAAGAATAGTGGAAGAGTGAAGTTAATAAGAATTACGGAAGGAGGAAGTTATGAAGAATTATGGAAGAGTGAAGTTATGAAGAATAGTGGAAGAGTGAAGTTAATAAGAATTACGGAAGGAGGAAGTTATGAAGAATTATGAAAGAGTGGAGTTATGAAGAATAGTGGAAGAGTGAAGTTAATAAGAATTACGGAAGGAGGAAGTTATGAAGAATTATGGAAGAGTGAAGTTATGAAGAATAGTGGAAGAGTGAAGTTAATAAGAATTACGGAAGGAGGAAGTTATGAAGAATTATGAAAGAGTGGAGTTATGAAGAATAGTGGAAGAGTGAAGTTAATAAGAATTACGGAAGGAGGAAGTTATGAAGAATTATGAAAGAGTGGAGTTATGAAGAATAGTGGAAGAGTGAAGTTAATAAGAATTACGGAAGGAGGAAGTTATGAAGAATTATGAAAGAGTGGAGTTATGAAGAATAGTGGAAGAGTGAAGTTAATAAGAATTACGGAAGGAGGAAGTTATGAAGAATTATGAAAGAGTGGAGTTATGAAGAATAGTGGAAGAGTGAAGTTAATAAGAATTATGGAAGGAGGAAGTTATGAAGAATTATGAAAGAGTGGAGTTATGAAGAATAGTGGAAGAGTGAAGTTAATAAGAATTACGGAAGGAGGAAGTTATGAAGAATTATGAAAGAGTGGAGTTATGAAGAATAGTGGAAGAGTGAAGTTAATAAGAATTACGGAAGGAGGAAGTTATGAAGAATTATGGAAGAGTGAAGTTAATAAGAATAGTGGAAGAGTGAAGTTAATAAGAATTACGGAAGGAGGAAGTTATGAAGAATTATGAAAGAGTGGAGTTATGAAGAATAGTGGAAGAGTGAAGTTAATAAGAATTACGGAAGGAGGAAGTTATGAAGAATTATGAAAGAGTGGAGTTATGAAGAATAGTGGAAGAGTGAAGTTAATAAGAATTACGGAAGGAGGAAGTTATGAAGAATTATGAAAGAGTGGAGTTATGAAGAATAGTGGAAGAGTGAAGTTAATAAGAATTACGGAAGGAGGAAGTTATGAAGAATTATGAAAGAGTGGCGTTATGAAGAATAGTGGAAGAGTGAAGTTAATAAGAATTACGGAAGGAGGAAGTTATGAAGAATTATGAAAGAGTGGAGTTATGAAGAATAGTGGAAGAGTGAAGTTAATAAGAATTACGGAAGGAGGAAGTTATGAAGAATTATGAAAGAGTGGAGTTATGAAGAATAGTGGAAGAGTGAAGTTAATAAGAATTACGGAAGGAGGAAGGTATGAAGAATTATGGAAGAGTGGAGTTATGAAGAATAGTGGAAGAGTGAAGTTAATAAGAATTACGGAAGGAGGAAGTTATGAAGAATTATGAAAGAGTGGAGTTATGAAGAATAGTGGAAGAGTGAAGTTAATAAGAATTACGGAAGGAGGAAGTTATGAAGAATTATGAAAGAGTGGAGTTATGAAGAATAGTGGAAGAGTGAAGTTAATAAGAATTACGGAAGGAGGAAGTTATGAAGAATTATGGAAGAGTGAAGTTATGAAGAATTATGGAAGAGTGAAGTTAATAAGAATTACGGAAAAAGGAAGTTATGAAGAATTATGGAAGAGTGAAGTTATGAAGAATAGTGGAAGAGTGAAGTTAATAAGAATTACGGAAGGAGGAAGTTATGAAGAATTATGGAAGAGTGAAGTTATGAAGAATTATGGAAGAGTGAAGTTAATAAGAATTACGGAAGGAGGAAGTTATGAAGAATTATGAAAGAGTGGAGTTATGAAGAATAGTGGAAGAGTGAAGTTAATAAGAATTACGGAAGGAGGAAGTTATGAAGAATTATGGAAGAGTGAAGTTATGAAGAATAGTGGAAGAGTGAAGTTAATAAGAATTACGGAAGGAGGAAGTTATGAAGAATTATGGAAGAGTGAAGTTAATAAGAATTACGGAAGGAGGAAGTTATGAAGAATTATGAAAGAGTGGAGTTATGAAGAATTATGGAAGAGTGAAGTTAATAAGAATTACGGAAGGAGGAAGTTATGAAGAATTATGGAAGAGTGAAGTTATGAAGAATTTTGAAAGAAGGAAATTATGAAGAATTATGGAAGAGTGAAGTTATGAAGAATTATGAAAGGGAGAAATAATAATAATAATAATAATAATAATAATAATAATAATAATAATAATAATAATAATAATAATTCTTTATTTATACTGGCAGAGTTAAGGCCATAGGTCCTTCTCTTACACTCTACCAGGTCACAAAGTATACAAGCAGTTAAAATTTAACAAAAAAGTTACAGAACAGAATACTAACATGTTACAAAGAGAAGTAATAATAGCATAATAAAATGGACACTAAACAACATGAGAATAATACCATAATAGAAAAAAAGAAAGTAAAATACATTCGAATATTGTGAAAGCAACTCATTTAGCACAAATGGTTAATGTGGAAAACATAAGGAAGAATATAACAAAATAGAATATAATGAAATAATAATAAAAAAGAAAAGAAATACGAATATTAAATAAAATTCACAATAAAAATGCTATGATAATAAATTCGTCAGCTGATAAAGAGAACAATAAGAGAAAAGGAAGGAAAATAATTATGTAGCCTATATTTTTACAAAACTATGGCAGAGAAAAGGGCTTATAACTGAAAGGAATCTAATTCAAAAAGTGAAATTTTAATTTATTTTTGAAACTAGACAATGTCCGACAGTCTCTGACATGTTGTGGTAGAGAGTTCCAGAGATGAGCTGCAGAGACGGTGAAAGATGAACAGTAGAAGGATGCAAATCAAGATTTCAGGTATAACTCCCTGTAAAGTTGATTTGAATAATTTCGAGGGAAAAATTGTTCCGGAGCCGGGTATCGAACCCGAGACCTTTGGTTTGACGTACCAACGCTCTACCACTGAGCTACCCGGGACCGGTACGTCAAACCAAAGGTCCCGGGTTCGATACCCGGCTCCGGAACAATTTTTCCCTCGAAATTATTCAGTAGAAGGATGTTCTGTGTTTAGGAATGGAGAGTGTGATATGGTGTTGTGAGCGAGTATCTATTTCATGATATGAGGACAAATGTTGACAACGAGAAGCTAAGTAGCTAGGGTTAGAAGAATATTGAAGAGTAAAGTGAGAGAGTGAATAGTTCTTCGCTCTTTGAGACGGGCCCAGGACAGCATATTTAGTGAAGGTGTGATACGGTCATATCTTCGACGTTGCAAATAAATCGAACACATGCATTATGAACACGCTGTAGTCTGTCTGTCAGTTCTCATGTTAAGGTCAGTGTAGAGAGTGTCACAGTAATCAAAATGAGGCATCAAGAGCGACTGCACTAAATTCTTCTTGAGAAGCAACGGAAGGAAATTTTGAATTCTTTTTAGTACGTGAATTTTCATAAAAATTATTTTATATGTGTGTGTGTGATTTGAGTATTCCAACTTAAGTTTTTGTCCATATAAATTCCTAGATTTTTTACTCTGTCACTGTAAGGGATAATAGTTTCATTCATTTTCACAGGAGATAAGTCACCTGTGTTTAATTTACTTAAAATTATGAAATTATGAAGAATTATGGAAGAGTGAAGTTGTGAAGAATTGTGAAAGTGAGATTTTATGAAGAATAATTATAGAAGAGAGGATTATGGAATAGAGAATTATGAAGAATTATGGAAGAGTGAAGTGAAGAATTGTGAAAGTGAGATTTTATGAAGAATAATTATAGAAGAGAGGATTATGGAATAGAGAATTATGAAGAATTATGGAAGAGTGAAGTTGTGAAGAATTGTGAAAGTGAGATTTTATGAAGAATAATTATAGAAGAGAGGATTATGAAGAATTATAGGAGTGGGAATTATGGAGTAGAGAATTATGGATAACCGTATAAGGTAGTATTATGGAAAAGGGAATTATGAAGAATTATAGAATAGGGGATTATGTAATAGAGAATTTAAACAACTTGTAGAAGAGAGTATTGTGGAGAAGAGAATTCTGAGCCATAGAAGTGAGAATTAAGGAGAGAGGAGCTCGTATCGGTAGGTAACTTTATTTGTAAACGAAGCGCTCAACGTACGCTATTGGCATATTTATTAAAATTGAATGCACCGTTAGCAATAACGAAACATTAACTTGTTTGAACTTTTATATTCTCCGTACTTGAAAGACTATTTTATGAACTTATGCACTGAAGCCAGTAATACCATACATTGCTGATACAGAGGTCCACTGATTCCTTGTTCAGGGCAACGACAAAGATTGAACATTTTAAAAAGTTTAACTGTATCACATTAGCCATAGATACATTAAATATGAGGATGAATTAAATCTCATTTTTTCAGTAGGATCGGAGATGTAACTAATATTTTTGTACCTCCGTTCTGTTTGCCTTGAAGCCATGGGACCGAGAGACATTTTTATCTGCGAGGAGTAGCGAGGCCGGACCGGTCTGTGAATTAATCACTTGGATTGCTTTCCGCTCCTTTTTATTGAGTATCTGGCAGTGGCATCCAATCATCTCGACGTGGGTGTCACTCGGGCGATTAACAATTTCTGCCCACTCGTCCTCCCCACATCCCAGATCTGAGCAGATCGGTGAAGGAAACTGAAGCTTTCAACAGAAATAAAACCGCCGAGATTTATTCTCGCCCAATGGTACAGAACCGAAACGAAGTTACGTGTCTTATAAAACTCTGTTAAACGTGTCTCTTCGCCATACTTACGCTTCAGGCATGGATGGTTTTGTGTGCTACGAAGACCGTGCGGTAGTTCTCAGAACTGGAATATTTAATATGAGGATTAAACAGGATGATCCTTTTGGGTATATACTTACTTACGGCCTTTAAGGAACCTGGAGGTTCATTGCCGCCCTCACATAAGCCCGCCATTGGTCCCTATCCTGTGCAAGATTAATCCAGTCTCTACCATCATATCCCACCTCCCTCAAATCCATTTTAATATTATCTTCCAATCTACGTCTCGACCTCCCCAAAGGTATTTTTCCCTCCGGCCTCCCAACTAACACTCTAAATGCATTTCTGGATTCGCCCATACGTGCTAAATGCCCTGCCCATCTCAAACGTTTGGATTTAATGTTCCTAATTATGTCAGATGAAGAATACAATGCGTGCAGCTCTGCATTGTGTAACTTTCTATATTCTCCTGCAACTTCATCCCTCTTAGCCCCAAATATTTTCCTAAGAACCTTACTCTCAAACACCCTTAATCTCTATTCCTCTCTCAAAGTGAGAGTCTAAGTTTCACAGCCATACAGAACAATTTATAAATTCTAACTTTCAGTTTTTTTGACAGCAGACTGGATGACAAAAGCTTCTCAACCGAATAATAACAGGCATTTCCCATATTTATCCTGCGTTTAAGTGTAATTTATATTTGTTATTGTTGCTCCAAGATATTTGAATTTTTCCACCTCTTCGAAGGATAAATCTTCAATTTTTATAGTTCTATTTCGTACAATATTCTGGTCACGAGACACAATCGTATACTTTGTCTTTTCGGCATTTACTTACAATCGTATCGCTTTAGGTGCTTCAAGTACAATTTCCGCGTTTTCCCTAATCGTTTGTGGATTTTCTCCTAACATATTCCGTTTGGGTATACCTATATAAAATAAAAACACCGTAAAACATTTACTACTGAACTTTGTTTGTTGAAACTTTGTGCTTACAACACTGAAAGATGGAAGAATTGTCAGAGCTCAACATGACCCCCATTGAGCACCTTGCACAACTCATGTCCGTTGTAACATACTTTTTTTTTTTTAAGTAACAAGTCTGTGTGTGATATGTCCTGGGAAAGTACTGTATATAATATGTCTGTATTTCATATATTGTGTATCTATTTCTATTATTTCTATATATTATATCTATTTTATCTTATACCTTTGTATTTGTGTAATATAAATATGACTTTTATTGTCTACACATTTAATGTAATATGTGTATTTTATGTCATAATTATGTATATATTTTATGTAACTATTTGTATAGGGCTATAATATGTATGATTTAATTACAGTCCTAATATACCTTCGGGTAAAATAGGGTTTTATAAACTTGGAAGTTCAATAATGACATAAGAGAGGTGATTTGTTGAAAAACTTGAATAATTCTTACTCTCAGATCATCAATGTTCCTGGGTTTCTGTGAATAGACAATGTCTTTAACAAAACCCCACACAGAGAAGTCAGGAGGGGTTAGATCTGGGGAGTTTGGGGCCAAAACCGAGAGATAGCTGCTTCTCGTACTGGGTTTCGCCTGCGACAACCTGCATGTTTTTTTTTTTCAACACATAACCTGTTTCTACAAATGTTCGATAAACAACATTATGGAATCATATTTAGGTACATTACGCACACCATACTCAAGTCGAAACTCCCTTTGAACTCTTTTAACACTCTCAAATTTAGCATACCAAAGAACACATTGTGCCCGCTGTTGATTTGTAGTAGCCATTTTAATCATCTACGATTTTCATTTGTCCTTTCAGATTATGCATTGTTGATTGTCATATATGGAAACTCCCATCTTTTAATCATAATACTATAACGAGGAAGAAATTTTTCCTACTATTGTAATAGCTTTACTTACTGGCTTTTAAGGAACCCGGAGGTTCATTTCCGCCCTCATATAAGCCCGCCATTGGTCCCTATCCTGAGCAAGATTAATCCAGTCTCTATCATCATATCCCACCTCCATCAAATCCATTTTAATATTATCTTCCCACCTACGTCTCGGCCTCCCCAAAGGTCTTTTTCCCTCAGGTCTCCCAACTAACACTCTATATGCATTTCTGGATTCGCCCATACGTGCTACATGCCCTGCCCATCTCAAACGTCTGAATTTTATGCTCCTAATTATGTCAGGTGAAGATTACAATGTGTGCAGCTCTGTTGTGTAACTTTCTCCATTCTCCTGTAACTTCATCCCTCTTAGCCCCAAATATTTTCCTAAGCATCTTATTCTCAAACACCCTTAATCTCTGTTCCTCTCTCAAAGTGAGAGTCCAAGTTTCACAACCCTACAGAACAACCGGTAATATAACTGTTTTATAAATTCTAACTTTCAGATTTTTTGACAGAAGACTAGATGACAAAAGCTTCTCAACCGAATAATAACAGGCATTTCCCATATTTATTCTGCGTTTAATTTCCTCCCGAGTGTTATTTATATTTGTTACTGTTGCTCCAAGATATATGATTTTTTCCACCTCTTCGAAAGATAAATCTCCAATTTTTATAGTTCCATTTCGTACAATATTCTGGTCACGAGACATAATCATATCATAATAGCTTTATAATAATAAATTAATATTATCCATACCCAAACGGATCAGACTGTATTTTTTAAGTTCATTGCTATTCTTGAACATTTTTCTCCCGGATATAAAATTGTCTGTCTTTAAAGTTTTTGCAGCAGTAGTGGTTCAGTTTAAATGCTTCCAAATTTTTAACGTGGAAATGAACCCTTTACCGCCACTTTACGAATGTGAAAATTTACGTACTTTCTGACGGGTAACCGATGGCGCAGTTCACTTGCAAGGCAACAGTCCCATTGTCGTGGAGCTTAATGTAATGAAAATGCATATTTAAGCTAATTTTCGTTCGTTTCCCTTTTCCTTCGTTTACTAAATATAACTTGAAAATCGATGTTACTTATGCCGCTTCTTGCGCGCAATCGGATCCTTATAGTTCCGCGACATCGCATCACAGCTCTCACATTAATGCTCTAGTCCAGCGTTCCTCAAACTATGGTCCGCGGATCCCCTGTGGTCCTTCAAAAAAGGCAGAAGAAAAAATAAAACTCAAACGAATTGTCACACTGTAGCTGAAAATCTCAGAGTTTGGAAATGACACATGGCAATCGCCTTTCCCTTTTTCTCCCTGTACTAATATTTTATTAAATTTATTACCCTACCCGTCTACTCACTTCCCACTCTACTCTCGGCAACAAAAGAGGGATTTAAAACACTATGATTGTGGCGTTTCCCTGCACATCTGGCGCCGAGCCTGTAACCCAGCCAGGAACCACTCAAATTCATAACAGAGTACCAAACCTTTAGATCTATTGATGACTTTCTTAATAGTTTTGCCAACACGCAATCTGCACATTGAAGTGGGCACGTAACTGTACGTCGTGCACCAATAATAGAACGTGCCAAATTTCATCTTTACTTGTTGAAAATCGGGCATGTTTCTGCATTAATTTTTTATTTGATTTTCCAATGACGATATAAGAAATTTTAGACTCGGCCTATTTTAAAATCCGACAGGTTTTCTTTTTCCACTTGCGTGTTTCTTCTCCAAGTGCCGTTTTAATTTCGCGGGTTTCATGCACTCGTTTGAAAGCACTTCGTAACAAACAACGCACCGAGGTTTTGGTTCACTCTCATTGCCACACCAAGTAAATCCAAGTTCGAAATAACTCTTGTCATATTTACGAAAGTATTTTTTCTTCGAATAGCTACCACTAGGTTCAGATATTTCTTTAATGGCATTATAATCACTCATATTAATATATTTCTTCACACACAGCTTCTGAGCCATTAGCACTGCCTAAATGAAGTGTATCATCAAGTTCCTTTCTTTTCAAAGATCCGGATCGAAGCCAGTTTTCCATTATTTATAATGGATACTGTTTAACAGAGACATGGACAACTACTAGCGTGTACCAAATAAGAATTTCAAACAACTAACTGCTAACAGGCAAGCAATGAATCAACAATGCACAGAATTTGTTATAAGTTACTTGTGATTGGCTACAAAAATATAATTAAAAAGCATTATAATTAATTAATTCTATTTTAAAATAGAGTACTGGTATTAAATTATGCTACAAAAATGATAAATTTGCTTTCGAAGGGAACAAGAGTAAGGTGGTCCGAGGAATTATTCTGACTTAAAAAAGTGGTCCCCACTTCAAAAAAGTTTGAGAAACGCTGCTCTAGTCTATTTTATTTTTCTCTTAACTCACATTAATAGAGTACACTTGCTGATATACAAATTCAATTTGAATTTAAAATATGTATTAACTTTTTGACTCACCTTAAATATGATAGTGAGATTCGAAATGAAGTGGTCGGAGCAAAGAGTCATTGAACAGTACAACCATTTTATACAGGCTAGTTTTTTTACACTCTTCTGTAAAGCACATACTGTTTCCAACATGCAACGTTGTTGCAAGAACGTTATCAAACTTTCTCACATGTTTCTTCGTCACATATCCACACCTCTGCCAAAAGTAGGCCTACATTAGCAAGTCTTTGAGAACAGGTGAATGAACTGGTGATACACACCTGAACGTGTGCAGTGTGTGGAATGTTTTCACAGTGAATCCATGGTAAACTAAAGCATTTAAAATTTCAGTGGTAAAGGGATATGAAGAGTCCACTGCAAGAATGATGGATGTCACTTTCTTGTCGAAAATGAACCAAGACTGTCAATGCATAGCTTAAGACATATAGAATGTACATACAGAGTTATATGGAATTAACACTGATAGTCATAGTCCAGTAATGATCGGAAAATCACAGTTAAGCTTTGAGCGCTAAGCATTTCAAACTTTCAATTTCTTCTCCTGCAAAATGTATTCCAAATGACATCCTTCAATCTTGCAGTGGACTCTTCATATGTCTTTTAACCACATCACACGTTAATATTTAAAATTAAAATTTCACGAAATTTACGAAAGCTTAGTAACTTTTAATCACATTTTATGGAAAATAACGTAAGTGCACTTACACCTCTTTGCTTCTGACCGTCTCAATTATGGTCACAATAACAATCACCTCACGAATAGCATGGCTGTTTTTACGCAATTTCGTATAATTGTTATTACGTACGTATGTTATTACATACATACATACATACATACATACATACATACATACATACATACATACATACATACATACATACATACATACATACAGTCCACACCTGTGGAGTAACGGTCAGTGCGTCTGGCCGCGAAACCAGGTTGCCCGGGTTCGAATCCCGGTCGGGGCAAGTTACCTGGTTGAGGTTTTTTTTTCCGGGATTTTCACTCAACCTAATACGAGCAAATGCTGGTTAACTTTCGGTGTTGGACCCCGGACTCATTTCACCGGCATTATCACCTCCATCTCATTCAGACGCTAAATAACCTAAGCTGTTAATAAAGCGTCGTAAAATAACCTACTACATACATACATACATACATACATACATACATACATACATAAATACAGTCCACACCTGTGGAGTAACGGTCAGTGCGTCTGGCCGCGAAACCAGGTGGCCCGGGTTCGAATCCCGGTCGGGGCAAGTTACCTGGTTGAGGTTTTTTCCGGGATTTTCACTCAACCTAATACGAGCAAATGCTGGTTAACTTTCGGTGTTGGACCCCGGATTCATTTCACCTTCATATAATTCAGACGCTAAATAACCTGAGATGTTGATACAGCGTCGATAAATAACCCAATAAAATAAAAAAAATACATACATACATAAACACTGGATTGTATCGTATAATGCAGCGCCAATGCCTCTCTCGTAATCGGCAATCATTCGTGCAACGTGTTATACATAAAGTAATTATATACATAGCCTACGCACTTTTACATACATGCTTGCATTTATATTTTTGCACAATGTGTATGCAGTCTAACGTATATCCGTACATGTGTTTATTTTAATTAGTTATTTCGTTCACTCACTCACTCACTCACTCACTCACTCACTCACTCACTCACTCACTCACTCACCCACCCACTCACTCACTCACTCACTCACTCACTCACTCACTCACTCACTCACTCACTCACTCACTCACTCACTCACTCACTCACTCACTCACTCAATGATTTATTTGTCTGTAACAGGGCTAAACCCTAACTGTGATAGACAGTACGAAATTATAGTCACTTATGTCATGAAAATGGAGGGTGGGGGAAACATGAATAAAGTTAAACACAATTATATAGACCTAAGTGCAAGATGTAAATCTAAAAATTAAAATTAAAGGATAACAAATAGACATTAATGTTGTTTTAAATCCACCATTGTTCAGTAGCTTAATAAACGTTTAAATTTAATGTAAGAAATACTGAAATATAGAGCCCCTATTTTGCAAAGTTAATTGAATTTCGAATACATTAAAAGTTATGAATTTTTACGTAGTGACTGACGAAGTATTTAGTTTTTTTTTTTTTTTTTTTTTTTGTAACTTAATAATCGGACATTTCTTAAATTTAATATTCGAGCGTTAAGCTGGATTTGTTAACAATATTTTACTATTATCCAGTAGATCTTTGAATATATTGTGACAGCGACGTGAGATTCGAACTCACGACCAGCGTCCAGCAAGAGAGAAGATCGCGCGGAGCACTTTGGGATGGCGCGCGGCGAAGAGGGGAAAGGGGCCAACGCAGCGAGATAGTGGAGCGAGAGTGCGCGCGCATCTGGTGCTGGTAGAGAGGAGAGGGCTCGGGATTTTTCTGGAGTGCCATCTCTAGAGACGCGTGGAACCTTCGAGGCTACGTCGCTGTGGTTATAAATTACGGACGCGAAGGAACGACAGCAGTTTTCGAGTTTTCAGTTATTCAGTCAGTGAGTAAGCCAGAGCAAGCAAGCCAGACTTGTGTGCCGGAGTTCGACTCGAGTGTGCGTCCGCAACTGCGTCAGCAGCCGAAGGCCTGAGTTCGAGTGCAGTGGACCGCAGTTGGAGGGACCTGAGTTCGAGTGCAGTGGACCGCAGTTGGAGGGACCCGAGTTCGAGTACAGTGAACTGTCTCTGAAAGTCTGTGGTTCGAGATACTGTGAACTCGAGTGACTGAGATAGAAGAACTGTGAACTGAGAACTGGTAGTTCTGATTTGTAAATAGTGCTTTGTAAATATTAGTTAAGATTAACAGTTCATTGTTGTGCGTAATAGTCCAAGTAAATTGTCATTGTCGTCGGTGGAGTGCTATAACGAATACTGTGTTGATTGAAGATCCAATTGTTGACGAGAGCGTTTAAGGTGAATTGTAGAAAGGAATTATTGTTGTGACGAATAAATTACATTGTTGTTACTAATAAAATTCACAATATTGTACAATAAAAGATGCTCGGTAAGTAACTTGAGACTGGTGAGATACATTAAATTAAATTTCGTAAGTAGACTGCTGTACGAAAAGTTGTTATGAGAAGCCGAATTATGACATTTTTGAAGTAAAGATATCCTGAAAATTATTATTGAATTTTTTATACCCAAGCATAAGAGAATATGTACAAGAAATGACTGTAAGAGACAACCATCCCTGTTCACGGTAGAAGCCAGGGAGATTATTTCAGTTTTCTATCCATATTCATGTTGTTTATGTAAGTAACAGCTGCTCACAACGTGGCGACAAAGAAACAAAACTACTGTGAATCAGGTTGACCCAGTTTGCGCAAGCAGTGGCTGTACTTGTGGAAAAGCGTGATTTTGGAAGGAATTGCATGCCGAGGGATTCACGCCGCCTGCAGATAATATAGCTGCCACCCCCACTAAGACCATCAAAATTAATGTCAACGTCAAAATATATGCACACGCCTTCATTTCAAAGTTAATATTGCCGCCTCTTGCTTCCGCTCTGCTGGGAGAGATGCAATCTAAATCTGAGCTGTTACGTGTTTCAATTCCGAAATACGTGCGTTCGCGTTCCTTATGGAACCAATCACGTTTCCATTGTTGTCTCCGCGTTCCATGCTTTCTTCTATTCTCAGCTTCTGAACTTGACGTGGCAGTTCTTTAAATCAGATGTATATTGATGGAAACATTTATAAGTTATTGTATTTCATATATTGCTTGTTTGCTCAGGTAAGATGAAAATAGTTTAAGCTAGCTTACGGAGAATCACCCGTAAATTAGATAGTCCGCTTTCTTGTAGACCCAACACTCTTATTAGTTTCATTAAACGTGGGAATATTTAGTTAACGTAAAGTCACAGTCTAGTATATACAGTCACGAAGCTGAATAAGTAGGGAATATGCATCCATAGATAGTTGCTAACCACTAGGATCGCTGTCATCGCCTCATCACAGACAATACGAAATAGTAGTCTCAACAACTCAAGCTTCGTGACTGTATATACTAGACTCATGGATAAATATTTATAGTAGGATGCGAAACTGAGGTGAGCATCATCTGGCGGCAGGGGGTTCAAATAAGATGATCAGCGCCCAACGTCGTAGGTGGTGAACATTAGAACTACGTGTTGGGTACATTACCCAGAGTTCTCTACTTATCCGTTCGAGATATTGCTCGAGGAGACAAGATGGCAGACAGAAACTTGCTAATAAGTGAACATAAAGTGATACTACGTGTGTGTGTATAAGCAGTGTATGTGAAACAGTGATGTTTATGGACGTTGTAAAAATAGTGTTGTTGAATGTATTGTGAAGTAATAGTAATATAATAAATTGAACTATCTAAGTAGTTCTTGTAGACTTTTCCATTGCGCTTTATTTTTTGTCTCTGTCTGGTTATATTTTAATTGGGTAGTGTAAAATAGATCGTCTCTTTTATCTTCCTGTTGGCTCCGGTAAGAATTTTCAGTAGAAGATGCTGTGAAGAATTAAAATGTAAATGTTTTATTTTAAATTGACTTAGTTTTGAATATCGATGAGGGTGGGAGGGGATACTTTCTGCACAGTTTAACATTTTCGTCACCAGGTGCTCTGCTAAATTCATGGAGTATTTAGTTACTCTTTTCGCTATTTGTTGCGCTGCTAGATTTAATAACGCCCCTTCGCCCAACATGTGGCAGCAAGATCAATTTCTACAACAACGCCTCTAGTATGTGTTACGGGAAACTCAGTTAGTTTCGCATCCTATCGTATATTCATCCATGCTAGACTGTGGTAAAATATCAAAGACATTTTTTTCACAGTGAACATACAAGGTGAACTATAAAAACCAGACACATTTCAAAGACATATATTTTATATGTCATTAAATTAATATTGCTGCAATTAAATTTTTACATAAAACTACTAAGAACAATCGGCGAAAAATATCTAGAGAAGAATATAGAAGTGTATGTAGTATTTGTGGACTTAGAAAATGCTGTTGACAGAGTGGATTGGAATAAGCTGATGGGGATCTTAAAGAAAATTAGTGTGGGTTGGAAAGACAGAATGCTGTTCGGTAATCTTTATATGAAACAAGTCAAAGTCAGGATAGGAGAAGAAATGTCAGAAAGAAGTAAAATCGGAAGAGTACGTCAAGGATGTCCTTTGTTACCTATCCTGTTGAACACCTACTTGAAGGATTTAGTAAAGAACTGTTTTCAGAACGGGAGGAGTGATTATACGAGGAAGAAGAATAAAGTGCATTTAAGATTTGCTAATGATTATGGCGTTGTTAGCAGAAGAGGAGATGATAGGCCTACTAAGGGTTATGCTGCTGGAGCTAAATGACAGCTGTGGGCAGTATGGGATGAAGATAAATTGAAATAATATGAAGACCATGATCATGATCATAATGTTCTGTCAAGAGCAGGTCTTTCACTGCAAACCCAAAATTCTCCAGTCTTTCCTACTTTTTGGCTTCCTCTTTGTCTCCTCATATGATCCATATATCTTAATGTTGTCTACGATCTGATATCTTCTTCTGCCACTTTTTAACCCGTTCACCATTCCTTCCAGTGCATCCTTAAGTAGACAGTTTATTCTCAACCAGTGACTACTCTGTCCATTTCACACGCTCCATCCTTCCCCATATCCACATTTCAAATGCTTCTATGCGCTTCTTTTTACTTCGTCGTAATATTCATGTTTCTGTCCCCATACAATGCCACACTCCACACAAAGCACTTCACTAGTCTCTTTCTTAGTTATTTCTGCAGAGGTCTGCAGAAGATGTTCCTTTTCATATTAAAAGCTTCCTTTGCCATTGCTATTCTCCTTTTGACTTCCTGGCAGCAGGTCATGTTACTGCTTATAGTACACCCCAAGTATTTGAACTGTTCACTTGCTCTACTGCCACATTTAGAATTTCATTATACAGTTATTCACAGGTTCAATTTTGTATTCATCCCTAATTATGTCGCTTCTAATTTTATCCCTTGGTGTAATTTTTTTTTTAAATCTTCATTTTTCGTTTCATTTATTTCCTTACAAAGATATTAATTGAAAACAGATATTGGAATTAGTGCTGTAGCTGTACTGAAGGACGTAATTGCTTTCATATGCCCTTCTTTCCACCAAGTTCTTGTTTATGGTTCGACCTTCTCGAAGTTGACGTCACTGACATCTGTTCTGCATTATTTTACTGCAGGGCAGACAAATGTAGGTAGCCTATATCGAGAGGAAGAGAAATATATCTTCTGAAATGAAATAGGTTATTCTGTATATTTGTTTTCTTCTCCGCCATCCGAATAGCGAAATTCTTACGGATGAAAAAATGTCCTTTAAGAATAAGTAGAAATTTCATCTCAGTAAATGATTCTGCTGTATGTAGCAATATCTGGAGGAGCGTCATACTTCTTTGTGGAAATATTACTTTTGGAAGTTGTGTGAGTTGACAAGTTTAACTAACACGTTCGCCGAGCTCTGTGTAGGCGGACAACTCTGAGTGGATTTTAAAATCACTTCCCATCTCTCCAGCGCATTTACTTTTCTATTTTGTTTCTTGAAGTATAAAGAAAATTACATTACCTCTCTCTTGTTTGTCTCATTGTTTCACTTTAGCAAGTTACAGTTTTTAGCCTGGTTTTGCTGTAAAACAAGTCACGGAGTCTTGTGTTCAAAGGAGAAGCAATTTTGGATTGTAATCAGGAAGTGGTTTTCTCTCAACAATTTCATGTTGCAGTCGTGGACTTAATAAAAGTGTGTTTCCTAGCTCTGTGTGTTCAAACATTGATTGTACTTTTGTACTGAATTAGTAACTATTGAAATGTTTGCTCAGTCTACAAAAAGAAGAGAAAGGGTTGACTTAATAAATATGAAGTCTTGAAGATTGTATCTAGATTTCTTATTAGAAACTTTCCTCATTAGAGGATTGCCACGAGGACAAAATATACCCTAGCAATTTGTTTGATTGTATAAAAGAAAATTAATACTACATCACATAAACCTTATCTAAAACTGATAACAAGAGCATGACAAGGATTTATACAAATTCATTGATTTGTTGTCGTAATTTTGAAAATACATAGAGCAGTGGCGATTCCTCCATGAAGGATATGAGAATGATCCTACAGTTTAATTTCGTTCCTCTGAGGATAGAAAATATATGTTAACTCCTGCGAAAACATTTTAATTACATATTTTGATTTTCAATGCGTGCCGACGTATTAATTTCCTTTAAGCTTCCACTTTCTGTCGTGAGATAGAAATGGAGAGAAAGGGAGAGAGAGGAAGGTTAAAGATATAGGACTGGAGAGAAAGAGAGAGAGAGAGAGAGAGAGGAAGGTTGATATAGGAATGATGAGAGAGCGAGAGGTTGAGGAGACAGAAATGAAGAGAAAGAGAGAGAGAAAGGAAGGTTGAGGAGACAGAAATGGAAAGAAAGGGAGAGAGAGGAAGGTTGAGGAGACAGAAATGGAGAGAGAGAGAGAGGAAGGTTGAGGAGACAGAAATAGAGAGAAAGGGAGAGAGAGGAAGGTTGAGGAGACAGAAATGGAGAGAGAGAGAGGAAGATTGAGGAGACAGGAATAGAGAGAAAGGGAGAGAGAGGAAGGTAGAGGAGACAGAAATGGAGAGAGAGAGGAAGGTTGAGGAGACAGGAATAGAGAGAAAGGGAGAGAGGAAGGTTGAGGAGACAGAAATGGAGAGAGAGAGAGGAAGGTTGAGGAGACAGGAATAGAGAGAAAGGGAGAGAGAGGAAGGTTGAGGAGACAGAAATGGAGAGAGAGAGGAAGGTTGAGGAGACATGAATAGAGAGAAAGGGAGAGAGAGGAAGGTTGAGGAGACAGAAATGGAGAGAGAGAGAGGATGGTTGAGGAGACAGGAATAGAGAGAAAGGGAGAGAGAGGAAGGTTGAGGAGACAGAAATGGAGAGAGAGAGGAAGGTTGAGGAGACAGGAATAGAGAGAAAGGGAGAGAGAGGAAGGTTGAGGAGACAGAAATGGAGAGACAGAGAGGAAGGTTGAGGAGACAGGAATAGAGAGAAAGGGAGAGAGAGGAAGGTTGAGGAGACAGAAATGGAGAGACAGAGAGGAAGGTTGAGGAGACAGGAATAGAGAGAAAGGGAGAGAGAGGAAGGTTGAGGAGACAGAAATGGAGAGAGAGAGAGAGAGGAAGGTTGAAGATATAGGAATGTTGAGAGAGAGTGGGACGTTGAAGAGACAAATGGAGAGAGTGGGAGGTTGAGGAGGCATAAATGGAGAGAGAGAGACGAAAGTTGAGGGGACAAGTGGAAAGAAACGGAGAGAGAGGAAAGTTGAAGATACAGAAATAGTGAGAGAGAGAGGTAGGTTGCGGAGACAGAAATGGAGAGAAAGGGAGAGAGAGGAAGGTTGAATATATAGAAATGGTGAGAGAGAGAGGTTGAGGAGACAGAAATGAAGAGAAAGGGGAGAGAGGAAGGTTGAAGATACAGAAATGGTGAAAGAGGGAGGAAGGTTGAGGAGACAGAAATGGAGAGAAAGGGAGAGAGAAGAAGGTTGAAGATATAGAAATGGTGAGAGAGAGAGAGAGGTTGAGGAGACAGAAATGAAGAGAAAGGGGAGAGAGGAAGGTTGAAGATACAGAAATGGTTAGAGAGGGAGGAAGGTTGAGGAGACAGAAATGGAGAGAAAGGAAGAGAGAAGAAGATTGAAGATATAGAAATGGTGAGAGAGAGAGGTTGAGGAGACAGAAATGAAGAGAAAGGGGAGAGAGGAAGGTTGAAGATACAGAAATGGTGAGAGAGAGAGAGCGGGAGGTTGAAGAGACAAATGGAGAGAAAGAGGAAAGTTGAGGAGACAAATGTTAAGGAACGGAGAGAGAGGAAGGTTGACGATACAGAAATGGTGAGAGAGAGAGTGGAAGGTTGAAGAGGCAAATGGAGAGAGTGGGAGGTTGGAGAGGTAGGAATTTGAAGAGAAAGGAAGTTTTGGGAGACAGAAATGGAAAGAAAGTAGAATGTTAACGACGCAAATGAGGAAAGATAGATGGATGGATGAAGAAGGAGAGAGAGGAAGATGGTAAAGAGTAGAAGAATGAGAAATACGACGAAGTTTGACGAGAAGTTGGTTTGTGCTCTTCCCAGAGTTCCCATGTTTCAAGAATTGTAGGTATACGAAGGAACTCGGTGTTGTAAAATATAGGAAGGAATTGTCAGTTCAGCTGCTCGGCCCATCATTTGACCAAGTTAACTAGCCAGATTCGCCCATCTAGTGGTGCGTTGAAGCACATCCTTGAGATGACATCTACGACACATTCATTTCCCGCGTGGCCACATCAGTTGATCAATTTCAAGAACACGCCCAAATTTGCAGAAATGGGCGTCTTATGCTGGATCTGTTCCAGAATGTTGAGCACTATTTATGCCATTACGCAGGGTAGACTCTTTCTCTTAGTGGCAGTCCCCAGTCACCATTGCTGTGTAGAATATGGATGTCCTGCAAACCTTCACTTTTGGAAATGGTGGTGAATCACGTCGCAGCTATCGGTTTCATATTACTCCAGATATATTGTCATCATCTATAGAAGAGTTATCAGTAGATAGTGGATGCGGGATTACTTATCGTTGAATATAGGTGCACATTTACCACATGTTACATTTTTTTCATTCAGACCATTGGCCGAACAGACCGTAAACAGACGAAGTCAACATGCTACTGTATCTCCGTTCAGTCAGAAGGAAAAAGAAAAATAACGTACTGTAATAGTGTAGTACATACCTTGCAAGGTTCAGTCCTCGTCATCATTGATGCATTACCAGCGTTGCAGCAAACGACGATATATTCTCGTAAGTTGTCGAAGCTGAATAGTCTTCGCCTATCGCTTAAACAGTTTTTGTATCGAGAGAATTTCTGAAGAAAACCTCTAAAATGGGGATCACTCAATTTCTTTAGAGGAATATTTGCACTGAGCATCATGTTGCACGTGTCGTTAGACCCGCACAACTAAATGATGATGATGATGACGATGATGATGATGATGATGATGATGATGATGATGATGGTTCCTCAGATTTCATTTCAACGCATTTCCTGTGCAATGTACTGTTGCAATGTTTCTCTATAGTTTGAGTTGTTCTGGTTTTTATTTAGCCTAAATTTTACATACATTACACACGATATTGTCTTCGTTAATACATAAAATATCACTCTCATACTTCTTAATTGCATTTCGTATCTCTGAGCGAATTTAACGTTTTGCCATTATGAATGGATCAGCACAACATATTCAACGCGTACTAAATACTTGAGCAGGATAACACAACTGCACACATTGCTTTGCAATGTGGACCGGGGTTCCTTCTCTCTGTACGCTGCTGTACTCGCCAGGTACACAAAAGACGGACGGCGCGGCACGTGCCATATACTCTGATACGAAACAACTTCACTTTTCCTTAAGTCATCCCGCATCCACTGTCTAGTTATGAGTGATATGTTTCTTATGGAGTGCTATGTTGATAGCCGCGGAATTGTCCAAAATGATTAACAGACAACAGTGCACTGTCTGTATGTTGTCAGTTTGCAATAAATAAAATTGAAGTACTGTAATGTGTTTCACTGTCTGCATTCCTTCTGTATTTTATTTTTACGACTTTCAATATTCTAATCTTGGTTTAAGCACCAGATTGCTAAAAAAATAATAAAATATGTTTTTTTATATGCGCTACAAGCTGAAATATGCATTAATCCCTTAAACACGCATATACTGGGTGATTCACGGGGATATACCGTCCCTTACGAAGCTTATATCCGAAGACATTCTGAGCAAAAAATGTCATATAAACGTTTGTCCTAATCTCAATATTTTCAGAATTGCACTAATTTGAAGTTGTTTGTAAAATATCATTATTCTTGAGTTTTGAGGGTGAAAGAATAATACAGATATAAAATGAATTATTCAGAAGTATCACTTCTTTAATTAGCTAGTCCTCTGAAGCTAAAAATGTGTTGTGAATTCCATAGTTGCTTCGTACAGAATTTTTTTTTTTTTCGATTTATAACTACAAAATTACATTTTCATACGCATTTATCACAATTGTTACAAAACACGCCTGTAAATTCTTTACGACTGTATACAGTAGTGGCAAAAAAAAAACCGGACCGACCCTTGTGGTTGATTTCAGAGCCTTGTTCACTCCAGAGCACGATAGACTGGTAACTAAGACTTTCGTGGTTCGAATCCTGCCTGGGAAGGAAATTTTTTTTGTTCCTTATTCAAATTTATTCCCAATACTTTTCGATTGCAGCGATATTTTACTACTTAATTAACTTATTATTCCCAGAACATGAATTTTACCAGCAATCGAAAAGTATTGGGAATAAATTTGAATAAGGAACAAAAAAAGTTTCCTTTCCAGGCAGGATTCGAACCACGAAAGTCTTAGTTATCAGCCTATCGTGCTCTGGAGTGAACAAGGCTCTGAAATCAGCTACAATGTTCGGTCCGGTTTTTTTTTTGCCACTGCTGTACATTAGGATGCATAATTGAATTGTAAATAATCAAGTTCCTAAAGTCGTATGATTTGTAAAAATTTTTGTGATAAGTACGTAAGAATGATGTTTTTTTTTTTTTTTAGTTTGAAATTGAAAAATAAAATCTGTACAAAGCAATTTTAACACATGTTTAGCTTCAGAACACTGTATATATTATTTTAATGTACCGAAGTACATATGATATTTCCATGCAGATATTCTGCGTCATCATACGATGAAAGAGTAATGGAACGGAGAAAAATTCTCTCACGAAGTGATTTACGCATATCATATATACATATGATATGCGTAAATAAATATATATATATATATATATATATATATATATATATATATGATATGCGTAAATCACTTCGTGATTTAAGACGGCGCTTATTCCGTCGGGTCCCGGCCAACTAGTCACTCATATCGAGTGCACCTCAGCACATGTGTGGACTTCGGTCCTGCGTTCATAGACATCTATGACGTAGTGCAGAGGGCGGCCACTAGAGGGAACCCAAGAGTTGGAGCTTAATCTGAGACGATTCTAACCGGCGTCGGAGTTGTATCCGGTGTGGCTTAGTGGATAAAGCATCAGCACGTAGAGCTGAAAACCCGGGTTCAAATCCCGGCGCCGGAGAGAATTTTTCTCCGTTCCATTACTCTTTCATCGTATTCAGAACACTGGCCAATTAAAGAAATGACACTTCCGAATAGTTCATTCTCTATTTGTAATATTTTCTTACCCTTAAGACTAAAGAAAAAGGTACCGGTACTTCAGTTACAACTTAAAATTTATGTAACTTTGAAAATATTGAGATTAGGACAAATGTTTATATGATGTCTTCGGAAATAAGCTCCGTAAGTGACGGTAAATTCTCGTGAATCACCCTGTATATGCACTATAAAATCTTGACCATTGGCTGAAAATAGCTTGATATGCATTAATATAATGGTAGCATATGACTTGCAACTATGGAATAAAACATGCAATACCCCAAATCATAACTCACAACAATAATAGCAAAAATATTTCGTTTCCATACAGATATTTCTTTCTAAATACCAGTCATATCGTTCTACTTGTTGTTCACTCCTTATTTTTATGAAGATTCTGAACGAAGTCTAGATATTGGCGAATGCCACATATCATTTGCCCGTGGCCAGAGTGGCGCAATATTGGCAGCACTGAATACACAAGTTCGCACAGAAATGCAATCCTCATCTTAGGAAGAAAATGTATCACATTTTATTAGACATAAAACACAGGTTTCATTTTATAGTAACATGTAAAACACACACTCTTGTGTTTATTAACTAAGCTAATCTCAATTGCATATTTTGCCTCGATCTGTATTGTATTGTATTTATTAACATTCCATGGTATTCATACATTGCTTTACAGCTAGAATATGGAACAAGTCAAAAAACACAGGTTTCATTTTATAGTAACATGTAAAACACACACTCTTGTGTTTATTAATTAAGCTAATCTCAATTGCATATTTTGCCTCGATCTGTATTGTATTGTATTTATTAACATTCCATGGTATTCATACATTGCTTTACAGCTAGAATATGGAACAAGTCAAAAAACACAGGTTTCATTTTATAGTAACATGTAAAACACACACTCTTGTGTTTATTAACTAAGCTAATCTCAATTGCATATTTTGCCTCGATCTGTATTGTATTGCATTTATTAACATTCCATGGTATTCATACATTGCTTTACAGCTAGAATATGGAACAAGTCAAAAAACACAGGTTTCATTTTATAGTAACATGTAAAACACACACTCTTGTGTTTATTAACTAAGCTAATCTCAATTGCATATTTTGCCTCGATCTGTATTGTATTGTATTTATTAACATTCCATGGTATTCATACATTGCTTTACAGCTAGAATATGGAACAAGTCAAAAAACACAGGTTTCATTTTATAGTAACATTTAAAACACACACTCTTGTGTTTATTAACTAAGCTAATCTCAATTGCATATTTTGCCTCGATCTGTATTGTATTGTATTTATTAACATTCCATGGTATTCATACATTGCTTTACAGCTAGAATATGGAACAAGTCAAAAAACTTAATACTATTTAAAGTCTTAATTTATAGTCACAGTCTAGATGAAATATATATATATATATATATACAGACGAGATTTACAATATAGTCTACTAGTACAACACATAGTTTTAGTATCAATTTCATTTAGTGTTTTTGAATGTCATGAATTCACCTACAGAATAGAAGGCGTGAGAAATTAGGTACTTCTTTAATTTGGCCCTAAATAATCTTATGTTTTGAGTTTCATTTTTTATATCGATTAGGGAGTACTGCATATCGATAACCGCGAGCCGACTGACTTGTATTTACAACTTTTGCACAATCCAAAATTCATACGGCACCATGGAGGGATGGCATGTTCCCATTCCACCCTTATCATATGATCCATACAGCGAAGATAAAATCTTTCCCCTCAACCTCTGCTTTCCATACCCCTTTCCACGCCCACTCTACTGAAAGCAGATGCAACGGAACTCTGCCGTTATGGAAAGGAAAAACTGTTAGTATTTCTTAATGCAGAATATTACGTGCAGAAATTTTGCTAACTTTTAAGCGGTAGACAAATGGTCAACTCCTTTATGCGATATTTGCCACATCAGTTGTTGTCAGAGTTTCACCACCTTCAGAAATTTCAGTACGTGTAACGAAGAAAGAAATGAACAATAAATGAACAATATCACAACCTAAAATTAATTGTCTTCAGAATATGTCTGCGACAAAGTTTCAAAATCAGGAATTATGTCACTTACTGCCAGTCGTAGTTGATCACGAAGGTATTTGTCTGTCAGTCGTGATCTAAATTTGGTTTTTACTATTTTAATTGCTGAAAATAATTTTTCACGAACGTAAGTTGAAGCGAACATGGCTTCAACAGAGCAAGCGAAAGAACGAAGCTTCGGATATTTATTTTTTGGCAAAGATTTGAAAGTTCAACATTTGTCAAGTCCTTACATCTAGCTTTCATTTGACACCACATAGTAAATCAGTGAGTTGAAATTGAAGAGCTAACCGCATTATTCAAATTATAAAATTGAATTCAAACGCAAACTTACTAGGCACTTGGCCAGTAATTGAGACTCGTTCAGACATGGTTTCTTGTAAATAGTTCTCTTAATCTATCACAAAATATTTCAATATCCGGTAATTTCATTACTATAGATTTTTGTTATTGTAGGTTTAATTTGTACTTCAGTAAATACAAAAATATTCTTTGTTCTTAACTTCTATGATAAAATGTCTAGCTTTCATTAATCAGGTAATCTTGTCGTACTTTAATTTTTATTGTAATTGTAATTCTAAATTTAATGTTAATTGTAATTTTATTGTTCATATAATAATTGTAATCCCCTGGTAGAGGGGCAGAGAAGGCCTGACGGCCTTATCTCAACCAGATTAAATAAATAAATACTAAATACTATTCGTACATATGCTGAAAATATATCATCATCAGTAACATTATAATGCAGTTTTATGTTATACAACCGTTTTCCTCGTAATACTTGTGAACAAATCATACATTTAATATTCTCTCATATTGACAGCAAAAAAATGCGTCCTTCCATCCTACTTGGAACTTCCGTACATGGTTTCGAGAGAGACATATGCCACTCGCATGTCAGAGACAAATACAAATGGAACGGAGTTTTACTCCAGTGAGTGAGAGGATGGGGGTTGGCGGAGGTTAGAAGCAAGCGAAATGCACAGATATCACTGCGAGCCACAATGTCTCGCGAGTCACGTTCTCGCCACGGCTGCCATAAGGAATCGAACCCGTGACCTTCAGGCTTGCAGAGTTACGCCTTAACCGCGACGACGATACCATGCGCTCCCAAAACAATAGAAATACGACAGCACAGATAGTGGAATTGTGAACTCAGGTGATTGGAGCGAAGATGTTTAAAAAGCCATGCCATGAACACGTATCGTTGAACGTGTTGGTCCCTGGCTAATTGTGTGGCCTCTTTGGTAAACGCCAACAACCGAGATACGATCACACGCAATTCTCGGGAATGCGACATAGGCATTGAGCCAATTAGCGCCCAGACCACATGTCTATTAGCTGACAACACGGTTCGACACAGGCTTTGCATTCGAGAAAACCTGTGTTCAGTACCCGCGAGCGGTTATCTCTTATTCGCTCCTTTCCACTCTGTATTTGTCATATGATATTGTATTACATCACACAACAGCTTACTTTTAAGTAGAGCATAGTAACATAGACTCGGAATTTAACAGTATTCAAAACAAGCTCAGTAAGCATTTTCTTACTGCGTAGAGTGCAATGCAGTAAACTGATATTCTTACTTATTGCAAATGCTTCGAAATTGTCACTGTTTTGTTCCGCTTTACATTTGCACAGCCAGCTACTTACTTCTAGATATTTAATCATTTTTCTTAATCACCAATATATTAGGTAAACAATATACTGTATTAGTACCTTCTGAACCCATTGTGATTTTATCATCCAGTTAGTGTATATATACAAGGTGATTCACAAGGATTTACCGTCACTTATGGAGCTTATTTCCTAAGAAATTCTGAGCAAAAAATGTCATATAACCCTTTGTCCTAATCTCAATATTTTCAGAGTTACACTAATTTGAAGTTTTTTGTAAAATGCCATTATTCTTGAGTTTTAAGGTTAAAAGAATATTACAGATAAAGAATGAACTATTCAGGAGTATCATTTATTTAATTAGCTAGTATTCTGAGGCTAAAAATGTGTTGTGTATCCATAGTTGCTTAGTACAGATTTTTTCCCCCGATTTTTAACTACAAAATTACACTCTCTTACGCATTTATCACAAAAATTCTTACAAATCACGCCACTCTTGTAAATTCTTTAAGACTGTACTTTAGGATGCATAATTAAACTGTAAAGAATCAAGTTCCTAAAGTCGTATTATTTATAAGAATTTTTGTGATAAGTACGTAAGAATGATGTAATTTTTAGTTAAAAATTGAAAAAAAATCTGTACAAAGCAATTAACAACACATTTGTAGCTTTAGAACACTAGCCAATTAAAGAAATGATACTTCTGAATAGTTCATTGTCTATTTGTAATATTTTTTTCCCTTAAAACTAATGATAAAAGGTATTTTACTAAGAAATTCAAATTAATGTAACTCTGAAAATATTGACATTAGGGCACATTTCTATATGGCATTTCTTGCTCAGAATGCCTTCAGAAATAAGTTCTATATGTGACGGTAAATCCTCGTGAATCACCCTGTATATAATTTCTCCCATTGCTTTTTGCATTTGTGATTTGTGTATAATTATGTATCTGTAATTTTATTTCTATTTCTTATTTCTTTCTTCCCTCTGCATATATATATATATATATATATATATATATATATATTATTCTGGTGGTGTGGTAGAAAAGGCCTGATGGCCTTAACTACGTCAGATTAAATAAATAATAAAAAAATAAAATTATTTTGTGTTACCGGTATATCAATTACAGCAATACTATCGAACCTCTATTCATTTAGTAGGCCTACAGACAAATTTTTAATGTAGAACATTTATGCCCGAGTGCCAAAATGATTAAAATGTTACGAAAATTTCAACATCATATGTCGGAGTCTTAGCAACGGCAATGAGTCCCATCACATTATTCAAAGGACTATTTTACAGATACTGTGAAGGCTACATTTTGAAAACGCGGTTGAATAGTTCTTAGCAGTTGGGATTCATGCAATTCTTAATTAAGTCCGAAACCATCGCATACCATTCCACACTTCTTTTTCATTTTAATATTGGAATATGAGTATCAAATTATAAACAACTTTAACAACTGAGAACTCAGACATTTTTCGTTGGAGAACCTGAGTTCCTTCTATAACCAGATATATTTCTTCAGCTGAATTCTGAAACGCTCTGTATATCCAATGAAGAAATTAAAGAAAACTACTCATTAATAATGCAACGCAGGTTATAAATTGCATTAAATTTATTTCACTCTAAACCATATTCAGGGACTGGAATGCTCTACCTGCAGACTTACTAAAGCCTTTACCAATAACCAAAAATATATTTAAAAATAGGCTTAAGGACTTTACTAATAGACGGTAATACATTATGCAGACTATTTTGTGGTTTTACAAGTATAGTGAGTGAGCAGAGAAACATAGTGAATCTCCAGTGATTTATATTGGGTGTGCAGTGTGTTGTAGTGAAAGCGCAGTTAGCTTAAAAGTAAATTCTGAGAGTTATAGTGGCAGAGAAATGAGAAAGATTTATAGTGAACGGGCGTGAGTTATAGTGAACGTCCTAAATTGCTTGTAATGGGATCTAGGCTAGCGATTTGAGGTTAATATAGTAAGTACAATTCTACGGAATAATAAGGGTGTATTTGATGTTTTGTTATTTGAAATGTTGTATCAGTGAAGAAGTGTGTCGTGTCTGTGAAGTGTGAAGTGTCAATGAAGTGTGTTTGTGTGAGTGAAGTTCTATAGTTTACAGTGATAGTGCAAAGTATTTGAACAATGAAATGTTTTTGAAATGTTAGTGAAATCAGGATAGTATCAGTGAAATGTTTCATAGTTCCAGTGCAGTGAGTGAATTGATAGCGAAATGAGCAGGGAACGGATTTATATGGACTAAAAATATATGAAATATGTAAATATATATGTAGTTATTTTTACCAAAATATGGAATTAAATATGGATTTTTACCAAAATATGGAATTAAATATGGACTTAAAATTATAAAAAAATGACTATGTACGTTAAATATTGGTACATTTTAATCAAACTAAACAAAAAATATAATGGACGTACCTTATCTTCCAATGTAGTTTCAACAAAACACAATTTTTATTGTCTGTTACCACAACAATAGGTTACAAACATTTCTTTCAAGTGCTGAAAAGTGAATCTTCTTCTATTGTCTCTGAGGATAGATTTATACTGACTAAAAGAGCGTTCGACGTCACAAGAAGTAACTGGTACATAATTCAATTTCACAATGTCTGCTGGGGATAAGTCCAAGTTAATCTTCACTGTTGATTCACCACTCATCACAGCAACAACCTTTTGTAGTTCTTCATATCCAGGGTTTTTTGAAAGTACAGTGTCCACCTTAGCTCTTACTGCATCTGCAACTTTACCTCTACCACGATTCAGTTGTTCCACAGTACTGTTTATAATTTCAAAACTTTCAGATAGTGAAAGGTGCCTATTTTGGAGACTTTTGAGCGTTTTTATGATGCATGAAAATGTATGCTGAATGTGAGCTAAGTCATTCTTCACACTTATGTCACAGGTAACTGTTTTCGCAGTATCAATTGAGACTGCATCTTCAGAGTCCAATGCAAGGAGAACATTGTTAATAGAGTCTATATGTTCGGCATAATATTCAACTGCTTCTAGCCATGTACCCCATCTAGTTAAAATTGGCTTTGGTGGCAATGGAATTTCAGGGTACATTTCTTTCAACACGTTAACTCTACTGGGAGCTTTGAGAAATACTTTTTTCACTGATGAAATCAACAAATCTACTTTAGGGAAATTGTCTCTGACCACTTCTGCCACACGATGAAATGCATGCGCCACACAAGTAAAATGAGTAAATTTAGGATATACTACAGATAATGCTTGTCCAGCTTTGACCATATAAGGGGCAGCATCGCTAATAAAGAATAACACATTATCGTACATAATACCCTTTGGCCACAGGATACCCATAGCTTCGTTGAACAGTTTAACTATAGTTTTGTTATTGCACTTTTCTAGAACATCACAATGTAAAAGAATTCGTTCAGAATATTGTTCACTTAACAAACCGATAACTACATTACCAACAAGTCTACCTTCTTTGTCGGGAGTCTCATCAATGGAAACCCAAATTGAACTATCTTTAATTTCATCTCTTATCTTCTGTATTGTCTCATCGTAGATGGATGGAGCATACGTCTTCCTAAGTGTTGACTCATCCGGGATTGTATGTTGAGTATATTTTTCAAGGAATTCCCTGAAGACCTTATTCTTTAGTTTGTAGAGAGGAATATCAGCAGAGATGAGAGAACGGCACAGGTCGATGTTAAACTCAGATCTTACATTCGATGTTGTTGGTTGTGTTAAAAACAATTGTCTCTGCTTGGAATTTAGTTGTTTGTTGGCCTGATGTTTACTAGTTGTAATGTGTTGTTGCACCAGGAACTTTTGTGTAGATGATACTGCACACTGACACAAATTACAAAATAATATTTTATTGTCAGTTGATAAACCATCTTCTTTAAATTCTGAAATGTAACTTGTTAGTTTTGATTTTAAATTGACTGAATGACGTACTTTTGGCATATTTACCGTCTTTATAGTATGATTTACAAAACTGAACCTATGTGTACTCTGACTGGCATTTAACTGTTGAGCTGCACAACTGAAGTCTGTTAAAAATTTTAAATTAAATTAATACAGTTTTGTAACTTACTTTCCCATTGTTGATAGGACTGCTAATTTTCAAATAACTCTGATGTTAAAGGGATTACTGAACATGTGTTTAAATCTCTAATGTTGAAATGTATTTTTAAAAGTTAATGGAATTTTGTTTTGTTTTATTGTTAAACCTAATATAATATGGACTGTTTTATATGAAATATGGAAAATATATGGAAATTAACGAAAATATGTACTAAACTCTAAAATATGGAAAAATATGGAAAATAAAAGTAGGATTTTTCAACCCTACACATTGTGAAACATAAAGATAATGCAAAATATAAATTATATTAGCTTTATAAGTAAATATGTATTTACATATAAATCCTTTCCCTATTTCTGTAGTGCTGAAAGATACCTGTGCACGTATAAACATATATATATATATATATATATATATATATATATATACTCGTGGTTTTAAGTTCGAACTTAGGGTTAGCAGTGCGCTCCGTTCCTGGCAGAGCTTTCAGCACGACCCGTTGCCGTCAACCTGGCTGCAACGAGACAGAAACTCTTGGCCACGTGTTGGGCTTTTGTCGGAAAGGAGAGTTATTGCGTAACAACAGGCATCATAGAGTCCGTGGAGCTATCGTCTGTCTTCTTCGGAACAAGAGTTGGGAAGTTCATGAAGAGGTCCACTGCATTTCTGAAGACGACTCTCACAGAAGAGCGGATATAATAGCAATAAACAGGCAACAACAAAAGGCTATTATCATAGATCCAACTATACGCATGGAGAGAGATCTAAACCAAGCTCATCAGGTTGATCATGAAAAGAGGGTCATTTATGAACCTTGTATTCCCTACCTTAGTGCCAAGTATAACATCCCTCTCTTCAATTGGTCAGTGACAGATTTATTTTTTGGTGCTCGGAGTTCTTTACCAAAATTTACATATAATTTTTTAAAACAATTATCAATATCATCTTTTGAAATTAAAAAAAATCATCTCGCAAATTCTTGAAGATTCTCTGCAGATTATACAATTTCATTTATACCACTCAGAAGGCCTTAATTAAGGATATGCTACTTTTAAATAAAATCTTTTATTTATAAGTATAATTTTATAGTCATATTCTAAGATTTTATTTTATAATTGATAATCAATGGTGCTTAACTATTACATTCTATTTTATAACAGTATTCATATTTAATTAATTATATTTTATTTGCTATTAATTTCCAGATCCTCGTGGTCATCCTTAATTAAAGGCCGGACGAGTTATTTCTTTCTCTCTTTCTCTCATTAGATTTACTTTAATTAACTATGTTATATTAAGTGATTCATTTAATTTAGGATGCTCCTTGTTATAGTAATATGCGTTACAAGAGCGGCATGTTGAAGTTTTCATGTTCGAGGAAAAGTCTGAAAAAGCGAAACGTAGTTGAGCTTTTTTAATTTCCGAGAATTGAAAGAAAACATACCGCTCGTGTATCGTACATTATTTTGTGCGAAGATCGTTTATTACATACCTGAAAGAGGAATTTCTAATTAGTTGCAATGAAATCTCCATCTTGGTTTCTGTTCAATGACGGCAAATTTGCAAAACATAAATATCTATCTTCAACATTGTTGCTTTAAAATGTTTTCTGTGTTTACTATACTCCAGCAGGCCGTGATATAGGGGAGAGTCGGGTAGTATCGGACATCGGGTAATATCGGACAGTGAGTTTCTTTCATCTACCACACGATGATAGTACCTGATTGACATGGTTACGTTTTTGTGATGTCGCATAGAGAAACGTAACCATGTCATTCAGGTGCTACCATATGGTGGTAGATGAAAAAAACGCACTGTCCGATATTACCCGATGTCCGATACTACCCGACTCTCCCCTACGTCTGTCTTTTTTCCCCCAGTATATAAATGCGAACTTAAAACAAACGGTAAGGTTATGTAATGATTTATTTTTTCATTTTAATATTTTAACAATATTATTTATATGACATATTGCAGTAATAACATCGGCAAGTTTAATTTTGCCGGTCAAGGAGATGTTTAGAAATGGAAATATCTTTGACATCTAATTCTGCACATTGAAATTAATTGTTTTTTCACGGCTTCCTTAATGTTACTTGCATCACGAATGCAGTAACTTTAGTGGAGTTGTAGAGTTTATTTAATTTTTGCAAATATTTAAAAACAATAATTAACAGTGCAATTTAGGTGAAATTGCAGTGGTAAGTTTCCAATTTATAATTATTACTATATTGAACGTCTCTGAACATAATATGTTAAAAGCCTAAAGCAGTAAAATGAATATGTCACTAAAGCGGTAAGAAGAGGGAAATTGTTATGTGTGTTAGGTTGGGAATACTGAATGTTGAATTTTAGACTTTCCGCGGATTGGTTTTGTGCGGAAACCAAGCAAATACGCACGATCTCGCACAAATATTATTATGTATTGCTACTATTATTTTATTATTAATATTATGAATTTATTATTAATTGTAATTATATTAGTTATCACTGCCATCGGGTATTTACCTATTTGCAGTGCGAATAACTACATACAATACAATATATTTACAAACCTTATAAATAAGAACTAATGCATAAAAAATCTAAATATAATTCAAGTAATAACATCCATCAGAGAGTAGAAACGTTCCACGTAATTACAGGGATCTTATGAATCCCTGTCACTTTTTTTCCGAATTCCATACATCACGAGAAAAATGGAAGAATCAGATAAGGATCTCTAAATGGATATGCATCGGAAGCACAGAATACAGCAGCAGGTGTTGACTATTGACTGATACTCCATCTCTCTTCAGCAGCGCCAGCTGCCGGATGCCTGGCATTCCAGCGATTGAGAGACTGCTGTCAAATACGCTTCTACTTTATCTCTCCAATATTTCTCCTAATGCAGATGTTTATGCTTCCAATCTCAGAGCATTAGGTGTGAATGATGTCAAAGGATTACAGTTTCATACTGCGCAAAGCTTCTCATCGGAATGTTTACGCTTTACGTTTCCATGGACACTGATAATTATAAGATAAATACAGGCATGAATGCCTGGGATACGAGGGACGAGGGGAGACTCAGCCCCCTGGCTCTACAATAATTACTTTTTAGGTTGGTTTATTTGTGTAAAAAATTAAATTATGTATGTTAGAATTGCGTGTAAATTACTTGGAAATATTAATTCTCTTACATAGCAATTATTTTGTGGAAGTGATTAAAAGGCTGGACTTGGAAGAGAGAACTTTAGACAAAAAAATTTTTAAAGTAAGAAAAATCTAAAATTTTTTTCTGAGAAATACTCGTAATAGAGATATTTCCATAAAAGTTCACGATCAGTTAATAAGAATGCCACAGGCCGTTGGTAGTCCGGGGTGCTCGAGAGGAAGTGCTACAATATGGAGGAGCTGTGCTATACCGACCGATGAAGTAGAAGCAGGTGACGAACATTTAAAAAGAGGTAAAATGACAAATAGAAACTGTAACAGAAATAAAGTAAATTCAATCAAGGATATAGATACTGAACGAAACTACCTACTAAGAGATAGGCATCAACAAAGATTAAATTTTCCTGAAATTAGAAAAACTAATTATTAACTAAATAAGATAAGAAAACAGGTTTTGAAAATAAGATAGAATAACATCAAGGTTTTAAAATAACAAAAAAAAATTGAAAATAGAAAAATAATTAAGTTATTAATGTATTCCGATATCTATATTAATTAGTAAAGGTTCAGAAGATAATTTGACTTTATAAATTAGTTAACTACTATATTTTAAATTCAATAAGAATGCATTTATAATAAATTTATTAGTTATCATAATAGCAATGAATCGATAATGAGTGCATGCGATACAATGATGAAACTAAATTGAGGTTGATTATGTAAGCAACTTGTCAAGTTTGTGTTTAAACAGGTATGCGGTAGTCTTCATAGAAGTTACGCAAACGATTCTACTGACAAGAAAATATTGCAAGAGTAAAGATTAAGCTACATATGGAATGTACCGATTCAGCTATTTCGGGCTCATGACTTACAGTATGTCGACGTCTGCTCATCTATTTGAAATAATAAGTTATTATGTAAAATAAGACCTAAAAATTAAACATAAATACTGGATAAATAGAGCAACAGGAAATATTGATTTACACTTCTTTATTGTAGAGTTAAAATTAAAAAAGTATTAAAAATATTTATGGTAGTAAATTGTGAAAAGGAGCAGATGAATAAGGTTTAAGTTTTAATGGTTATTGCGATTGGTTTAACCCATTTATGCCCACTGGGTCGTCTGGGTCGTTAACGACCCAGTGATTATAATTTGTATAAAATACCCCGGTTGTGTTATATTGTGACTTCTATAAATTAGGTTGGTAACTGAGAGTGTTGTCTTGAGTTATAAACATCTATGTTTGATTAGTGCTGCACCATTCACATTTTATTTGAAACTATCTCTCAGCTTGCGTAATTGACTAGAATTCTGCAGCACATAGCTAATAATTTCTATTTGTTGCCATGGAGTGTGGCTCATTGTCGAGCTTCTGAATACGAATCTAAAACATCAAAATGTAAGTAAGACAATATATCCTGATAGCATTGTAACAGTTATAGTAATATAGCAACAATGACAATAGTTTTTTAGAGTGGGTCGTTAACGACCCAGTGGGAAAATGAGAAGTACCATTTTGTCGCTTAGTAATATTTCTGTTTATATGATTCTTTTCCGTTAGTTATAGTTTATTTTTGTTGTGATATACTAAGAAGGGACTGAAAACTCATGAAATACTGTCTGAACTTGAAGCAACAGACACGAGGAGCAATCCTGGAGAAATTGATGTTTATATTGCACCACCTGTACATGGAGAAAGCGATGGGGATTCTGGAAATGAGGAGTGTAATAATCCAGACTGCTTGACGAGGACATTGTTTGAAGCAGAAGCTGAGGTAAGGTTTTCAAATGAAACAAGAAATGATGAAAATGATTCCCCTGAGTCTACTTTGGAGGCTACGGTATTGTTGGAAGTAGAAGCTGAGTTAGAGACTACAACTAAAACAAGAGATGATAAAAACTATAATCCAAGATCTATACTGAATACAAAATATATTCCGCAGTGGAATAAGGGTCAGACCCCCCCTAATTTTCCACCAGATTATAATCCTGTCCAGTCGAGTCATCCATTATCACTTCCTAAAGACAGTCATCCAGCTGAATATTTTGACAGTTGTTTCAAATGAGTTTGGTGTGCAACCTATAGGAACAGCAGATCGGTACTCAGCCAAATAAAAGAAGAGGATATCCATTACACAATCCACCCCATCAAGAAAAACAATAGTTTTATGGGAGGTGTTGATCAGATGGATCAAAACATAGCAGCATACAGAATTGGAATAAGAGGGGAAAAAATGGTATGTTCCAATTCTTTTGTGGATGTTTGATGTCGCCATGAATAATGCATGGTTAACAGCAAGGTGAAAAGGAATTTCCGTGGATAATTTGTCCTTCAGACGTACAACTGTAATCGCTATGATGCAGAAATATGGAACACCAGTATCTTCACCCGCGACCCAGAAAGCATCTGAATGTGGGAAATATGGTCGCAGGTCCAGCACGTCGCAATGCTGGACACTTGCTGGCGGTTGGTCAGCCACGTCGCTGATGCGCTGTCTGCAAAAACAAGACTACTAAAGGCTGTTCCAAACCTTCATGCCCGACTCCGCTTCATGACAAGTGCGTCAGAGAGTTTCATACATAACATGGTAATTATGTATTTGGATAATATTAAGTCATTTATATTTTACTATACGTATTTTTATGACTAAACTTTATGTGAATATGTACTTGTGCACTGTAAAATTATAAATATTACATGTAAAACATCAATAATATGTTGATTCAATAACACAAAGAAATAATATTCACAATTATTGTCGTGACATGTAGTAATTTAGATAGGCCTATAAATAAAAAGAAAGAAAAAATGTATATCAGATTTTCCCACTGGGTCGTTAACGACCCACCCTGAAAAAGGGCCTAAATGTAAAAATTCATCTGTGTTCGCTCATTTACAATTAAAAATGTATAAAAACAAAAACTATGTGTGACATTCATAACATTTGGACAAAAATAAAGTTACGGGCATAAATGGGTTAAACATGCACTAAAACCAGACGTAAGTGCAAGTTTGAACCAATAAATTATTGAGATTTGCGATAAATTAATTAGTTTAGGAAATTGTATATTTATTATGTATAACTACTTTTGTATATAGATCTTTTTGTTAAATTATTAAGTTTGTACTTTTGTGAACTAATATTAATAAATCTAAATAAATCTAAATCCATAAAACTTCACATTTTAACAGTTTTACTTTGATGTTGATGTTTACGATTTATTCAGTTTGAATGTCTGACAGACTCGGGAGCGTACGCAAGAGGGCGTTACTGAGTTCGAACCCTCCTTTGTACTTACAAAACATGATATATTTAGATTTGAGTATTTTTTTTATCCATAATCGTTTTCCCTTCTCCAATTTTTCACTGCCAGAGTAACAAAATCTATATCGACATAAGGCCTAGTCGTCCTACCCCTCCTTCAATATAATCCCTGTGTTTGTTACTGCGGCACGTTCGAAATATAACAATGCTATTTTCATTATGGAGAGACCTACCGCTTAGTACCGACCTTGTACTAGAATGAAGCTGACACAATATGATATTTAACTTGTTATGAAACATATTGAAAATGTTGTTTTGACAATTCTGCAGTGCAGATGTTAAATATTATGCATTGTCGATTTTAAACTCATTTTAAGAGCGGTATTGATCCGTTTGTTAGTTTTGGTTCTGACTTTATTGTGAAACGTTCGTTTAAATTTTGTGCATTTGACAGTTCATATTTTAAATATAAATATGTAATACTTAGGGCCGTGATATCGGTTATATGTGTATTAATCTGAGGTGAACATAAGACGCCGGTCAGAATGTAGTCGGTGTTTCAAGTACAGGCAGCGGAAGCGAATTTGACACACGCCTAAACAAGCACGTTCCGTGTTTTATATACGATTATTGCGTACAATACAATCATTGTATATAAGGGTTAATATCGAAAAGGTCTAAAATGCTGGTGAGGTTGAGAATAAATGTTGGAAATCATACTTAAATTGTCACAAATGTGGTAAAACATAAATCTGAAAAAAAAAAAATACATTTTTAATATTTAGAGTTATATATATATATATATATATATATATGTACAGTAAAGCATCGATTATCCAAAACAATTGGAGACGGGGGGGTGTTCAGATAAATGATTTTTCGGATAATCGATCATTTACGAAAACAAATTGTACCGGTGTCATAGAAGCAGTGTGAAACAAAGAAACACTGATATTAAACACAAAACTGTACATACAGTATATATTTTGTATTACACGTCTTATAAATAACACAGAGAACTGACTAGCCTAGTTTGACAAGTTCAAAATGGTCATTAAAGTAGGCATACAGTTTAGGAAAAGAAGTCCATATATATATATATATATATATATATATATATATATATATATATATATATATAGTAACTTTTTAAACTAAACAACAATGTAACTTTATTATCTCAACAATAATTCCTTTCTACAATTCACCTTAAACGCTCTCGTCAACAATACGATTTTCACTCAACATAGTATTCGTTATAGCACTCCACTGACGACAATGACAATTTACTTGGCCTATTACGAACAACAATGAACTGTTAATTTTAACTAATGTTCACAAAGCACTATTTACAAATCAGAACTGTCAGTTCTCAGTTCACAGTTCTTCTAGCTCAGTCACTAGAGTTCACAGTATCTCGAACCACAGACCTTCAGAGACAGTCCACTGTACTCGAACTCAGGTCCCTCCAACTGCGGTCCACTGCACTCGAACTCAGGTCCCTCCAACTGCGGTCCACTGCACTCGAACTCAGGCCTTCGGATGCTGACACAGTTGCGGACGCACACTCAAGTCTAACTCCGGTACACAAGACTGGCTGGCTTGCTCTGTTCACTGGCTTACTCACTGAATGGCTGAATAAACTGAAACTGCTCAAGTTCGCTCGCGTTTCTTCTTTTATAGCTAAACTATCGTTGCGAGAAAGTACGAGTTCTGGATAGTTCGCGATATTTCGACGGGTGTGTCCATTCTCGAATCATCTCGCACGCTGCTGCTCCCCTCCTTCACCGCGCGTAGCCATGCCCCAGGAGGCAGATGCGCGCGCAACCCGCCCAACACAAGGCCGACTTAGCCTCTCCTCCGTCGGTCGTGAGATCGAATCTCACGTGGGCGTCACAATATGACTTCAGAGCTGAGACTCCTTTTTTGCTGCTAAATCTCGCAAACAGCTCTAGCGAAACTTCTACATGGCGCGCGCGCAAATTTGAATTTGCCGACTGGAACTCTTTCGGTTAACCGACGTTACTGATGATCGATATTCGGATAATCGATGCTCTACTGTATAAGAAATATCCCGTGAATGTTTTATTGCTATTTATCCATCTGTATGTGAGTAACACCAAACTTGTATTAACTTTGTATACTTACCAGAGTGCTGCATTGGTGTTAAATCGCTCGCTTGAACTCGGTCGAGTGTCGCACCCTCGAGTGAAATAAGATCGGTCGTGATACGCTAGTAATAAATAGAAGCACAGTACAAGGTCATCTCACCGATATGTCTTATCTTGTATGGAAGGCGACAGATAAGATACACATATGTTTTGCTCACACGGTAAAAATAAGACTTTATTTTCTGCGCTTATGACAAACGTCTAATGGAACAGTCAATGGAACGTACCAAAACAGTAACATGAAGTTATAAATAAAATAGTATGAAAAACTTCGATGTACAGTTATTATTGCTAATTAATAATTATTCAATGTTTGATTTACCACATATATAATATGTTAGGTCCATACATAATGTTCCGCCTATATACTGCGACAATGTAGAAACGTTTTACAAAATATTATTGATATAGCAGTAGATTAATAACAATATTATTACAAAGATAACGTCACAGAAAATATAATAAAACGAATAATCATGCTGCACAACCGTTACAGACGTAAAGATTGATACATTATTATTATTATTATTATTATTATTATTATTATTATTATTATTACTAGAAAACTTGATACAGTTCTTGCATTATCGTGATTGTGTTCTCCGTTTATAATAATTACATTTACATCCAATGACATCTATCAGATGTGGCAAAAACAAAATCACTCCTGTGTAGAAAAAAAAATTACCTACAACATTTATATTACATTTTAAAGCAAGTTTTGTAGTTGTACTATGGAGAGATTAGTTAAACACTGCCAAATTTTGAAATGATAAACATCTATGATGTTACTACGCAGTTCATCACTGTAACAAGAACGAATGTCTAACGCTCGGCTTATACCGTTCGAGGATTTATCGCTCGCGACAATTTTACCCATCATGCATGTGCGCTACCTATCGGATTATGCTATGAACTACTTGACGCTCGATCGAAAACGTCCGATGCAGACCTCTGATACTTACGCATGTATTGTGCACGCGTTTGTTTCGCTCCATATTAAAGAACTGAGTAACACTATTTTTTTGTAAATATATATTACGTATTGCAACATCTCAAGGATTATAAGAATCTTTTCGAAATAGATTAAGAATATAGACCTATACCGTCTTTCCCCTTGTGTATAGGAATGGATTCGCCGTTCACATTGCTTCGTTTATCGGGTGTGACGTACTCATTTCCATGGCAACGTCGGTCTAATTTCCGTTTCACAACATTATTTAAGATTTTATAAGTGTAGTTTGAATGTACACGTTACAGGTCAAATTAAATTGCTTGAAAATAGATCAAAAGTAAGTGCAGAAGTTAGTACTAGACTAAACACTAATTCTAGTGCCGAGATCATGAAACCATTCAGTTTTTTTCTCCAAGCCTTCCTTGCACCTTTATTAACTGTAGATTAGCGATTAAGTAAATTAGTGAAACGCCCAGGGATTTGTTGCCTAGGCCACGGTGAGTGGAATGAACATCCAGCAAGATTAAAATAATTGAAAAGCGTTTACAGTTAATTCTCCCCGTAATGTAGTTCAGTTTGGAAGGAAGGGGTATTAAAGTGTCCCTGCCTAATCTGGAAAGGATATAGACCATGCGAAGTGTGCAATAGAAGGCGTTCCACCAGGACTGGCAATGGTAATTTAATCAGTAACCAAGTATTTCGAGGAAAAGAGAAACCGGGAGCGTAAGTATGTGCGTGCGTGCGTATGTGCGTGTGTTGCAGCTTCCGCATAGGAACGTTCACCACTACAAGATTGCATTAGACAGTCGAAGCTTCGGTTCTAACAAGCCGGCTAAAACACGAATTAAATCTATCCTCCTGCTATCTATATATGTATGCTGCAAGCTTTCAGTCAAAGGAAAAGAGGGCCGTCCAGTTAACCTGGTCTGCAAGAATGGCATATCTTGCGTAATGTATCCATCACGACACGTGCTACGCGTAAAGACATCTGAGTATCTGTGACATCAAGAAAGATGAAGATCTGCTGCTATGACGACGAATAGAGTTCAGTACAACTTCGATAAACTCGCTTCTGAACACTGCGATTGTTCGAAACTACGAAAACCGAAGCAGAGTGGTCTAACGGTAGGGAAGCGGAATTGTCGTCACCGGAACTCTAGTCACTGCAATTTTGTCACCTGATGTTTTGGTCACTTCGACTTTTTGGTCACCCCACATTTTGGTCACCAGTACACCAGTTTTCTTTTCTCAATCGTACTATCAGGGACTGGAATGCTTTACCAGCAGACTCACTAAAGGCTTTATCAATAACCAAAAATGTATTTAAAAATAGGCTTAAGGACTTTACTAATAAACTGTAGTACGAGGCGCATCCAGAAAGTAAGTTTCCCGATTTTTCCCCTTGAAAGTAAACGTAATTAACAGTGTCAATTGCGCATGCATAACAGATCTATGACGTATCAATCATATGCCAGCCGGACAGGTCCCGCCTGGTGCCAGTAGCGTGGCAGCAGTGGTCTAAAATGGAAGCTCTTATTCCTTCTCCCGCCGCCTGCGAGGTTCGGTCGGTGATAAAGTTCTTTAATGCACAAAGCTTGCGCCAATTGAAATTCATCGGCAGCTCTGCCAGGTCTATGGGCCGAACATCATGAGTAAGCAGATGGTGCGTCGCTGGTGTAGGCAGTTTTTCGAAGGTCGTCAAACTGTCCATGATGAAGAGCGCAGTGGGCGACCGTCCCTCATCAATGATGATCATGTTGAGCTGGTGCGGCAGTGCATCATGGAGAACCGTCGCTTCACGATTACGGAGCTGAGCAGCCATTATCCACAGATATCGCAATCCTTGTTGCATGAGATTGTCACTAAACACCTGCTGTTCAGAAAAGTGTGTGCCAGGTGGGTGCCGAAAAACCTGACACCCGAACACAAAATGCAACGTTTAGGAGCAGCACTGACATTTCTGCAACGGTATCACGATGACGGCGACGAGTTCCTCGACAGGATCGTCACGGGCGATGAGACTTGGATTTCGCACTTCACCCCGGAACCCAAGCAGCAGTCAATGCATTGGCGGCATAGTGGATCTACGGTCAGGACCAAATTCAAACAGACGCTGTCGGTACGGAAAGTGATGTGCACGGTGTTCTGGGACAGGAAGGGCATTCTGCTCATTGCCTTCCTTCCAAGAGGTGAAACAGTAAACGCTGACCGTTACTATGAAACACTGCGAAAATTGCGACGTGCCATTCAAAACAAGAGGCGTGGAATGCTTACTGCAGGTGTTGTGCTCCTCCATGACAATGCATACGGCTCGGCGCACAGCAGCTGTTTTGACGGAATTTTGGCTGGTAGTTGTTTGATCACCCACCCTACAGTCCTGATCTTGCTCCCAGCGATTTTCACGTTTTCTTGTACCTCAAGAAATTCCTGTCCTCCGGTGAGCGTTTTGGTAACGACGAAGAGCTGAAGACGTCTGTCACACGCTGGTTCCATTCACAGGCGGCAGAGTTTTACGACAGAAGAATACAAAAATTGGTCCCACGATACGATAAGTGTCTCAATTCTGATGGTGGCTATGTTGAAAAATAGCTGAAACATTGCTGTACCTGTTGCCAATAAATGTTTTCCTGAAAGTGTGTGTTCTTTTTTTTAATAGGGAAACTTACTTTCTGGATGCGCTTCGTATATTATACATTCTATTTAAAGAATGTAATTGATATTTTGCTATTTGAAGTGTTGTATCAGTGAAGAAGTGTGTTGTGTCAGTGAAGTGTGAAGTGTGTTGTGTAAGTGAAGTGTGTTTCTGTCAGTGAAGTTTTATAGTTTATAGTGGGAGTGCAAAGTATTTGAACAGTGGAATGTTTTTGAAGTGTTAGTGAAATCAGGATAGAATCAGAAATGTGTCGTAGTTCCAGTGCAGTGAGTGTGTTAAAACTCATTATATTACGGAAAGAACTTTAAATTTACATTTAAATCTCATTAAATTTTTTCCAATAAAACTTCAAGTAATTATTAAATCTAATCGGTGACGATTATTGGGGATCATCAGTGTGGTTTTAGGCGTAATAGATCAACTACTGATAAGATATTTTGTATTCGACAGATAATGGAGAAAAAATGGGAGTATAAGGGTACAGTGCATAAGTTATTCATAGATTTCAAAAGGGCATATGACTCGGTTAAGAGAGAAGTTTTATATGATATTCTTATTGAATTTGGTATTACCAAGAAACTAGTTCGATTAATTAAAATGTGTCTCAATGAAACGTACAGCAGAGTCCGTATAGGCCAGTTTCTATCAGATGCGTTTCCAATTCACTGTGGGCTAAAGCAAGGAGATGCACTACCACCTTTACGTTTTATCTTTGCTCTAGAGTAGAGTATGCCATTAGGAAAGTTCAGGATAAAAGACAGGGTTTGGAATTGAACGGCTTACATCAGCTGCTTGACTATGCGGATGACGTGAATATGTTAAGAGAAAATCCACAAACGATTAGGGAAAATACGGGAATTTTACTTGAAGCAAGTAAAGAAATAGATTTGTAAGTAAATCCCGAAAAGACAAAGTGTATGATTATATCTCGTGACGAGAATATTGTACGAAATGGAAATATAAAAAATTGGAAATTTATCCTTTGAAGAGATGGAAAAATTCAAATACATGGGACTAACAGTAACAAATATAAATGATATTCGGGAGGAAATTAAACACAGAATAAATATGGGAAATGCCTGTTATTATTCGGTTGAAGAGCTTTTATCATCCAGTCTGCTGTCAAAAAATCTGAAATATAGAATATGTAAAACAGTTATATTACCGATTGTTCTTTATGGTCTTGGAACTTGGACTCTCACTTTGAGGGAGGAACATAGGTTAAGGGTGTTTGAGAATAAGGTTCTTAGGAAAATATTTGGGGTGAAGAGGGATGAAGTTACAGGAGAATGGAGAAAGTTACACAACACAGAACTGCACGCATTGTATTCTTCACCTGAAATAATTAGGAACATTAAATCCAAACGTTTGAAATGGGCAGGGCATGTAGCACATATGGGCGAATCCAGAAATGCATATAGAGTGTTAGTTGGGAGGTCGGAGGGAAAAAGACCTTTGGGGAGGTCGAGACGTAGATGGGAAGATAATATTAAAATGGATTTAAGGGAGGTGGGATACGATGATAGAGAATGGATTAATCTTGGTCAGGATAGGGACCAATGGCGGGGTTATATTTTATTTATTTTTATTTTATTAGGTTATTTTACGACGCTTTATCAACAGCTTAGGTTATTTAGCGTCTGAATGAGATGAAGGTGATAATGCCGGTGAAATGAGTCCGGGGTCCAACACCGAAAGTTACCCAGCATTTGCTCATATTGGGTTGAGGGAAAACCCCGGAAAAAACCTCAACCAGATAACTTGCCCCGACCGGGAATCGAACCCGGGCCACCTGGTTTCGCGGCTAGACGTGCTAACCGTTACTCCACAGGTGTGGACATCGGGGTTATATGAGGGCGGCAATGAACCCCCGGGTTCCTTAAAAGCCAGTAAGTAACTTAAGTAAATCGGTGACGAGAACGTCGGTGACTAAAACGTAATCGGTGACAAGAAGGTATAATGACGACATCTCCGGTGACGAGAATTTCTAGACTCCTAATGGCAACTTGCATTGTCATTATTAGGGAACGGATTTCTAGTTGCGTACCTATTTTATTTGCTAGTCCTGGACGTATGTTATTCAGACATCTCTACGTTTCATGTACACAGTGTACCTATCCCCCTATTAGAATTCTATGGGACCTAAAATGCCTAAATGAACCATAAACTCCTATAAATGTCTAAAGCCTAAGTTTATGTCTGAAAAGCGTCTGTTTAGTATTTTGAGTATATATAAAATAAAAATGCCGGTACTAAAAATGGAAAAAAATAAAAACCACCAAGATAACTACAATACCTCGTTCCGGAGTTACGACAGTTCACTCAACACAATGTTTCCTCTCCTGATCACATAATATTAACAGATCGATGAGCCTAATAGTCATTCAAGGCAACCACTTTGATCAATTTCACTATGCTGCAATCTAGCGATTGCAAAAGAAGTGACTTTATAACACGTATGGAATTGCATGGAGCAACTGAACTTTCATCGAGTGGTCTTTACTAAAAATTCCTTTTCGATGGTGGAGACTCTGGTGGTTTTTCTCATTTTATGTTGCCATTTCATAACAGGGGAATAGCTAATCTGATTAAATATAGGCTATGGTCAGGGGTTCTCTCCTTTCATACTGTCACTACCACCATCACTCCTATAGCGATGGCTCACCGCTCGGACCGCATACTCGCAAACGTTCGTTCCTGTACTCTAAAGTGCAATTTGGTTTGTTTGGATTTCTCTATTAGTTCTCTCACAGTAGGAGTTTCTAATCTCTTCCAATTTCGTGAGACACTCTGAATGAATTTGACTCCCTATACGAAGTGCGAACAAAGAAGCATTCTACGTCAGAACAAAACTTGTGTAGAGAAATTTCGAGCTCGTATAGAGAAAATGGCATACACTTAAGTACGTGTGTACTAGAGATGAACAAAACTAACTGCCGCTCTCGCTCGCTGTGTTCGTTGCATTTGTCTTTCGAGTCTCGTCTCGTCATTCTCGTGCGCTTCGAGTCTCGCTCATCATTCTCGAAATAGCATTTGGTCGGCGTGGAAAGATTTCGTAACTTTGAATAACAAACATCAATCAAATAAATAACATTATAAATGTTTAAACGAAACAAAAAGACAAAACAAAACAGTATCTTAGTTATCAAAACGTTCTGGTTCTATTATATTATATTACCTATGGTTATATAAATAGCAAAAAAAAAAAAAAAAAAAAAAAAAAAAATTCATAAAGAAATTTGCATTTCTATGAAACATAAAACAATAACGTTAATATCTTTTTACTTGAGATTGCACACTTGATCTCAAACATATGAAAAGAAAATTCCTAGCCTTTTAATGAGGGCCTAGTAATTAAATAAAGACTGGGGAACGGATTATTATACACTGAAAGGTAGATATGATGTTTCAAAATAGGTTACTTGATTGTTTATACATATATAACAGTTGCCAAAGTAGATAAAAGTTCAGTCATGTATAAACAACTGTGGCGATTCAAGGCTGCTTGACGTTCGGGACTTCGGGAGTGATCAATCTCGACGTCTCGAAACACTCACAAGCAGTCTTTACGTCAACGAAGCGACGTATACAATATTGTCGTGCAGGTTTTCGGCTTTGCGGACGCTGTTAGTCTTGCTTTCTCGATCGTTGTTCATCTCTAGTATGTACGTGTTTTAACAGATGAGGCGGAAGTCTTTGTGCATTCAGATCATAGATGATCGATAATGCGTACAATCCACGGGAAGAATTGAAATTCCAGCGCGTGAATATTAAGTTCCGGAAATATGAGAGAGATATCTTGGATAGTATCATAGCAACCACGAGGTATTTGCAGACAATACAACCCATATGCGACGGGTCTCTTCCATTCTACTGGAAGCAATACCTTCCTACTTACTCTGGCGAATCTGAAAATAGGTCAACACTGGGAAAACTCTCATATGCCTGCAGATCTTGCCAAGTGGGTGATGTTTACAGGGAAAATTTTAATACTGCTGGCCATCTTCGTTGATTAATATTAATACGGCTAGTTAACCATCTTGTAGATTACATTATTTATCACATTTTGTGAATTCAGGTACGTGTCCAAGGACTACTGAATATAGGCCTACTTAGAAAATTATATAATATCATATAAGAACTTACACCTAGAAGTTAACAAAAAATAAACGCAATACCTGAAGGAAAAATGTTGCTGTGAAATTAGTATTTCCATTACATATTATAGTAATTTATGGAAACAATTTTTATTAAGAATAACCTTGATACTAACTCTACATAGGATGATGCAACACTAAAGCTATTATTGTTAACATGCCGCAAGGCTCTTTATTTTTACAGTTATACACGTTTGTCTATAATTTTCAAATTATCGAGCTTTGTTTCCTCGATTAGGTATATGTTTAATTTCTAGTATTTCAGAGCTGGTTTTATGATCTTCTAAGGAACATTCTCACTATGACGATAATGAATGTTATGCTATTACGACGAGGCAATGTTTTGGATGTTAGGACGAAGAATGTTATGGCTATTACTACGACGAATATTTTGTTTATTACGACGATGAATGTTATGGCTATTACTACGACGAATATTTTGTTCATTACGACGATGAATGTTATGGCTATTACTACGACGAATATTTTGTTTATTACGACGATGAATGTTATGGCTATTACTACGACGAATATTTTGTTTATTACGACGATGAATGTTATGGCTATTACTACGACGAATATTTTGTTTATTACGACGATGAATGTTATGGCTATTAATACGACGAATATTTTGACTATTACGACGATAAATGTTATGGCTATTAATACGACGAATATTTTGACTATTACGACAATGAATGATATGGCTATTACTACGACGAATATTTTGTTTATTACGACGATGAATGTTATGGCTATTACTACGACGAATATTTCGGCTATTACGACGATGAATGTTATGGCTATTACTACGAGGAATATTTTGTTTATTACGACGATGAATGTTATGGCTATTACTACGAGGAATATTTTGTTTATTACGACGATGAATGTTATGGCTATTACTACGAGGAATATTTTGTTTATTACGACGATGAATGTTATGGCTATTACTACGACGAATATTTTGTTTATTACGACGATGAATGTTATGGCTATTACTACGACGAATATTTTGGCTATTACGACGATAAATGTTATGGCTATTAATACGACGAATATTTTGTTTATTACGACGATGAATGTTATGGCTATTACTACGACGAATATTTTGACTATTACGACGATGAATGTTATGGCTATTACTACGACGAATATTTTGTTTATTACGACGATGAATGTTATGGCTATTAATACGACGAATATTTTGACTAATACGACGATGAATGTTATGGCTATTACTACGACGAATATTTTGACTATTACGACGATGAATGTTATGGCTATTACTACGACGAATATTTCGGCTATTACGACGATGAATGTTATGGCTATTACTACGAGGAATATTTTGTTTATTACGACGATGAATGTTATGGCTATTACTACGACGAATATTTTGTTTATTACGACGATGAATGTTATGGCTATTACTACGACGAATATTTTGGCTATTACGACGATAAATGTTATGGCTATTAATACGACGAATATTTTGACTATTACGACGATGAATGTTATGGCTATTACTACGACGAATATTTTGTTTATTACGACGATGAATGTTATGGCTATTAATACGACGAATATTTTGACTAATACGACGATGAATGTTATGGCTATTACTACGACGAATATTTTGACTATTACGACGATGAATGTTATGGCTATTACTACGACGAATATTTTGTTTATTACGACGATGAATGTTATGGCTATTACTACGACGAATATTTTGTTTATTACGACGATGAATGTTATGGCTATTAATACGACGAATATTTTGACTATTACGACGATGAATGTTATGGCTATTACTACGACGAATATTTTGACTATTACGACGATGAATGTTATGGCTATTACTACGACGAATATTTTGTTTATTACGACGATGAATGTTATGGCTATTACTACGACGAATATTTTGGCTATTACGACGATAAATGTTATGACTATTAATACGACGAATATTTTGTTTATTACGACGATGAATGTTATGGCTATTAATACGACGAATATTTTGACTATTACGACGATGAATGTTATGGCTATTACTACGACGAATATTTTGACTATTACGACGATGAATGTTATGGCTATTACTACGACGAATATTTTGTTTATTACGACGATGAATGTTATGGCTATTACTACGACGAATATTTTGTTTATTACGACGATGAATGTTATGGCTATTACTACGACGAATATTTTGGCTATTACGACGATGAATGTTATGGCTATTACTACGACGAATATTTTGACTATTACGACAATGAATGTTATGGCTATTACTACGACGAATATTTTGTTTATTACGACGATGAATGTTATGGCTATTACTACGACGAATATTTCGGATATTACGACGATGAATGTTATGGCTATTACTACGAGGAATATTTTGTTTATTACGACGATGAATGTTATGGCTATTACTACGACGAATATTTTGTTTATTACGACGATGAATGTTATGGCTATTACTACGACGAATATTTTGGCTATTACGACGATAAATGTTATGGCTATTAATACGACGAATATTTTGACTATTACGACGATGAATGTTATGGCTATTACTACGACGAATATTTTGTTTATTACGACGATGAATGTTATGGCTATTAATACGACGAATATTTTGACTAATACGACGATGAATGTTATGGCTATTACTACGACGAATATTTTGACTATTACGACGATGAATGTTATGGCTATTACTACGACGAATATTTTGTTTATTACGACGATGAATGTTATGGCTATTACTACGACGAATATTTTGTTTATTACGACGATGAATGTTATGGCTATTAATACGACGAATATTTTGACTATTACGACGATGAATGTTATGGCTATTACTACGACGAATATTTTGACTATTACGACGATGAATGTTATGGCTATTACTACGACGAATATTTTGTTTATTACGACGATGAATGTTATGGCTATTACTACGACGAATATTTTGGCTATTACGACGATAAATGTTATGACTATTAATACGACGAATATTTTGTTTATTACGACGATGAATGTTATGGCTATTAATACGACGAATATTTTGACTATTACGACGATGAATGTTATGGCTATTACTACGACGAATATTTTGACTATTACGACGATGAATGTTATGGCTATTACTACGACGAATATTTTGTTTATTACGACGATGAATGTTATGGCTATTACTACGACGAATATTTTGTTTATTACGACGATGAATGTTATGGCTATTACTACGACGAATATTTTGGCTATTACGACGATGAATGTTATGGCTATTACTACGACGAATATTTTGACTATTACGACAATGAATGTTATGGCTATTACTACGACGAATATTTTGTTTATTACGACGATGAATGTTATGGCTATTACTACGACGAATATTTCGGCTATTACGACGATGAATGTTATGGCTACTACTACGAGGAATATTTTGTTTATTACGACGATGAATGTTATGGCTATTGCTACGACGAATATTTTGGCTATTACGACGATAAATGTTATGGCTATTAATACGACGAATATTTTGACTATTACGACGATGAATGTTATGGCTATTACTACGACGAATATTTTGTTTATTACGACGATGAATGTTATGGCTATTAATACGACGAATATTTTGACTATTACGACGATGAATGTTATGGCTATTACTACGACGAATATTTTGACTATTACGACGATGAATGTTATGGCTATTAGTACGACGAATATTTTGTTTATTACGACGATGAATGTTATGGCTATTACTACGACGAATATTTTGTTTATTACGACGATGAATGTTATGGCTATTAATACGACGAATATTTTGACTATTACGACGATGAATGTTATGGCTATTACTACGACGAATATTTTGACTATTACGACGATGAATGTTATGGCTATTACTACGACGAATATTTTGTTTATTACGACGATGAATGTTATGGCTATTACTACGACGAATATTTTGTTTATTACGACGATGAATGTTATGGCTATTAATACGACGAATATTTTGACTATTACGACGATGAATGTTATGGCTATTACTACGACGAATATTTTGACTATTACGACGACGAATGTTATGGCTATTACTACGACGAATATTTTGTTTATTACGACGATGAATGTTGTGGCTATTATGACGACGAATATTTTGGGTATTACGACGATAAATGTTATGGCTATTACTACGACGAATATTTTGTTTATTACGGCGATGAATGTTATGGCTATTACTACGACGAATATTTTGTTTATTACGACGATGAATGTTATGGCTATTACTACGTCGAATATTTTGGCTATTATGACGATGATTGTTATGGCTATTACTACGACGAATATTTTGTTTATTACAACGACGAATGTTATGGCTATTACTACGACGAATATTTTGTTTATTACGACGATGAATGTTATGGCTATTACTACGACGAATATTTTGTTTATTACGACGATGAATGTTATGGCTATTACTACGACGAATATTTTGTTTATTACGACGATGAATGTTATGGCTATTACTACGACGAATATTTTGACTATTACGACAATGAATGTTATGGCTATTATGACGACGAATATTCTGGCTATTACGACGATGAAAGTTATGGCTATTACTACGACGAATATTTTGTTTATTACGACGATGAATGTTATGGCTATTACTACGACGAATATTTTGTTTATTACGACGATGAATGTTATGGCTATTACTACGACGAATATTTTGACTATTACGACGATGAATGTTATAGCTATTACTACGACGAATATTTTGATTATTACGACAATGAATGTTATGGCTATTATGACGACGAATATTTTGACTATTACGACAATGAAAGTTATGGCTATTACTACGACGAATATTTTGACTATTACGACAATGAATGTTATGGCTATTATGACGACGAATATTTTGGCTATTACGACGATGAATGTTATGGCTATTACTACGACGAATATTTTGTTTATTACGACGATGAATGTTATGGCTATTACTACGACGAATATTTTGTTTATTACGACGATGAATGTTATGGCTATTACTACGACGAATATTTTGACTATTACGACGATGAATGTTATAGCTATTACTACGACGAATATTTTGTTTATTACGACAATGAATGTTATGGCTATTATGACGACGAATATTTTGACTATTACGACAATGAAAGTTATGGCTATTACTACGACGAATATTTTGACTATTACGACAATGAATGTTATGGCTATTATGACGACGAATATTTTGGCTATTACGACGATGAATGTTATGGCTATTATGACGACGAATATTTTGACTCTTACGACAATGAAAGTTATGGCTATTACTACGACGAATATTTTGACTATTACGACGATGAATGTTATGGCTATTACTACGACGAATATTTTGACTATTACGACGATGAATGTTATGGCTATTACTACGACGAATATTTTGTTTATTACGGCGATGAATGTTATGGCTATTACTACGACGAATATTTTGACTATTACGACGATGAATGTTATGGCTATTACTACGACGAATATTTTGGCTATTACGACGATGAATGTTATGGCTATTACTACGACGAATATTTTGACTATTACGACGATGAATGTTATGGCTATTACTACGACGAATGTTTTGGCTATTACGACGATGAATGTTATGGCTATTACTACGAGGAATATTTTGTTTATTACGACGATGAATGTTATGGCTATTACTACGACGAATATTTTGTTTATTACGACGATGAATGTTATGGCTATTACTACGACGAAAATTTTGACTATTACGACGATGAATGTTATGGCTATTACTACGACGAATATTTTGACTATTACGACGATGAATGTTATGGCTATTACTACGACGAATATTTTGACTATTACGACGATGAATGTTATGGCTATTACTACGACGAAAATTTTGACTATTACGACGATGAATGTTATGGCTATTACTACGACGAATATTTTGACTATTACGACGATGAATGTTATGGCTATTACTACGACGAATATTTTGTTTATTACGACGATGAATGTTATGGCTATTACTACGACGAATATTTTGACTATTACGGCAATGAATGTTATGGCTATTATGACGACGAATATTTTGGCTATTACGACGATGAATGTTATGGCTATTACTACGACGAATAGTTTGTTTATTACGACGATGAATGTTATGGCTATTACTACGACGAATATTTTGTTTATTACGACGATGAATGTTATGGCTATTACTACGACGAATATTTTGTTTATTACAACGATGAATGTTATGGCTATTACTACGACGAATATTTTGTTTATTACGACGATGAATGTTATGGCTATTACTACGACGAATATTTTGTTTATTACGACGATGAATGTTATGGCTATTACTACGACGAATATTTTGTTTATTACGACGATGAATGTTATGGCTATTACTACGACGAATATTTTGTTTATTACGACGATGAATGTTATGGCTATTACTACGACGAATATTTTGACTATTACGACAATGAATGTTATGGCTATTATGACGACGAATATTTTGGGTATTACGACGATAAATGTTATGGCTATTACTACGACGAATATTTTGTTTATTACGACGATGAATGTTATGGCTATTACTACGACGAATATTTTGACTATTACGACAATGAATGTTATGGCTATTATGACGACGAATATTTTGACTATTACGACAATGAAACTTATGGGTATTACTACGACGAATATTTTGACTATTACGACAATGAAAGTTATGTCTATTACTACGACGAATATTTTGACTATTACGACGATGAATGTTATGGCTATTACTACGACGAATATTTTGTTTATTACGACGATGAATGTTATGGCTATTACTACGACGAATATTTTGACTATTACGACAATGAATGTTATGGCTATTATGACGACGAATATTTTGGCTATTACGACAATGAAAGTTAAGGCTATTACTACGACAAATATTTTGACTATTACAACAATGAATGTTATGGCTATTATGACGACGAATATTTTGGCTATTACGACGATGAATGTTATGCCTATAATGGGACGAATGTCTTGGCTATTACGATGATGGATGTTATGGCTATTACTACAACAAATGTTTTGCCTATTACGACGACGAATGTTATGTCTATTATGACGACGAATGTTTTGCCTATTACGACGATGAATGTTATGCCTATTATGGCGATGAATGTCTTGACTATTACGATGATGGATGTTATGGCTATTACTACAACAAATGTTTTGCCTATTACGACGATGAATGTTATGGCTATTACTACGACGAATATTTTGACTATTACGACGATGAATGTTATGGCTATTACTACGACGAATATTTTGTTTATTACGACGATGAATGTTATGGCTATTAATACGACGAATATTTTGACTATTACGACGATGAATGTTATGGCTATTACTACGACGAATATTTTGACTATTACGACGATGAATGTTATGGCTATTACTACGACGAATATTTTGTTTATTACGACGATGAATGTTATGGCTATTACTACGACGAATATTTTGTTTATTACGACGATGAATGTTATGGCTATTAATACGACGAATATTTTGACTATTACGACGATGAATGTTATGGCTATTACTACGACGAATATTTTGACTATTACGACGACGAATGTTATGGCTATTACTACGACGAATATTTTGTTTATTACGACGATGAATGTTGTGGCTATTATGACGACGAATATTTTGGCTATTACGACGATAAATGTTATGGCTATTACTACGACGAATATTTTGTTTATTACGACGATGAATGTTATGGCTATTACTACGACGAATATTTTGTTTATTACGACGATGAATGTTATGGCTATTACTACGACGAATATTTTGGCTATTATGACGATGATTGTTATGGCTATTACTACGACGAATATTTTGTTTATTACAACGATGAATGTTATGGCTATTACTGCGACGAATATTTTGTTTATTACGACGATGAATGTTATGGCTATTACTACGACGAATATTTTGTTTATTACGACGATGAATGTTATGGCTATTACTACGACGAATATTTTGTTTATTACGACGATGAATGTTATGGCTATTACTACGACGAATATTTTGACTATTACGACAATGAATGTTATGGCTATTATGACGACGAATATTTTGGCTATTACGACGATGAATGTTATGGCTATTACTACGACGAATATTTTGTTTATTACGACGATGAATGTTATGGCTATTACTACGACGAATATTTTGCTTATTACGACGATGAATGTTATGGCTATTACTACGACGAATATTTTGACTATTACGACGATGAATGTTATAGCTATTACTACGACGAATATTTTGACTATTACGACAATGAATGTTATGGCTATTATGACGACGAATATTTTGACTATTACGACAATGAAAGTTATGGATATTACTACGACGAATATTTTGACTATTACGACAATGAATGTTATGGCTATTATGACGACGAATATTTTGGCTATTACGACGATGAATGTTATGGCTATTACTACGACGAATATTTTGTTTATTACGACGATGAATGTTATGGCTATTACTACGACGAATATTTTGTTTATTACGACGATGAATGTTATGGCTATTACTACGACGAATATTTTGACTATTACGACGATGAATGTTATAGCTATTACTACGACGAATATTTTGTTTATTACGACAATGAATGTTATGGCTATTATGACGACGAATATTTTGACTATTACGACAATGAAAGTTATGGCTATTACTACGACGAATATTTTTACTATTACGACAATGAATGTTATGGCTATTATGACGACGAATATTTTGGCTATTACGACGATGAATGTTATGGCTATTATGACGACGAATATTTTGACTCTTACGACAATGAAAGTTATGGCTATTACTACGACGAATATTTTGACTATTACGACGATGAATGTTATGGCTATTACTACGACGAATATTTTGTTTATTAAAACGATGAATGTTATGGCTATTACTACGACGAATATTTTGACTATTACGACGATGAATGTTATGGCTATTACTGCGACGAATATTTTGACTATTACGACAATGAAAGTTATGGCTATTACTACGACGAATATTTTGACTATTACGACGATGAATGTTATGGCTATTACTACGACGAATATTTTGACTATTACGACGATGAATGTTATGGCTATTACTACGACGAATATTTTGTTTATTACGGCGATGAATGTTATGGCTATTACTACGACGAATATTTTGACTATTACGACGATGAATGTTATGGCTATTACTACGACGAATATTTTGTTTATTACAACGATGAATGTTATGGCTATTACTACGACGAATATTTTGACTATTACGACGATGAATGTTATGGCTATTACTACGACGAATATTTTGACTATTACGACGATGAATGTTATGGCTATTACTACGACGAATATTTTGTTTATTACGACGATGAATGTTATGGCTATTACTACGACGAATATTTTGACTATTACGACGATGAATGTTATGGCTATTACTACGACGAATATTTTGACTATTACGACGATGAATGTTATGGCTATTACTACGACGAATATTTTGTTTATTACGACGATGAATGTTATGGCTATTACTACGACGAATATTTTGACTATTACGACGATGAATGTTATGGCTATTACTACGACGAATATTTTGTTTATTACGACGATGAATGTTATGGCTATTACTACGACGAATATTTTGTTTATTACGACGATGAATGTTATGGCTATTACTACGACGAATATTTTGACTATTACGACAATGAATGTTATGGCTATTATGAAGACGAATATTTCGGTTATTACGATGATGGATGTTATGGCTATTACTACGACGAATATTTTGACTATTACGACGATGAATGTTATGGCTATTACTACGACGAATATTTTGTTTATTACGACGATGAATGTTATGGCTATTACTACGACGAATATTTTGACTATTACGACGATGAATGTTATGGCTATTACTACGACGAATATTTTGTTTATTACGACGATGAATGTTATGGCTATTACTACGACGAATATTTTGACTATTACGACAATGAATTTTATGGCTATTACTACGACGAATATTTTGTTTATTACGACGATGAATGTTATGGCTATTACTACGACGAATATTTTGACTATTACGACGATGAATGTTATGGCTATTACTACGACGAATATTTTGTTTATTACAACGATGAATGTTATGGCTATTACTACGACGAATATTTTGACTATTACGACGATGAATGTTATGGCTATTACTACGACGAATATTTTGACTATTACGACGATGAATGTTATGGCTATTACTACGACGAATATTTTGACTATTACGACGATGAATGTTATGGCTATTACTACGACGAATATTTTGTTTATTACGACGATGAATGTTATGGCTATTACTACGACGAATATTTTGACTATTACGACGATGAATGTTATGGCTATTACTACGACGAATATTTTGTTTATTACGACGATGAATGTTATGGCTATTACTACGACGAATATTTTGTTTATTACGACGATGAATGTTATGGCTATTACTACGACGAATATTTTGACTATTACGACAATGAATGTTATGGCTATTATGAAGACGAATATTTCGGTTATTACGATGATGGATGTTATGGCTATTACTACGACGAATATTTTGACTATTACGACGATGAATGTTATGGCTATTACTACGACGAATATTTTGTTTATTACGACGATGAATGTTATGGCTATTACTACGACGAATATTTTGACTATTACGACGATGAATGTTATGGCTATTACTACGACGAATATTTTGTTTATTACGACGATGAATGTTATGGCTATTACTACGACGAATATTTTGACTATTACGACAATGAATTTTATGGCTATTACTACGACGAATATTTTGTTTATTACGACGATGAATGTTATGGCTATTACTACGACGAATATTTTGACTATTACGACGATGAATGTTATGGCTATTACTACGACGAATATTTTGTTTATTACGACGATGAATGTTATGGCTATTACTACGACGAATATTTTGACTATTACGACAATGAATGTTATGGCTATTACTACGACGAATATTTTGTTTATTACGACGATGAATTTTATGGCTATTACTACGACGAATATTTTGACTATTACGACGATGAATGTTATGGCTATTACTACGACGAATATTTTGTTTATTACGACGATGAATGTTATGGCTATTATGACGACGAATATTTTGGCTATTACGATGATGGATGTTGTGGCTATTACTACGACGAATATTTTGACTATTACGACAATGAATGTTATGGCTATTACTACGACGAATATTTTGACTATTACGACAATGAATGTTATGGCTATTACTACGACGAATATTTTGACTATTACGACAATGAATGTTATGGCTATTACTACGACGAATATTTTGACTATTACGACAATGAATGTTATGGCTATTATGACGACGAATATTTTGGCTATTACGACGATGAATGTTATGCCTATAATGGCGACGAATGTCTTGGCTATTACGATGATGGATGTTATGGCTATTACGGCGATGAATGTCTTGGCTATTACGATGATGGATGTTATGGCTATTACGGCGATGAATGTCTTGGCTATTACGATGATGGATGTTATGGCTATTACTACAACAAATGTTTTGCCTATTACGACGATGAATGTTATGCCTATTATGGCGACGAATATTTTGGCTATTACGACGATGAATGTTATGCCTATAATGGCGACGAATGTCTTGGCTATTACGATGATGGATGTTATGGCTATTATGGCGATAAATGTTTTGCCTATTACGACGATGAATGTTATGCCTATTATGGCGACGAATATTTTGGCTATTACGACGATGAATGTTATGCCTATAATGGCGACGAATGTCTTGGCTATTACGATGATGGATGTTATGGCTATTACTACAACAAATGTTTTGCCTATTACGACGACGAATGTTATGGCTATTATGACGACGAAATTCTTGGCTATTACGACGATGAATGTTATGGCTATTATGACGACGAACGTTTTGCCTATTACGACGATGAATGTTATGGCTATTATGGCGACGAATGTCTTGGCTATTACTGCGATGAATATTTTAGCATTTATTATGGCGAATGTCTTGGCTATTACTACGATGAATGTATTGTCTACTACTACAATGATTGTTTAGGCAATTATGACGACGAATGCTTTGGCTATTACGACAAAGTATTTTTAGGCGATTACATCGACGAATGTTTAGGCTACTACGACGATTAATGTTTTGAGTGTTAATATAAAGAATTGTATGGATATTAGCTAACGTCTATTATGACAATTAAGGCGACTGTTAATGAATTGTCTATTACGGCAGCGATGACTATAATGACGAAAATTATGAGAAATCAATATGAAGATGATTTGTGGCTGTACCGAGAAAAAATTGTCCGTAGCAGAGGCACATTGCTTATTTTACTCCATGTAGTGAAGGAAGAAGACAAATAGAAGAAGAATGTGAAGGAGATGATATGGAGCATGGAATGTGTTAAAAATAGCGGTTTCAGATGAAGTCGATGGTCGTGGGCCGGGACACGTAGCGGTCCGAACAGGTGACCTGATTCGTTTATACAAGCGCTTCGCCCGTGTGATCGTTGAGCTGTGTTGGAGATTATGTTACTGCCGGTCCGATGCACTTCAGATAATGATGCCGCGTTCTCGTCATGATTGTGTGTTATGAACGCCCGCCACATGTTAACGTGCAGGTCTACATAAATGTGTTTGTAACTGCATCCGTTTGTTCTCTTCAAGGGAAAAACAACTTTCATTGTGTAACTTAGTTTAACTTGATAAAAAGTCTTTAAGGGGTTATATACACCTTTCACTAGTATACTGTATATTTAATAACATTCAAAATTTAATTTATTTTACTACATAGGGGAGATTGTTGTACCTTCAGCATAGTGTACCTTTGAATATTTTTTGTTTTTTTAATTTTTGCTGCTACCTAGAGGACTCATACTGAAGTAGATTGTAGAGAAAGCCACTAGGTAGGTCTGGTCGTAGTTTCAGTTTGATTTATTACAAAGTGTGAGTTCTGTGGACAAAATAATATTTTTAGCACCAAAAGTAAACATTTCGTTCATTGATATTATGTTTTCTAACACAAAACCAGATTGTATTTGTTACTATCTATCAAGTGCAGTGTGTTCCCTATCATCTGGTGAGTAATAACATATTTTAATTTCCATGATTTATTTGAATATCTAGTTTTGGGAGCCATATTTGTTTAAACGTGCACCCTCTTGTACCTTTGAACACAAAACATCTTGTACTATGGATCATGTTCCAAGTGACACTATCGGTTTTTGTTTTTCTTTTATTTTAAGATCATGTCACGAAATAAGTCTGAATTTAAGAGGTCCCCAATTGATCCGGATGCCTTGAAGAAAGCTGTTAATGCAGTTATTGCTCCTCCAGGAATTAAAATCTCAATCAGAAAAGCCTGCTCTGGTTTAGGACTGCAAATACATTTTAAATATGATTGTCAGTTCTTACAGCTATATTCCCACCTATATTCCATGTGTTCCAACTTACAAGAGGGTATGTTCCAAGGTACATGAGCCTGTTGTACCTTTGAACACATTACATATCCTTTGATTTTATTTTTTCCATCCTTAATAGATCTGTAAAACAGGAAAGTACATACAGGAAGTTGTAAAGGAATCTTCAATAATTATTTCAAGAATTTTTATATTTAAAAAATTTCATTTTCCAAAATTAAAAAAAAAATAAAATGTGAAAAGTGTTTAAAGGTACAACAGTCTCCCCTACATACATAGGCCTACATACATAAAACATACATAGCCTACATACATACATACATACATACATACATACATACATACATACATACATACGAGTACATATATACATACATACGAGTACATACATACATACATACATACATACATACATACATACATACATACATACATACATACATACATACATACATACGTGTTATACGCATGGTCAAACCGAGAATTCTCCAATCTTTCCTATTTTTTGCCTTCCTCTTAGCTTCCACATATGATCCACATATCTTAATGTCGTCTATCATCTGATATCGTCTTCTGTCCCGAACTCTTCTCCCGTTCACCATTCCTTCCAGTGCATCCTTCAGTAGGCAGTTCCTTCTCAGCCAGTGACCCAACCAATTCCCTTTTCTCTTTCTGATCGTTTCAGCATCATTCTTCATCCATTCTTCTAACACAACTTCATTTCTTATTCTGTCTGTCCACTCAATTCTTCTCCATATCCACATTTCAAATGCTTCTATTTGTTTCTCTTCATTTCATTGTAACGTCCATGTTTCTGCCCCATACAGTGTTACACTCCACACAAAGCACTTCACTAGTCTCTCTTAGTTTTTTTTCCAGAGCTCCGCAGAAGATGCTCCTTTTTGTATCAAAAACTCCCTTTGCCATTGCTATCCTCCTTTTGACTTCCTGGCTGCAACTCATGTTACTGCTTATAGTACATCCCAAGTATCTGAAGCTGTTTCTTAAAGGTAATTACAATCTTTTTACTGTTACTTTGAGAGAGTAACAGAGGTTAAAGGTGTTTGAGAATAAGGTGCTTAGGAAAATATTTGGAGCTAAGAGTGATGAAGTTACAGGAGAATGAAGAAAGTTACACAAGACACACATTGTATTCTTCACTTGACAATTATGAACATTAAATCCAGACGATTGAGATGGGCAGGGCATGTAACACGTATGGGCGAATCCAGAAATGCATATAGAGTGTTAGTTGGGAGGCCGGTGGGAAAAGGCCCTTTGGGGATGCCGAGATGTAGAACGGAATATAATATTTAAATAGATTTGAGGAGGTGGGATATGATGGTAGAGACTTAATTAATGTTGCTCAGGATAAGGACCGATGGCGGGCTTATGTGAGTGCGAAAATGAACCTCCGGGTTCCTTAAAGGTCATAAATAAGTAAATTATAATTTTTTAACTGGAGAGATACAATATAGCCTTTGCAGGGGAAATTGGTTTGCTGATACCTTGTGCAATTTTGTTTGTTTTTAATGCCATCGTCTCTATTTTATTCCTAATGAGCGTGTTAATCAATTCAGCTCTTACAAGTTAAATATTATAATCAATATTTTTGTCAATTTTTTTCCTTGAATTGTAAAATTTATTTTGTTAAATAAAGAAACATTAATGAAAAGAGAAATTGAAATGATAAATCAGCTCTGTAGGTAGAGTTTGCTAACACACTCATTATGAATAAAATAAAGGAAAAAGCATTAAACATATTCAGAATTGTACAAAATATCAGGGAAACCAATTTTTCCTGCACAAATTTCGTCCCAAAATTAAAAACTACAATTACCCTTAACAATAAACGAATTTTTAGTCCTAAAATTTGTTTATTAATCTATGTAGAAGTGTTGTCTAACCAAGATACCGAATTCCAACACAAAATTACTTCAGGACAAGAGATGTCATGTTGGGAAGCCATGTTACGAGATTAGTGAGTTATGATTGTAGGCGCCATGTTGCGTGATTAATGAGCTGTGATTGGTAGAAGGAAACTAAATGTGGAGAACAAGGGAACTGCATGAAAAAACTAACATACTGGTAACATTCAAAGACATATGCATTTCAGTGAACATAGAATTCACATTACTAATTCTTACAGAATATGCCGTATACATTTCAATTTCTTTATTGAATTTAATGGGGCCGCATTTTTATTTAATTCTGAATAATTTTTTTCTAAATATCTTACATACTAAATTCGTTCGAGTAGAAATTGTACAAATATTAATCACAATCTCAGGTCTACTACATTAGCTAGATAATTAATGACCACGTGACTAATAAGCAATTATTGCAATATTATTATAATGCAAAACATGTTCCTACTTGCTAATGAATTGTTAACTATATTTAAAATACATTTCATTAAAACAAGTAGATTTTTCGGCAAGGGACCGAAATTTTTATTTCGTTACACTGATATTTTTTTTTCCTAAAAATTGGTTAAATTGAAATATTTTAACTTAAATTACATGGGAAAAAGGTAGCAGACAGAAAGTAATTTCGTATTATTGAATATTTCGTTATAATGACATTCGTTATAACGACATTTTACTGAATATTCTAACTCAAAGCTATGACTTTCAGTCGATATATAAGAAGAAAGAAAAGTTGGTCAACAAATTTATTTTCTTTCTTCTTCTTGTTATTTTCTTTCTTCAAGGTTTAAATCTTACTTTATCTATTCTGCTTTAAGTAAATTTCCATTACTTTTTATTCGTGAGAATATAGCTACTTATATTGTTTTAGTGTATTCAGTGTTGTACAGTCAGAGCACACAACATTGTGCAATTGACAAAGTCAGTAATAAAAAGCAAACAAGAGAAAAATAAAATTAATTCAAAAACTCTCAACAACATTGACATTAGAAAACTCATTAATTTCACAAAATGGTTTGTTGATTAACCGACCAGAGACAAGTCTGTTAAAAGACTTCCTTTCCAGATTGAAAAGATATCTCAGAAATTTATTTGTTATTTTTAATGACATAATAAAATAATTATTCATTGTTTTAGTTAGCTTACACTTAGGTATGTCAAAAAGGTCACGTTTCTGGTGTTGTATATATGAACATCATTCCTATGTGTCAACATATATGTGAATTTTCTTTGTCGAAATTTAGGGCTTGATAAATATACAATGATGTTACAGTTTGTTCTGTATGCTTATTCAGATCTTTAAAGGGAGGTTGAAGACTGAAGTAGCCAAAAATGACGGATTAACATTTAAATTTTTATTTGGAAAACTACCTAATTAATAATGATCAAATTAAAAAACATCTGCATAAGTATCTTGCATATGCCACATGAATTTCATTCAGATAGAATTAATTGTTTAGCTATATTGATGAGTTTTTTTCCACAACTCATAACATTGATTTTTAATGTACCTTTTCTCAAAACCTTTTATAAGCAGAAGTCTGAATATTTTTTTACAGATGTTAGGAGCCATATGTTACAATCAGAGGAAAAGAGAATCTCGTATCTCATTACCGAAATAAAAAAAAAATCTAATGTTCAACATTTCCAACCGAAAAAAAAAAACTATTTTAGTATATTTAACATGCAGTATGGATGACTTTTTTTATCTAACAAAAATTATAAGCTTGTACTTGCTATTTGGGAAAAGGAAACTGTACCAGAACAATGGAAGGAGTCCATAATCGTACCTATCTTTAAGAAGGGGGACAAGATTAACTGTAATAACTTTCGAGGAATATCACTTTTGTTGACGTCGTACAAAATTTTGTCCAATATTCTTTTGTTTTGAGAAGATTAACTCCATATGTAGATGAAATGATTGGGGATCATCAATGTGGTTTTAAGCGTAATAGATCAACTATTGACCAGATATTTTGAATTCTACAGATAATGGAGAAAAAATGGGAGTATAAGGGTAGAGTACATCAGTTATTAATAGATTTCAAAAAGGCGTATGACTCGGTTAAGAGAGAAGTTTTATATGATATTCTTATTGAATTTGGTATTCCCAAGAAACTAGTTCGATTAATTAAAATGTGTCTCAGTGAAACGTACAGCAGATTTCGTCTAGGTCAGTTTCTGTCAGATGCGTTTCCAATTCACTGTGGGCTAAAACAAGGAGATGCACTATCACCTTTACTTTTTAACTTTGCTCTAGAAGTCTAGAGTATGCCATTAGGAAAGTCCAGGATAACAGAGAGGGTTTGGAATTGAACGGGTTACATCAGCTGCTTGTCTATGAGGATGATGTGAATATGTTAGGAGAAAATCCACAAATTATTAGGGAAAACGGGAATTTTACTGGCAGCAAGTAAAGAGATAGGTTTGGAAGTAAATCTCGAAAAGACAAAGTATATGATTATGTCTCGTGACGAGAATATTGTACGAAATGGAAATATAAAAATTGGAAATTTATCCATTCAAGAGGTGGAGAAGTTCAAATATCTTGGAGCAGTAGTAACAAATATAAATGATACTCGGGAGGAAATTAAACACAGAAGAAATATGGGAAATAATAATAATAATAATAATAATAATAATAATAATAATAATAATAATATTTATTAATTCTATACACTTGAGCTACATTAGGCATTGCAGCCCGAAAGAGCAGAAGCTCGTGCTCGGGCGCAGTTCAGATCAGTTATACAAAATATATCACAAAATTACGAGAGTTCATTGAGCACAATCACATTAATAAATGGTAAAATACATACAGCATGTAATAACAGGGTCTATATACAAATAGAAAATACAGAAGTACATGAATATTAGAGTAACAATTTTTAACTTGTGAGGATATACTCAAAGCGTTACATGAGCAAGTAAGTAGGTTACAATCATGTATAGTTATACTTATATTATTATATATTTCTAGTTGCTCAAGGCCATGTGATGTTAATGAAAATGGTATTAATTTTGTTTTAGAAACGTTCAAAGAAAGTAAGTGAGCATCCAGCCATTCTTTAATAATATTAATACCACTGTTAGAATTTTGATAAGTTTCATTCCAACTCGAACCGCTAAATATAACCACAGTATCATCAGCATAAGAATACAGAGTACCAGAATATTTCTCAATGTCAATTTTAAGTAAATCGTTGATATATATTAAAAACAAAACAGGACCTAAAATCGTCCCCTGAGGTACACCTATATCAATGTTACGTGATTTACTAAGATGATCATTTATTTTAGTTGCTTGAGTTCTGTTACTTAAGTAAGATTTAAATAATTTTAAAGCAATTCCATTAATTCCTAATCTATCCATTTTATTCAAAAGTATACTGTGATTGACCGTATCGAAAGCTTTTTGTAAGTCTAGAAAAATTCCTAGACATTTATTTCCTACATCTAATTGTTGAATTATTTTTGAGGTAACTGCCATAATAGCATCATCAGTGCACAAATTTTTTCTGAAACCAAATTGATTATCATTTAGTAGTTTATTTTTTTCTAAAAGTGTTATTAACCGTGTTTTTATACATTTTTCAAATACCTTAGAGAGACTGGGTAATAGTGAAATGGGTCTGTAATTATTAAGATTATTTTTGTCACCAGACTTGTGAATTGGTATCACCACAGCATGTTTTAGGGCTGAGGGAAATACACCTTGAGATATGCACAAATTAAATATAAAGGCAAGTGGTTTAGAAATAGCTTCGATAATAAGTTTCAGGGTATTTGTTGTAATATCATCAATACCAGGAGCCACATTATTTTTTAAACTGTTTACAATATTAATGATTTCACATTCGTTTACAGGAAACATAAACATAGATGATATACTTTTATTATAAAGCTTATAGTGATGAGTACCAAATACTTTCTTTTTTATATTAGATACGATGTCATGACTTACATTAGTAAAATGATCGTTAAATTCATTTGCGATAGTTTCCTTATTTTCAATTGTTATTCCATTTCGACTTATAATTGTCTTTAATATACTATTTTTATTACATAGGGTGTCAGTAGCTTCGTTTATGGTCTTCCAAAATTGCTTTGGATTATTTTTATTTTTGCTAAATTTTTCAGAATAATATTTGATTCTCTGATTTCTTATTACATTAGTGAGAATATTTCTATATTTTCTGTAGTAATTAAATAAAACATTATTATGTGGGTCTCGTTTAACTTGCTTAGCTAACTTATCCCTAGATCGTATTGATTTAACAATACCTGTGGTAATCCAAGGTTTAATTTTTTTGTACTTACTTGAGAATTTGAGAGGGACATGATTAGAATATTTACAAATTAGGTTACAGAGTATTTTATAAAAATTATCGAAACATGTATCTGCGTCTTCATTGTAGAATATAGATTCCCAATTAATATTATTAATATTTGATATTAGGCTTTTATGGTTTATAATTAGCTTATAGTTGTCCGAAGGTTCAGTGGCTTCTCTGCTAATACTTTTATTACTGATTGACAACAATGCAAAAGTCATATAATGATCTGTTATTGCGCTTGCATAGGCCTATACTCCAGGTATAAAATTTAAGTTATTTCCCGTTTTTAGGAAAATATGGTCAAGACATGAATTGGATGATGGACGAGTAATGGAATTTAAGTATTTCACGTATCCATATTCATGCATGATATTTAAATACGTGTTGCCAAAATTATCTAATCTATTTTCTAAAATTTGAATGTTTATGTCACCCAGAATAACATGGTTGTTTAAATCTTTGTATATTGACAAGAAGCTTTCAAAATTTTTCAGAAATTCATTTTTGCATAGTTTTGGTGATCTGTAAATTGCAGTTAGGTTAACAAGAGTATCATTAATAAGTGTTAATTGAAAATGTATAGCGTTGCAATGGGAAATGTCAATATCACTTAAAGACACTACGATGTTTTCCTTAAAATATACAACTATACCATCACATTTATTATACTTATTACTTTTAACAAATTTTTTATAACCATTAATATCATAGCCAGAGTCATGATCAAGCCAGGTTTCAGTTAGAACTATAATATCAAAGTAAAAGGAAAAATTATTAAGTAAAACACAGAGTTCGGAAAAATTTTTGTTGATGCTACGAATGTTTAAGTGAAATATTTTAAGATCTGATAGAATATTGGTAATATACTCATTGCAGTGAAGTAAATCATTAAAAACCATGGTGTTATTATTGTTATTAAATTTGCACTGATGGATTTCATTTAATATAGTATTACTAGCCATTTTTAAGTCAATTATATTGTATAATTAAACGTGGTTACCGACACAATAGTATTTACAAATTATTTACATCGTCAACATTAGTGATTTTACTCACGGGGCTGGCTTCATCTTTTCTTGCAAATGCCTGTTATTATTCGGTTGAGATACTTTTATCATCCAGTCTGCTGTCAAAAAATCTGAAAGTTAGAATTTATAAAACAGTTATATTACCGGTTGTTCTGTATGGTTGTGAAACTTGGACTCTCACTTTGAGAGAAGAACATAGGTTAATGGTGTTTGAGAATAAGGTGCTTAGGAAAATATTTGGGGCTAAGAGGGATGAAGTTACAGGAGAATGGAGAAAGTTACACATCACAGAAATGCACGCATTATATTCTTCACCTGACATAATTAGGAACAGACGTTTGAGATGGGCAGGGCATGTAGCACGTATGGGCGAATCCAGAAATGCATATAGAGTGTTAGTTGGGAGGCCGGAGGGAGAAAGACCTTTAGGGAGGCTGAGACGTAGATGGGAGAATAATATCAAAATGGATTTGAGAGAGTTGGGATATGATGATAGAGAATGGATTAATCTTGCTCAGGATATGGACCAATGGCGGGCTTATGTGAGGGCGGCAATGAACCTCCGGGTTTCTTAAAAGCCAGTAAGTAAGTAGTAAGTATGGATGAGTTTTAAGACACATCAATATGATTATTCGTTACTCGGTGTAACACAGTGTAATAAGCATCTGTGCAAAATTTGAGTCAAATTGGACTTGTGGTTTCTGAGAAAAGAAATATTGAAGATCGGAAAACGTTGTTTTGAGATAAAGATAAATTTCATTATTGGTACTATGTAATTTAACATATTTCAAAACATCACTTTTAAAGGATGTAAACGATAACTTTAATAAACTATATATATTCTGACTCAGAAAAGGGCGTCAAGTTTAATTGAATTAAAAGCAAAAAATGTCATTTTGATCGTTTCATTCTTCAACCTTAAATCCCAGCAGATAATTTAAAATAAGTTCATTCAATGGATATAACAGTACTTTTACATTTTTCTGTAACAAAACGTGAATTTTGGCGTGATGGAATTTATAATTTCTACTTATATCCCTTTGGTTTTCAGCGACTGGAACAAATTTTTTCTTTCAGAGCACAGCCTTTTCCGCGTTGTTAATTTCAACTTTTTGCTTACCGTGTAAACATAAGCCGTCGAGATGGGATGGAAGTCTCTATGCGATGATGAGTATAAAAAGAAGACGAGAGATCCCTCTTCTAGGATACTATATACACACTGAAACTTCCCTCTCCAGTTTTCGTTTCCTTTTGTGCCCTGCGGAGCGAGTTAACGTCAGCTAAATAAGCATGAAATTTTTAGTACGCTTATATTAGTATTTGTAGGTGGTGCCTTAAGGAATTAGGCCCTTCACACAGCAGCTACGTCATTCTGTAGCCTACAGCCTCTTGTTCCGTTTATTATATCATTCCGAGGAAGAAAAGGCTCCGAGTAATCGTCAATGGAAGCATGCTCCTAATATGTTGTAGCATCTGATAGGAAACGGTGATTGGTATAGTGAAATTTGCGTGGAAAGCTTAGAGTTTCTTTCTTGCAACAAGGGAACACGTCCGAACTACTGGGTGTTCATTTCAAAATGTGTCATGACGTCACTGTTGTTGGGTCACCGATTTGAAGCGAGTTTTAGTTTATATGTTAGAGAAGTTGCCTATTATTTAAGGCGTTCTTCAATCTGAACTTGAGAACGTGTACGGTATAATTTGAACGTCGTAGCAACAGATGGCGGTCTGTACGGTCTGTGTGTTACTATAACCTCTTTCGAACTGTGTTTTGCGCCGGCAAGTCGTACGCAGGGTATTTGTTATCATCGGTTGCGTACGGTAACATTCCACAACACAAATCAAATGCTCCGTGTCCATGTTGACCGTCGAAGTTAATGTCAACAAATAAGTAAGTAATCGTCTTAACCCTCTCCCCTTATCCCGACAGTACGTATTTCCAAACAGTTCACATTCCTGCCACTACCGGCGTTACCGTACGTATCGGCACGTACTCTTCAGAATGAACGCCGTACTTGCTAGCCAACTTCTCTGCCTCTTAGATTATACACCTGAGCTGCGGAAGTGTAGGAAGATTGAATTCTCTAGGCTCATCAGCTAGCCACATGACGGCATACAGCGAGCCAAGACACATTTTGAACTGAACACCCAGTATAAGACCGTATGGAGGAAATACAATATTTAGGTCAAGTGCTGATGTATAAACTACAGCAGTGACCGGCATGTTCCGTGCTCTGTGACGTCACACCACGGAGCCGCCACGCTCTTTGCTCGGCAATCTCTGCATACTGAGCACAGCGTGGAGAGAAGGTTCAACTGAACAGTGGTGGTACGGCGCCTATGCAATGACAGAGCGCGATCCATTCGTCTGAGGTAGTATGGGAACAGCACAATTACAATACATTTGTACGAAAATAAAACTGTACATCCGTGATAAATCAATTTAACAAAATATTTTGGTTTGTAATCAAATTTAATATACTTATAATCAAAGCTCGGAACTTGGGGACTTGTGTCGTGTGCATGAGTAAGGTTACAGGTACAACGTACACAAAGCTCACGCTGCAAGTGCTCAGGGACAGTCGTGTGTACTAAGAAAGTGGTCACATAGAATGGCAAGAAGACGAACGAAGAAACTGTGTCATGTCGAAGCCAATGACATTAAGAGAATTACAGGTAAATGGTCTGTCTGAGGAATGAGAAAATACGTGTTATTCGAATGGGTGTTATGGAAGTTTGAAAATACATTTCTTAAATTTTAGGTACACAATTTCGTGGAGGAATGCTGAGGAGATACATTATTTTCTTCTAGTGCAGAGTTTATATTTTGTAAGTTGTGCCACACATAAACTAGAGCTGGAAACGGGCATTCATTGAAAGACATTGTAGTCCTTTAAATTGATGGAAAATTTGTCCATAGCCACGCATCAAGTCGTAGAGGGACCTTCCCTAGTAGTGATACACTAATTGAAAACTATTTGCGAGATATACTTATCTTTAGGATATACTTATCTTTCTCAGATACGAGATCTGCTGAAAATCGAACATGAAACAGTGACAGCGAAAATATTCAGTATTTTATTTAGGCCCAAGACTTTATAATAAAATTTCAAATCATTTTCCAAATTTGAAATTTTTTAAAATTGAAACTTTTAAAAAAGAAATTTGTAAAATTATCAATGATATATAATAGTAACAAATGTACTTTTTTTACCTTTTATTTCTATCGACTATATTCATGTTTTTATTGAATATCACTGGCTTCTGACGGATTGTCAATTTATATTAAATGTGTATTTTTCTCTCGTTTTCTCTTTCTTCTTTATTCTTGCTCTTGTGTTGTATTTATTGGTTTGAATTAAGTTACTTACTGTATTTAGTAAACTGTCCTTGTAAATTTTATGTTATATTATTCACTAAGACCACACCGTACACGAGCGTGACTCTTACGGTAGTGGCTAGAAACATTTTTATTTTATAAATGCAATTTGTACTCACTAGGTAGCTAGTTAAAATAAATAAAATAAAAAAATAAAGTTTGCTCCCGTCACTTCATGTGACGTGGATATAAGTTTCCTTCGTTTCAAATCATGTTTAACTAACAGACGAAGAAGGTATGGGTTCGAAAATCTTCGAATGCATGTAGTCATGCACTGTAATAAAAAGGTACAGAGCAGAACTGTAAATTTGATGTATTTTGCATGTTTATTTATATATATGCTATAAAATTACTTGTTTCAACCGACCATAATATTATCATTATGTTGTTCCAGCCAGGAACCACTTTTATAGCAGACCTTACAGTACCTCTGTGCTGGAAGCGGGAGTTTGTTGACATTGAAGTCCGGTCGCTTAGCCACGTTCAAAGACACAAGTCCCCAAGTTCCGAGCTTTGCTTATAATAATATGAAATTCATAATACAGCCAGCTGCAGAAGCGTTCGCATTATGTAAATGAGGCTCCGAAACTGCTATAAATATAAAAATAAATAATTTAAGCAGTACTACAACACTTTGTCTACTCGGAAACTTGAAAATAGTTCAAGTGTTTTTAACAGACATTTTCCTACACAATATACAGATTGAACTATCTAGGCCCTAACTTGGTGACTAGTATGCAAAGTATATTTCAACTTTTGAAACACACCATCACTTTGTGTTACTATCGTGCCCAAGCTAAATGCTTTGTCGAGATCAAGCTGTGTTATGGAGTATGGAGGAATTGCGAAGTGTTTGATTTGTGGCAAGCTGTTTCAGCATGTAAAGAAATTCAATATACAATGCCATTATTTTGTATGCCACACAAATGATTATGACAAATATGGGAGAGAGTATCGACAAATACTAGTGCAGCAATTGAAAGATAAATTGTTAAGTGAAGCTAGGGAACACACTGTCAGTGAATCAATGGTAAGCTTAAGGCTTAAGATATAGGATTTCACTAGCCATTGCAAAGAACATGCGTTCTTTTAATGACGGGAATTTGCCAAGAATGTTGCCATCATGACCGCAGAGTAGTTATTCCCTAGCAAAATACAGGAATGTGATTCCATCAATTTATCTCCAAGAACTGTCGTATCATTGCTGCACTGACGCCACTGCGCTGGTGCGTGTTAACAGTAATACGACTCAACTGCTCGCTCTTCCAAGCTCTTGAGGCCTGACTGGCTCTTACGTCATAACTGCAGCTTCTGCCGGCCACTGAACTACAGTATAACCCCGATTATCCGTCACTTTATTAACCGATTGACCGATTTTTCCGACTGTCTATTTCTCGCTCTTTTTTTTCTTCAGAAATAATATAATTTATATGAAGAATGATTTGAACATTATATTAGTAGGCCCTACATACTTTTTCTAGAGAGTGTTATTACTTCGGAATATAAAGACTCGTGTTAATTAACTAGGTTACCTTGTTGACTAGTTTCGGCCTGGGACCATCATCAGAACTAGGTGGTCTTCGCGCCTTCTGATTCTGTTTCCGTTACTTTATATTCCGAAGTGATGTATTGTTAAAAGTTGTGTAATCAGGATGAGTGTTATTAGTTTATTACAAGCATTTATCGTTACACAGTATTGCCTACCGTTCTATATAACTTGTACATAAAATGTCTTCCGCGAATGTCAAGAGAAAGCGTATTGTGCCACGTATCGAAAAAAGTGTAAGTTATAATTGAATGGTTTGGGAAAGGAAAACCATGAATCCTCTCGCATCAGAATACGAGATTGGAATTACAACTGCGTGATTTAGTCAAAAACAATGATAAAGCGTAAAAAAGTATGTAAGCTAATCTACAACATGAGACCTCTATTATTCGTATTTTTCCTGAAACATTCATTACATGGGATTTCCTTGGTCCTTAAAACCCCGTCGTTGACAACCAGACTCAAATTAGTGAACTTCTGATCCACTATCCAGCGAGTTAAATACAATACCACGGAAGAAATTACAAAATCTTTCATTCATCTGTATTACACTTTTACTACGTCATACCAATAAAACGGTACAGAACGACGTGTTTCAACTAGTGCTGCTTATCGATCAAAATATTTAATCGATTAACTATTTGAATTTATCATATACGAGTATTATTTATTATATTTATTATGAGGCTTATAATTTATTGTGTCAATTTCTCCGGGAATTTTTGAGACAAACATAAATAAAAAATATGAAGACTCACGTAGTTAATACTGCTTCATCCATGATTTTAAACATGTGAGTGCATTCACATGCTCCGAATTAAGTGCCGCTCTACGTTTAGTAACAATGTTTCCTGAATCTTTGAACACGAAAAAAAAAAAAAATCTGCCAAGCACTTCTCCACGATCGTTCAATTTAAATCCAAACGTTTCACCGAGTTTACCTCTCAAATTCTCATATGACATAATGGAGTTTACACTTTTCACAGACCACAGAAAACTGATTTTTTTTTTATTTATCAAACTAAACACACAACCTTCATAATACAAACTCAGTACAGAAACTGCAAATGCAAAACTACAGCGGTCGAAACAGAAGCCTGGCCCCTATTGTAATCGAATTACCAGATTTTATAAAGAGATAAAGATAGTTACGCTCTCACTTTCACACAGTGTAGACATGGCTATTTTATAAGGGATGAGGGGGACGAATCCCAGAAAAGTATGTATTTCATATGCTGGGAAGATGAGATGACAACAAGGTGGAAGTTTTCTTGGAGAACCATAGAACTTAATAAGGATTTCTCATTGTGTTTCAACTTTTAATAGAGGTAGACTAGGTCATTGTCCTCATATCTCCATCTCTTTCTGAAGTGTTTGTGCAAAAATTGTTCCTATGCTACCTGCTTTCCAGTTAGAAAATAACAGTACTATTGTGCTTTTAGCACAAGCAATTTCCGAGAGAGGACTATTATCGGAATTTTTAGTAAGAGTATGTATTAAGAAAGTAATAATTAATATCAACTACAAAGGATTAATTTTAATCGACTCGATTATTCGATTAAATATTTTGATCGATTAATCTTACAACAGAAATTGATCGATTAATCGATTAAATCCCAACCACTAGTTTCAACCAATCATGGCTGTTACAATTTTTATTATCTCCCTAGGACTTGTTTTTTTATCATCTTCATAGCATTTGTTTTTATCACCTCCCTAGCATTTGTTTCTTTGTTTTCCAACGTAGCACTTTCAATAATTGTACCTTTTAAAATGATTCATGTTTATTTCATCATCTTTAGTTAAAACATTTCTATCATTTTTCTTGTTTATATTATTTAGGATATGTTATAGCTTCTGCTGCATGAGGTTATGGATAGTCACGTATCAGAGATTGTTTAATATATATACTTACTTACTTACTCACTGGCTTTTAAGGAACCCGAGGTTCATTGCCGCCCTCACATAAGCCCGCCATGGGTCCCCATCCTGTGCAAGATTAAATATTAAATGTTATGTTTTATTAACGCTCGCAACTGCCGAGGTTATATCAGCGTCGCCGGATGTGCCGGAATTTTGTCCCGCAGTAGTTTTTTCACATGCCAATAAATCTACAGACATGAGCCTGTCGCATTTAAGCACACTTAAATGCCATCGACCTGGCCCGGGATCGAACTCGCAACCTTGGGAATAGAAGGCCATTGCAAGATCAATCCAGTCTCTACCATCATATTCCACTTCCCTCAAATCCATTTTAATATTATCTTCCCATCTCCGTCTCGGCCTCCCCAAAAGGCTTTTTCCTTCCGGCCTCCCAACTAACACTCTATATGCATTTCTGGATTCGCCCATACGTGCTACATGCCCTGCCCATCTCAAACGTCTGGATTTAATGTTCTTAATTATGTCAGGTGAAGAATACAATGGGTGCAGTTCTGCGTTGTATAACTTTCTCCATTCTCCTGTAACTTCATCCCTCTTAGCCCCAAATATTTTCCTAAGCTCCTTATTCTCAAAAACCTGTTACGTCTGTTCCTCTCTCAAAATGAGAGTCCAAGTTTCAAAACCATACAGAACAACCGGTAATATAACTCTTTTATAAATTTTAAATTTCAGGTTTTTTGAGAGCGGACTGGATGATGAAAGCTTCTCAACCGAATAATAACACGCATTTCCAACAGTATTTATTCTGCGTTTAATTTTCTTCCGAGTGTCATTTATATTTTGTTACTGTTGCTCCAGGATATTTGAATTTTTCCATGTCTTCGAGGGATAAATATCCAATTTATTATTATTATTATTATTATTATTATTATTATTATTATTATTATTATTATTATTATTATTATTATTATTATAGTCATTCTGCGGTTCTTTGGAAAAAGAACTAAGGAAGAAACTAGTGAAGTGCTTTGTATGGAGTGTGCATTGTATGGGGCAGAAGCCTGGACATTACGACGAAGTCAAGAGAAGCGAATAAAAGCATTTGAAATGTGGATATGGAGAAGAATGGAGCGTGTGAAGTGAACAGACAGAATAAGAAATGAAGCTGTGTTGGGAAGAGTAGGTGAAGAAAGAATGATACTGAAGCTGATCAGGAAGTGGAAAAGGAATTGGTTGGGTCACTGCTGAGAAGAAATTGCCTACTGAAGGATCCACTAGAAGGTATGGCGTACGGGAGAAGAGTTCGGGGTAGAAGAAGATATCAGATGATAGACGACATTAAGATATATAGAACATATGAGGAAACGAAGAGGAAGGCAGAAAATAGGAAAGACTGGAGAAAGCTGGGTTAGCAGTGAAAGATCTGCCTTTGGGCATAACACTGAGTGAAATGAATGAATGAATGAATCGTGATACTTGGCTTAAGGAGTTAGGTACAGCTTACAGCAGTAAATTTTTTGGAAATGTTCAACATTTTTTCCCTCCATTACTGTTTCTTGTACAGTAATGAAAATTGGTATGTGTAAAACACTATCCTTCTGCTATATGAAAAAAAAATATTTTTGCGATTTAAAAAAAATTACATCAATTTTTTGAAAATTCAGAGTTTACTATGCAGTGATGAAGCGTTTCCCTTATAACTCATAAACTTGTTAACTTTTTCATGTTTTCTCGCTTTTATTTTATTGCTGAAACTCATGTTTACAATATCTGCTCTTTCAAATACATTCCTTAATAAAGATTTTTTAAAATTATATGTTGGATATTTGACCATTTTTAAAAAAGAATTTATTTTTTATCAGACAATCTATCAAATGTAGAGATGTGATTTTGCATCCTATTGTAGATATGACATGCATAAATACACACACAAAATTTAATCACAGAATGTTGGATACTTTTTTAGGTATGACGGAAACACTTCATCACTGCACAGTGGACTTCGAATTTTGAAAAAAATTATAAATAAATTTTTTTAAATTTTAAAAATATGTTTATTATATAGCAGAAGAACAGTGTTTTACACATACTAATTTTTATTATTGCACAAGATAAAGTAATGGAGGAAAAAACGTTGAATATTTACAAAATTTTACTCCTTTAAGCTGTATCTAACCCCTTAACGTACGGTTGAGTACTTGCTTTTGTTTACAGCAGTAATATAAAATGTAATAATAATAATAATAATAATAATAATAATAATAATAATATGTTAGGAGAAAATCCACAAATGATTAGGAAAAACACGAGGATTTTACTGGAAGCAAGTAAAGAAATAGGTTTGGAAGTAAATCCCGAAAAGACAAAGTATATGATAATGTCTCGTGTCTCGTGACGGAAATATTGTGCGAAAAGGCAATATAAAAAATTTGGAAATTTATCTTTCGAAGAGGTGGAGAAGTTCAAATATCTTGGAGCAACAGTAACAAATATAAATGATACTCGGGAGGAAATTAAACACAGAATAAATATGGAAAATGCCTGTTATTATTCGGTTGAGTAGCTTTTATCATCCAGTCTGCTGTCAAAAATCTGAAAGTTAGAATTTATAAAACAATTATGTTACCGGTTGTTCTTTATGGTTGTGAAACTTGGACTCTCACGTTGTGAGAGGAACATAGGTTAAGGGTGTTTGAGAATAAGGTGCTTAGGAAAATATTTGGGGCTAAGAGGGATGAAGTTATAGGAGAATGGAGAAAGTTACACAACGCAGAACTGCACACATTGTATTCTTCACCTGACATAATTAGGAACATTAAATCCAGACGTTTGAGATGGGCAGGGTATGTAGCACGTATGGGCGAATCCAGAAATGCATATAGAGTGTTAGTTGGGAGGCCGGCGGGAAAAAGACCTTTGGGGAGGCCGAGACGTAGATGGGAGGATAATATTAAAATGGATTTGAGGGAGGTGGGATATGATGATAGAGAATGGATTAATTTTGCTCAGGATAGGGACCAATGGCGGGCTTATGTGAGGGCGGCAATGAACCTCCGTGTTCCTTAAAAGCCAGTAAGTATAATAATAATAATAATAATAATAATAATAATAATAATAATAATAATAATTGTTCTTTCTCTTAGTTTAACCTCTTCCTTTTAGGTTTAATTACACGACCCACGCCACCTGGGCCTTACAGGACCGCGACCTGTCGGGAGAGGAATTAATCTATGGATTACATACATACTTTTTTGACCACACAAGGACATGGAGGGCCTCCCCGGATGAGGGATCAGCTCAATGCCGGGGCCACCTCCGATACAACACAAACATTTAAGACATTACACATCATTCACTCACACATATGAAAGGTTTAAGGGAAGGATCGCCGTCCATGGCCGGACTTTCAAGAGGTACAATCCCGGCATTTGCCTGGAAATAACTGAGGAAACCATGGAAAACCTCAGGATTGCTGGCCCCTGGGATCGAACCCTGGACCTCCCGAATGCGAGGCCAGCCCTCTAGCACGCCGCTAGCCCGCTCGGTGCAATAATAATAATAATAATAATAATAATAATAATAATAATAATAATAATAATAATAATAATAATATCTTTGTGCTAATCTTAGTTGTAAATTCTAACGTGGAATTACAATAATATTAATTCGGCATGGAAAATCGATGTACTAAGGTTGCAATAGGACTAGCAATACTGCGGTGTAGCTTCACAAGCTAAGAGCCCCCTGGACACAGATGGACACGGCTATTGTATAGGGCGATTAGAAAACAAGGCATATAGCCGCGCCCCTCGCAATCTGGTTGGCGGACATTACGCACGCATCACGCTGACCGAAATGCTCACAGCGGTGTGTAATAGTCGGGCGCCGATGAAGGCCTCAAGGTAATTATAACCCTGCCAAGCAATTAAGGCTGATTAGTGTTGGGCCAAGTACAAATGGCCGCTCGGTTTCGCCTCGTCCTCACGCTGCTGAATAGACCGCGCCGGTGTATTGTTACGGGGTCCCCACGTCGAATCCCATGCTCTGGCGAATATTTCCTGTCTTTGCTAATTGGACAAGATGAATTATGTTGAACTAGGAATGCGCGTCCACTCATCACTGGCTTGAGATTGATGCCAGGCAATAATAAGAAAGAAGTGCGCACTAACGTGCAATTTAGTTTGGTATGAGTTACTTCTCTTTACTATATTCCACCAGTGACTTCGTTCTATTCACACATTTACTAAAATGATATTTTGGATACACTTCGTTGCACAGTTTGCACACTCATTCGGGGGAAGGTTCGTGGTGCTCTGATCTTCTGCACAGTTTGTGGTGAAAACCGTGAACTGCTAGCCTTGTTATGGCGCTTCGTAACTTGTTGTTCGGCCCTGTCCAGTTGCGGTTGATCATCGCGTCCGTTCCATAGAATTCACTTTCTATTTCCGCCTTCTTCTCTTGCATGACCGTGCGTAGTCGAAGTTCTGCTGCGGTAGATGGCAGCATGAGTCTGCTTCGTAGTTCCTCTATCAGGAAGGGTTCTCGCGCGAGTTCGTACCAAGCCCCTACAGTCTCGGCTGCGCGAAACGAGGAAACCGGGGCAAATTGAACGCTGCGCTTGCCGCCATATTGTTGGAGAGCAGACAAATAATAGCAGTGCGTAAATCACGCAATTTAACGCTATGATGATCTAAAATTGACATATTATGGCCATTTTCGACGTTTAACGTAAAATTAGGACGAAATAAACATATTCAAAGTTTCATTGATATGTGTTAGAACATTAAAGAAAAGAAAATAAGTATGCAGCAATTTATAGAAAACATACTGATACATCCATAGATAGGCCTACACAATACACATTATAGATTGTATAATTTTACGATAATCAGCAAATTGTTAGGTTTCAGAGAATCTAAAATTATATTAACATATTAACTCTTAGATCACAAGACATAAATATATGCATCTTGATTACACAAGTTCTTGTTATAATCAAATTCCTAATTGAAATAAATATGCGATAATCAGTATAGACTTGTTGTTAAGTTTTAGAGAATCAAAAATAAATTATATTACCGGTAAAATATAATATGCGAAGGCAGCCAAATTACATTGAATTCATTCTTCAATTAATAAAGGGAATGCTATCAATTATAAAAAGTATCGGTTCCTAATACATTGCAAACAATAGGTAACGTGAAGACCTAAAAAGTAAACAATCACTTTATGCAAGATAAAAAACCACATACTTTTTATGTGTGGATTTTTGACATATTGTATTTTTATTTTAAATAAATAAAATAGATATATTATCATTGCTTGCGGAGTGATGGTACATAATTTTTATGCACATATGCAATATCAATAAGATGCCATTCCTTGCTTTTGTTAATAAAATATATCCGGCAAAATGTAAAAGAGTTATTTATAGGTGAACTCTGAATCATAAATTCACAAAGCGAGGCTTAGCTATTATAGCTATTTATTTATTTGTTTATTATCTGTATATTTATTTATCCATATATGGATCTTGAATGAAAGTTTATTATCTTGCAGATAAATTCATTTACATAATAAAAACAAAAAGTTATCTTTCCACTAATGTTTTAACATCTGATGTGTAAGTCTAAATAATTCACTCAGTGGGATTTCTCTACAGTCTGATATACCTGTACTAACAATTAGGTATTCTTTATTGTCGTAAACTACTGATTGATTTTTAATGATATTGATGTTGTAACAACAGAAATAATATTATATCGTACCTTTTGCAAATAGCTTGGAAAATTAAACAGGGATGGTATTATCGCCGCGCTCTCATGGTTAACATTCGGCAGGTCTTTGAGCGGTCTCATGCGTTCGGCAGGTCTTTGAAATTTAATTGTATTAATGTTTTCAATTTCTTGTGTCGCCGCTCCAATCACTCGCCTCAATTTCAATAATGTAACCAATAAGCTGCTTCAATTATTATTAAATGACACTTACTTGTCTAATCCACGTAGACTAAACCCGAGGTTGCAATGTCTTGTGCTGAGGACGAACATTAAGGTATGTGATTAAAAATTATTATTAAAGAGTTATTATTAAGAGTTAAAGCCAACGTACTCGTATATGAAATAATAATAATAATAATAATAATAATAATAATAATAATAATAATAGTCATTTAACAATATAACAAACTAGTGCTTATTCTTATCGAGAAAGAGGACGTGACAACGTGACGCTTAGAGTGAAACCTACAGAGCAACAATCGGTCGGCAAAATTATTTTTTTAAACCACACCGCACGTTATTGTATGATGCCGGCATGTTAAGCATGAGTCCGCGGCGATAATATATCATCTTTCAAAATTATATTGCCATTACTTTCACAGTATTCACTAAAAACACCCGAGACAGAACAAAGGACAAGTATGACAATCGTGTTTACCGCTCTATTTCTACCAGGAGCATGGCGGCGTAAACATGCGCAGACTGGTTTCAATTTTGGACAGCACACCAGCGCTCTGTGTGAGTCTAGTATACTATTATAATGTCTTTGGTTCGTACGCCATTCTGGAGGGTGCATATTTTGAGATTCCCAGTGCTGCTTTTAAGAACCTTGCTTTGACGTTCTCCATGGTCTTGAGGTCATTGTAGTTTAGCCGGGTCCATGTGATGTCCAGTCCATATGACAGTATAGGGAGTATCTTGGCATAGAAAAGCTGCATGGCTGTTGAGAGTGCTAGTTGGGTAATGTCTGTTATGTCGTGGATAGCTATTACTGCGGCCGTTGCTCGTTCTTGAGTGTGGATTCTGAAGGATTTTGCTGTCGTCTGTATCGTTACACCAAGGTATTTAAATGCATTTGTAATTTGCAGGGGTCGATTTTGTATCCAGATTGTGTCACTTTTTGTTATTCTTCCTCCCTTTCTGAATATAACACTCTGTAGAGACCGATTTATGTCATAAGTACGCTCACTCCAAGATCAAAGTCAGATTTCTACCAGATAGAGTTTAATTTAACTGTTGCATAACCGCAGCCGACAACTTGACAAAGATACGAGGCTTTGATTTGCATCAAGTCTTCTGATATCGGTAAGGGAATTGCCTATGTGAAACGCATTTCTTATGAATGTTTTAATACATCTTGATTACACTACTTTTAACACTGTATCACTTCGGAATATGTATGATAAGACTTTCTTGTGTTAAATTCTAATGTACCTTGTTTACATATTTCGACCTATTTATGGGTCATCCTCAGAACTGGTCGCTGTTGGTCTTGGCGCCTCTTGTTTTGTTTCCTGTGAGGGTGTGTTCGTGTGGTATAATGTAGAGTCAAAGAGCGTGTGTGTTCTGAAATTGAGTTGTGTGTTGAGAATTTCGTTGGGGTGTGTTTTCGTGTGTCTGTATATTTCACAAATACAACCACACAGGCGTATCAACTTCTACATATGCCAGACAGGCAGATCATTTCAAACACGTTGCAAAGAACACATCACAGCCATAACAAAATTATAAAACACCTCCACATATGCAGAAAACACAAATGCTAACCACACCCACAGAGACATCAACATAGACATGGAAAGCTATTATTATTATTATTATTATTATTATTATTATTATTATTATTACTAACTTACTTACTTGCTTTTAAGGAACCCGGAGGTTCATTGCCGCCCTCACATAAGCCCGCCATAGATCCCTATCCTGTGCAAGATTAATCCAGTCTCTATCATCATATCCCACTTCCCTCAAATCCATTTTAATATTATCATCCCATCTACGTCTTTTTTCATCCGGGCTCCCAACTAATACTCTATAAGCATTTCTGGATTCGCCATACGTGCTACATGCCCTGTCCATTTCAAACGTCTGGATTTAATGTTCCTAATTATGTCAGGTGAAGAATACAATGTGCGCAGTTCTGCGTTGTGTAACTTTCTCCATTCTCCTGTAACTTCATCCCTCTGAGCCCCAAATATTTTCCTAAGAACCTTATTCTCGAACACCCTTAATCTCTGTTCCCCTCTCAAAGTGAGAGTCCAAGTTTCACAACTATAGGCCTACATAACAACCGGTCATATAACTGTTTTATAAATTCTAACTTTCAGATTTTTTGACAGCAGAATAGATGATAAAAGCTCTTCAAACGAATAATAACAGGCATTTCCCATATTTATTCTGCATTTAATTTCCTCCCGAGTGTCATTTATTTTGTTTCTGTTACTCCAAAATATTTTAATTTTTCCACCTCTTCGAAGAATAAATCTCCAATTTTTTTTCTAACACAAAACCAAATTGTATTTGTTACTCTCAATCAAGTACAGTATGTTCCCTATCGTCTGGTGACTTTTCCACCATAAGACTTCTCAACTGGAGATGCAGGACTGCCATACCACACCCAGAAGTAGGAAAAAAAACTAGATTCGGATCTTTGCCCCGTGCGTACTATTTCTCCTGCTTTAAGTGATTGATAGATGAAGCATTTTACAATATTGATTAATACTTTGAGACTCCTTTTACATGTTTTTAGTTTTAATTTATAAATAGAGGCTATGTCATTGCAATTTATTTGCTAACAGGCAACAAGTGAATATCAACAAAAGTAGGGAAGGAAATTTCTCATGAAATTTCGAAGAGGTATGGGACCGATGTCCACCCAACATGGTGATGAATTTGAGGAGCTACAGTAAGGACGAAACACGGTTCTACGAAGTGCTATACTCGCTGGAGGTACCATCGTACTAATCACACGATACTCCCGTACTGCTTGTATGATCGTGCACCTCTTCTGAGGTATGTGAACGGCTGTTCCATATTACCACCTCCTGAAATATTTACTGTTCCTCCTAAACAACCTTATATACAGTGTCCAAAAAGTGACTGTGCATTGAATGTAGTAACTGTAACAATGTAATACAGACATTTTGAATTGAATTTGAGTGAAATTAAGGAATTAGAAGAATCTGTTGAAATTTGTAACTTTTATAGACGTTTTCATCCCTAAAAATCTCTCAAAACTAAAATTTTACAAATTTTTTCTTTGCGTCGGAAATCGAAACCTATGGTAGATACTGGTGTAAACACACGAATTTAACACTTTCTGAAAGAATTAGCACAATCCGTTGGAATTTATAGATTTTATTAACTTTTATACAAATCGCGTTTTTGTCTCCCATTTATAAGTCATACACTAAGAACAAACTTACGTTTATTTGCATAGGACCATGAAACTTTTAATAGATATGTGTGCAGTCACATGAATTTTACATTTTTACAGGAATTAGATGAATCTGTTGGAATTTGTAATTTTTATAGACGTTTTCATCCCTAAAAATCTCGCAAAACTAAAATTTTACTAATTTTTTCTTTGCGTCGGAAATCGAAACCTATGGTAGATACTGGTGTAAACACACTTTCTGAAAGAATTAGCACAATCCGTTGGAATTTATAGATTTTATTAACTTTTATACAAATCGCGTTTTTGTCTCCCATTTATAAGTCATACACTAAGAACAAACTTACGTTTATTTGCATAGGACCATGAAACGTTTAATAGATATGTGTGCAGTCACATGAATTTTACATTTTTTACAGGAATTAGATGAATCTGTTGGAATTTGTAATTTTTATAGCCGTTTTCATCCCTAAAAATCTCGCAAAACTAAAATTTTACAAATTTTTTCTTTGCGTCGGAAATCGAAACCTATGGTAGATACTGGTGTAAACACACTTTCTGAAAGAATTAGCACAATCCGTTGGAATAAATAGATTTTATTAACTTTTATACAAATCGCGTTTTTGTATCCCATTTATAAGTCATACACTAAGAACAAACTTACGTTTATTTGCATAGGACCATGAAACTTTTAATAGATATGTGTGCAGTCACATGAATTTTACATTTTTTACATGAATTAGATGAATCTGTTGGAATTTGTAATTTTTATATACGTTTTCATCCCTAAAAATCTCGCGAAACTAAAATTTTACAAATTTTATCTTTGCGTCGGAAATCGAAACCTATGATAGATACTGGTGTAAACAGACAGAATTTAATACCTTCTGAAAGAATTAGCACAATCCTTTGGAATTTATAGATTTTATTAACTTTTATACAAATCGCGTTTTTGTCTCCCATTTATAAGTCGTACACTAAGGACAAACTTACGTTTATTTGCATAGGACCATGAAACTTTTAATAGACATGTGTGCAGTCACATGAACTTTACATTTTTTAAAGGAATTAGACGAATCTGTTGGAATTTGTAATTTTTATAGACGTTTTCATCCCTAAAAATCTCGCGAAACTAAAATTTACAAACTTTATCTTTGCGTCGGAAATCGAAACCTATGATAGATACTGGTGTAAACAGACAGACTTTAATACTTTCTGAAAGAATTAGCACAATCCGGTGGAATTTATAGATTTTATTAACTTTTATACAAATTGTGGGTTTTTGTCTCCTGAAACGAACAATTTTCCCATTTATGAGTCATATTTACGTTTCTTTTCATAGGACCATGAAATTTTTGATAGATATGTGTGCAGACACATGAATTTTACATTTTTAAAAGGAATTAGAAGAATCTGTTGGAATTTGTAATTTTTATAGACGTTTTCATCCCTAAAAATCTCGCGAAACTATAATTTTACAAACTTTATCTTTGCGTCGGAAATCGAAACCTATGATAGATACTGGTGTAAACATACAGAATTTAATACTTTCTGAAAGAATTAGCACAATCCGTTGGAATTTATAGATTTTATTAACGTTTATGTCCCGCGCCGTGGCGTCCCGGTCTAAGGCATCCTGCCTAGAACTCGCGTTACGAAATGCGCGCTGGTTCGAGTCCTCATGGGGGGAAGAAATTGTCTCATGAAATTTCGGCCAGTGTATGGGACCGGTGCCCACCCAGCATCGTGATGCACTTGGGGAGCTATGATAGGTAGCGAAATCCGGTTGCGAATGCCAGCTATAACGGCTGGGGGGATAATCGTGCTAACCACACGGTACCTCCATTCTGTTTGGATGATCGTCCACCTTTGCTTCGACATGTGGGCGTGAGGACAGCAGCCGGCTGGTCGGTCTAGGCCCTTCACGGGCTGTAGCGCCACGAATTATTATTATTATTATTATTATTATTATTATTATTATTATTATTAACGTTTATATAAATCGCGTTTTTTTCTCCTGAAACGATTTTCCCATTTGTAAGTCGAACACTAACAAACTTACGTTTCTTTGCATAGGGCCATGAAACTTTTGATAGATATGTGTGCAGACACATGAATTTTACATTTTTTTTTAATTGATATGCTACATGACAGCACAGATCCTAGGAGAGGCCATCGCCAACATGTAGAGGCATATAGAGGGATGTTTGGACGTCGGTGGGTGCAAGTTTCAGTAAATTTCGTAAAAGCTAGTTCGATGTGATGTGTGCAGTGACAAAGGGACTTTTTGGACACTTTGTATAATGTGAAGGAAAAACTGTTAAACCTCTGGTTCTCTTAATGACAATTCTGATCCACTTGATGGCCTCGGTGGTGATGAATACGGTCAAGATATTACCCCTGGAACATTTACCTTAATAAAATTAGTAGTGTAAAGCAAACAAAGGATGAGGTTCTATTAATGTCATTAATTTGAGAAGCTGTAAACTGACTGGATCATGTCTGCGCCAGTTTTGTGTGCCACAGACTTTGCGTCGGCAGTACGAAAGCCATAACTCTGTCGCGATGTAATGTGTGAACGTGGAATTTACGACATGTTACAACCATTGTCGTAGTTGCTGCAATTAAGGCCGGATGCCAGAGAGTGGAAGGTTGTGGAACTTGTCACCTGCTGTGAGAATGCACAGCTTTCGATCATGGAGAACGCTTCCATCTACAGCTCAAGAAGAGCAGAGGGGTTTAAGGGGGGGAAGCGGCGGTTTTAACCCTTATTCCATATCGGAGAAAATTCCCGTATCTGCTGGATAGAACATTTGAAGTATCTTTGATATACAGGGTGATCATTTTATAGATAAATGCTATTGCTATTCACGCGCAAGAAATATTCGTATTAATAATTATCATGAATTTTTCTTGACGTCATTAGATAGATGCGTGATCACCATTTGTATGCGACAGAATTCAAACTTGATACTATGAAGTTGTCTTACTATGTAAAGGAAGATGGAAAAATCATTTCAATGCAATTCGAAAAAGAAGAGCCTTGTTTATAAATGCCCTTAAAATAAAAAAAAATATATAATTTTTTTAAATAGTTACCCCACCGTAAAATAATTAAAAAAAATATAGAACACAAAATGCACCTCATTTTTACAGACGAAAAAACATGTGTTTAATTCTTTAGCGCATATTGATTTCACTCTGAAAATATCAGAATGTTGACTTAAATATCATGTCAGTTTTTAATAAAAATAACTCACCGTAACAAAGGAGCTCAGCAGGTAGGCTCTCCCGTCGTACAGAATGTTGCGCGATCAAGGTCAGGGAGACGGACGTTTGAGATTACTCATCGTTACGCTGCGACCGCCAGACACAGCATGCGATTATCGACCGTCGGAACAAAGATTAATAATTTTATTAATTTAATTATTTATAGGTTTTTGAGATTATGTCATAAAACTTGGGCGATGGATTAGGAATAAGATTTTCTTTAATACGAATGAAATTCGCATGAATTTAATTTGTTGCATTCGAATATAAAACTATTTATTTTTTTCAATGAGGTGTTTTTATGAGCATGCCTTTATATTATTCGGATTAGTCTTTAAGGTATTAAAATATGGTTATTCAGGTTTAGAATTGCGTCTGTTTAGTTTCGATGACACTTCATATAGGGCGTCTAAAATATTTTAAATGACGGATGTCATGTAACTGCCACCCATTTTCAGTCATCCGTATGACTAAAATATTAATGATATGGCGGTCATAGTTGGCAGTTTACTTTATTTTCATAATAACATTATTATATTAAAAATCCAAAAAAATTCATGACATCGCTGTGATATTCTTAAAATTTTGTATGGAATGACCCAAGAGCAAAAGACAGAGAAACAAAAATTGTGTGTTCCAAACGTAATAGGCCTGTATGTCAAGATCATCGATTGGATGCTTGCCATACGTGCAAGGAAATATAACTATAAACTGATACCAACAAATAAATTGTCAAAATAAAATATATTGCTTTTTGACAATCGTATAATTATCTTTATGCTCGACCATGCCGAAATGTACTAATTATACACCTGGTAGCAGTCCTTTAATGCATGTCATTAAAGTACACCTTCTCATTAAAGTACAGGTCTTCAGCCAATGATAACTCAGCTTTCATGTGTTCAGCCAATAAGAAGTCAGCTTTGTACCGTTATAAAACCGTAAGTATCGATTATTCTTGGATATGCAATCGAAAGAGAATTAGCGAAAAGTCACGGAGGCTGGAAATCCAATACTGTCGCAGAAGGTTATGTTCTGTTACTATAATAATTAGCGTTAATTGTAAATAATATCCAAATAAATTCAATTTGTCATCTCGTTTTTCAATGTCGAATTCAATAATCCAAGTTATACCACGTTTAACGAGAATCCACAAGGTCAATGACATTATTGTTCCTCGGAAAAAATCAATACTTTCGCGTCTGCGCACATTTCACAATTCACGACCTAGAACAAGGTCACTTCCGATCTTGTCAGATACAAATAAAATGTATACATCTGAATACCGGTAATTTCAAGTTAGAAATAAGGTCGAGCATAAAAAGCCGTATGAAACTCGCCTATAATGGTAATTAAGAAGCTCGTATGAAAATTATGAAACTCGCTTGCGCTCGTTTCATAAACATCCATACTCACTTTCTTAATTACTATCATTATAGGCTCGTTGCATAATGTACTATTACACTTCTTTTGGGATAACGGATTACCCCATGTATCCATTACTGAGTGTGAAGTTAATGTATCCTTTCCAGGGTTAAAGATCGTCAGATATCTGTACGGAGAAATAGGATACAGCAGTACTGTACTTTGAGGATGCTGCCTCAGCTTCTTTACCCGTAATAAATCTCACCGGTATCCAGCCTTGATATCCTTGTTTGATAAGTTGCCGAGTGGACAGATTGGCTTTGAACCTGTGTCCCTTAGATCGGGACGCCAGTAGTGATGGATTATTGATGCTGTCGGACGTCAAGTTGTTTGGACATTTCGTCGTGGACACAACATTCATCAACGTCGACACTAGACAACAATTAATAATGGTGACTGCAGAGCGCGGCATGGATGTCCAAAGTGTAAGCGGATGTCGACTTGCTTTAATTAGATGCTATTTACTAATTACTGGCTTTTAAGGAACCCGGAGGTTCATTGCCGCCCTCACATAAGCCCGCCATTGGTCCATATCCTGAGCAAGATTAATCCAGTCTCTACCATCATATCCCAACTTCCTCAAATCCATTTTAATATTATCTTCCCATCTACGTCTCCGCCTCCCCAAAGGTCTTTTCCCCTCTGGCCTCCCAACTAACACTCTATATGCATTTCTAGATTCGCCCATACGTGCTACATGCCCTGCCCATCTCAAACGTCTTGATTTAATGTTCCTAATTATGTCAGGTGAAGGATACAATGCGTGCAGCTCTGTGTTGTGTAACTTTCTCCATTCTCCTATAACTTCATCCCTTTTAGCCCCAGATATTTTCCTAAGAACCTTATTCTCAAAAACCCTTAATCTCTATTCCTCTCTCAGAGTGAGAGTCCAAGTTTCACAGCCATACAGAACAACCGGTAATATAACTGTTTTATAAATTCTAACTTTCAGATTATTTGACGGCAGACTAGATGATAAGAGCTTCTCAACCGAATAATAACAGGCATTTCCCATATTTATTCTGCATTTGATTTCCTCCCGAGTGTGATTCATATTTTTTTACTGTTGCTCCAAGATATTTGAATTTTTCCACCTCTTCGAAGGATAAATCTCCAACTTTTATAGTTCCATTTCGTACAATATTCTGATCACGAGACATAATCATATACTTTGTGTTTTCGGGATTTACTTCCAACCCTATCTCTTCACTTGCTCCAAGTAGAATTTCCGCGTTTTCCCTATTCGTTTGTGGATTTTCTCCTAACATATTCACGTCATCCGCATAGACAAGCAGCTGATGTAACCCGTGCAATTCCAAACCCTCTCTGTTATCCTGAACTTTCCTAACGGCATATTCTAGAGCGAAGTTAAAAAGTAAAGGTGTTAGTGCATCTCCCTGCTTTAGCCCGCTGTGAAATGGAAAAGCATCAGATAGAAACTGGCCTATACGGACTCTGCTGTAAGTTTCACTAAGACACATTTTAATTAATCGAACTGGTTTATTGGGAATACCAAATTCAATAAGAATATTATATAAAACTTCTCTCTTAACTGAGTCATACGCCTTTTTGAAATCTATGAGTAACTGATGTACTGTACCCTTATATTCCCATTTTTTCTCCAATATCTGTCGAATACAAAAAATCTGATCAATAGTTGATCTATTACGCCTAAAACCACACTGTTGATCCTCAATAATTTCATCTACATATGGAGTTAATCTTCTCAAAAGGATATTGGACAAAATTTTGTACGACGTCAACAAAAGTGATATTCCCCGGAAGTTACTACAGTTAGTCTTGTCCTCCTTCATAAAAATAGGTACGATTATGGACTCCTTCCATTGTTCTGGTAATTAAATGCTATAGCGGCAGGAAACATTCCTGGAGGTCGCACGACGTCTACTGCCAGCCGGCTCCTGCAGAATGTGCGCCTCGCTGCTGTCGTTTGTTCGCTTCAAGCTTCATTACGCGCTGCAATCCTGGCTCTTCCATAAAAATTCACTTGTCACTTCTTTATGGCCACTATCAGTTCCCTTCTGCAGCTTTTCCTATAAGTTTTCACGACGTTCTTACTTTGCTACTGTGACGTCAGAGAGCTGAGGATTATCAAGGATTCAGTAGGCCCACGGTTAGAGCCAGAGCTTCGGCTTTCTGGATACTCATTCAACTGCAATTTCAATGCCACAAGAATTTGTAATGGACATATTAAAATGAAGCTCAAGGACAGTTGCTCAAAGTTGCAGACATTAACTTAAAAACTGCGTGTTTTTCACATCCTCAACTATATTTTATAAAAGAAGTGAAAAAAAATATAGATTTTACTCATATCAATAAGCAATTCAATGATACTTTTGTCATGTTATGAAAGAGTGATGGAACGGAGAAAAATTCTCTCCGGCGCCGGGATTTGAACCCGGGTTTTCAGCTCTACGTGCTGATGCTTTATCCACTAAGCCACGCCGGAGAGAATTTTTCTCCGTTCCATCACTCTTTCATCATATGATGACGCAGAATATCTGCATGGAAATATCATATGTACTTCGGTACATCAAAATATATATGATATGCGTAATAAATCACTTTGTGATTTAAGACGGCGCCTATATCGTCGGATCCCGGCCAACCAGTCACTCATTCGAGTGCACCTCAACACATGTATGGACTTCGGTCCTGCGTTCATAGACATCTATGACGTAGTGCAGAGGGCGGCCACTAGAGAGAACCCAAGAGATGGAGCTTAATCTGAGACGATTCTAACCGGCGTCGGGGTTGTATCCGGCGTGGCTTAGTGGATAAAGCATCAGCACGTAGAGCTGAAAACCCGGGTTCAAATCCCGGCGCCGGAGAGAATTTTTCTCCGTTCCATCACTCTTTCATCATATGATGACGCAGAATATCTGCATGGAAATATTATATGTACTTCGGTACATCAAAATATATATTTTGTCATGTTGCTAATGTGGTATGTGAATATACATAAGCCTACTGAAAGTAACATTGTATTAATTCTCAAAATATTGTTGTTCACGTTGCAAATTTAGTATGTTAAGCGTTGTGGAAATAAAAATCTCTTAATTTCTAAAATACCGGTAGGCCTATACGTTTCTCAGAATATTAGTCTTTATGTTAAAAATGACTTATTGCGAGTTTATATTGTATCTGTATTCTGTGTGTAAAATTAGAATTAATATAGTATGTTCTGAATTTATGAGATATAGTTTCAAGTTATATTAAAAAAAAACTGGGTATGATATAAGTGAGTGTACAGCGTTCAAGAGGTAAAAAAATCTTCCAATATAAATTAAACTATATATGTATATATTGATTCAATGCTGAAACTGATCAGAAAGAGGAGAAGGAATTATATTTTCGTTGGGTTATACTTTGTTTATAGTTTGATTTTTCTATTACTTTATTTCTATTTCTGGTGGTGCGGAAGAGAAGGCCTAATGGCCTTAACTACACCAGGATAAATAAATAAAATAAATAAACAAATAAAAACAAACAAACAAATAAATAAAGACAAATAAATAAAATAAATAAATAGATAAAAACAAACAAATAAATGAAAATAAATAAATAAATAAATAAATTTAAAACAACAGTTTGTCAGGCACATGATGAAATGTTTTTTTTTTCGGTGCCTGATTTACAACTACTTTAAATTGAGTTAACCCTGGCAGGCATTTGGCTAAGGAGTTCATTAATTCATGTAAGTGACGTTAAGTAAAGAATCATCTTTATGGGCGAGGAAAGCTTAGTAAAGACAATTCGTTTTGGTTGTGTATAGTTAGGTTTCCGAGATTTCCGAAAATTTAATAACCAGTTTAATTAAAATTAGTAGTAGAAAGGAAAACCCGGGCAACGCCGGGTACTTTCACCTAGTAAATAAATAAATGAGTAAGTAAGAAAATAAATAAATAGGTAAATAAATAAATAAATGAATAAATAAATGAATAAATAAGTAAATAAGTAGATAAATAAATAAGTAAGTAAATAATTAAATAAATAAATAAATAAAGAAATAAAGAAATAAATAAAGAAAGAAATAAAAAATAAATAAATAAACGAATGAATGAATGAATAAGTAAATAAATAAATGAACGAATGAATGAATAAATATGTAAGTGAATGAATGAATGGACGAATAAATAAACAATAAATAAACACATAAACAGATGAATGAATAAAAAATAAATAAACAAATGAATGAATAAATAATAAATAAATAAGAGAATGAATAAATAAATAAAAAATAAAATGAATAAATAAATAAATAAGTGAATGATTAAATAAATAAATAAATAAATAAACAAATAAGTAAATAAATGAGTAAATAAATAAGTAAATAAATAAATATCAGGTAATCTAGAGCGAATTTCTCTACTTCATCACGCCATCAGCAATTGCGTCGATGTTAAGTAACCTAGTATTTGATACAGCGTCGTTAAATAATCTACTAAAAGAAGATTTAAGGGGAAAAAGATACTGAAGTGGTTTTCATAGAGTAGCCTACTTAGATTTTTTCTACTATTATTATTCCACCATTGCTCCGCTATTGCATTACCATAGCCAAATAACCTTTGCAGTTATAAAACGCGGTTAAATAAAGTGTTAGCAATTGCGCCGGTCTGAGGTCGCACCTAGGCACAATGGGACCTGCCCGCCTGGTTCATTACCCTGGCATTTGCAATGCTGCGGCCACAATGACTACGGAATTGCCGTGTTATGTGGAACAATAAAGATGCGTTAAGGGGATGATTCACTAGATAATGCTGCTGTTGTTTTATGAAGCTTATCGAATAGGCTGAACGGTATTTTACGGCTGTTGGTTATTATGGTGTTACCTCTGTGCACAGTATGATATGGGCCATTCGCTCCCACTCCCCACGTGCTCCACGGTGAATGATGTTATTACATGATCGCTATCCAGTTCTGTGTGGCGTTTAGCAGAACACGTCTTAAACGCGTGCCCTCTAATTTACGTCGAAGAGTTCTTCAAGTCGGAGTGATAAGGGAAAAGATGTGCATTTTTACATGGGGGAGAAATAAGCGGAGATTTGACGTCTCCATCAGAGGTCCTCAGATTTATTTCCCTCCCGGAGATAACGACATTAAATTTTTTACATCTTCATCGGACGAAAAATGAAGAAAAAAAGTTCCTTGTTTAAATACATCGATTTCGAGATATACTATATTTATTTATTTATTTATTTATTTATTTATTTATTTATTTATTTATTTATTTCATCAATCATTCTTCACGTCATATCGGATTAGGTATATTCCATTTCTTAACCCGCCATCACTCTCTACACAAATATAACAAAAAATTAATACATTTGAACTTATAAGTATCCTCTGTTTACAATAAAAATACTACTAATAATAAAAAAATAATAATATTGATAAAAGTAATAATAATAATCAACTAATAAGTATACCTCTTTTATTTAAAACTCTTTCTTCATCTTATACAGTTTCAGTTGCTGGAAATTGGAACTCGCTTCCGAGTGATGTAAGGGGTTGTTGGACAATAACTTCATTTAGGTCAAAATTACATAAATTCTTACTTAACAGATTAATTGCTGATTAATATTTGTTACTTATAATGAAACTAACATCTGTCCATTCTTATTATTATAATTAATTTCTCTAAATAGATTTACAAAACCTCTAATGGCAATTACATTAATTTTCTCATTATATAATATACTTTTTTTCTCCCTGTAACATAGTCCTAGTTAGCTTATATTAAATTAATTTTCATCATTTTACTAGCTATCTCAAATCTTAAATTAATTATAATTGATTGAATTAAATTAGCTCATAAATTAAGTTACTACTTTACCTTATAGGTTTATCTAAATTTAAATAAATATGTAGTCTACTAGTCTTTAAAACTTAACTGAAAAATATAGCTGGAGAACCTTTCAAGTGTAGTGTAAATATTTGTAATTTAAATATGTATTGTATTGATTAAGGCTGGTTGAGTGGAAGAGAAGGCCTTATGGCCTTAACTCTGCCAGCGAAAATAAAACATTATTATTATTATTATTATTATTATTATTATTATTATTATTATTATTATTATTATTATTACTACGCTCTTAAGAATTATTCTATTACTTCATTGACTACTCTTCGTAGTTTCTTATCGTGTAACTACTCAACATTTATAATTCCATCTCCGTTAGAGCTTTGACTTTCTCTTCCCATCTAATTTTAACTCTAAACAGAAATTTTCCTAATTTATGCAGATTGCTTGAGTTTAGGTGACCATTCATTTTTTTATAAGCTACCATAGCATTTATTTGTAGAAATTTTTTATCCACCCAACTGTTTCTCAAATCATTCGTTGCCTGACACTTTAACGCAATATGCATTGCGTCTTCAGCTAGTCCACACAAAGGACATTTATCCTTCTCTACGTTTCCTCTCTTATTCTTGAGTCTCCAGATACCTAATCTCCACCAAGCCATTCCCGTTCTCTCTTCCCTTGAATTTAGTCTAACATATTCTTCCTGTTCCCAAAACTGCTTCACCTCCCTATAGTATTTGGTTGATTCTAGGTCTTTCATATTACTAAAAATATCTTGTCTTGAAATTTCGTTTGCCCTCTCTTTTACTATTCTTCTAATAGTTTTCGTGTTTATAGACCCTAGTTCTCTCCATAGCCAATTTAGACCTAATCTGTTTATTTCACTTTCCAGCTATTTCAGCCAATTCGATTTCCAATTTAGCGGCTTTCATACAAAATATACAGATATACTATATGCGATAATAATGATACATTTTTTAGGCTTCATCAACATTATAGATAATAATAATAATAATAATAATAATAATAATAATAATAATAATAATCCGTGGCGCAACAGCCCGTGAAGGGCCTAGACCGACCAGCCAGTTGCTGACCTCACACCCACATTCCGAAGCAGAGGTGGACGATCATCCAACCAGAATGGAGGTATCGTGTGGTTAGCACGATGTTCCCCCAGCCGTTATAGCTACATTCGCAACCGGATTTCGCTACCTATCGTAGCTCCCCAAGTGCATCACGATGCTGGGTAGGCACCGGTCCCATACACTGGCCGAAATTCATGAGAAAATTTCTTCCCCCATGAGGATTCGAACCAGTGCGCATTCCGTAACGCGAGTCATAGGCAGGATGCCTTAGACCACGAAGCCTTGGCGCGGGACCAACATTATACAGGGTGCGTCAGAAAGAACGGATGGATTTCAAACTATCAATACGCAGCGAGGGGAGGGATAGAGTGAGGGGGACCACCACTGTTGGATCAGCGAGAGAATGCAGTTTCAGTTGAGAACATGGTGTTGGTCTGGTGTACAACGTGCTTTCATCGCAGAGACATTTTTGAAAAATGAAGAGTCTGTGATCGTCACTCAGGACTCATTTCGACATCGGACGTCACGCTAGGATTCCAACTCGGGCGGCTTCATTTCGTACCACAGGTTCAACATTAAAGAAGAAATCACCAGGACGAACACGGAATGCGTGTACTCCTGCAAATGTGGAGACAGACAGTAGGTTGTCCGGCCACCTCAACGATCAGCCCGCAAACATGCTATTGCACTGAGATTGTCGAGGTTACGATAAGATCTCGCGCCCTGCGAGTTCTTCCTTTGGGACCACTTGAAGGCGTAAGTAACCACATACACTGGACGAACTGAAGACGGCGATTCGTGAAGAAATTGCGGCAATCCCACGAACTATGACTGTGAAAGTTACGGCGAACTTCAGAAAACGCCTCGATGCCTGTATCGAAAGCCAAGGACATCATATGGATGATGTTGTATACCGTAAATAAACTGCATGTATTGGTGAACCTGTTGATAACAATAAATTTTTGATTTGATGAATCCTTACAATTTTCTTGCCCTGTGAAATCCATCCGTTCTTTCTGACGCACCATTTAGATACCTCATGTAAATACAGGGTGAGTTAAAAGTCGCTTTCCCCAAACACTTCCTTATAACACAGCATTATAATAGAATCGAGGGAAAGTTTGAAAAAATTCGCTCCGCTCGTTTTTTCATTTTCCGAGATAATGTTAAGCACTTCACACGCATGTATTGCATACTATTTTATTAGACGATCGTTAATTAATAAATAATACGTTTTTAATGTTTCTATTGATTTTAGATAAAAATTGATTTTGTTTCTTTTGGATTTATATTGTGACGGAGCTTTGGATTTTGTTGCTATGATATTCATTTATTCATAGTGTTCTGCCCAAGGGCAGGTATTTCACTGCAAACTCAGCATTCTTCAGTATTTCCTATTTTCTGCCTTCCTCTTAGTCTCCCCATATGATCCATATATCTTAATGTCGTCTATCATCTGATATCTTCTTCTGCCTCTAACTCTTCTCCCGTTCACCCTTCCTTCCAGTGTATCCTTCAGAAGACAGTTTCTTCTCAACCAATGGCCCAGCCAATTCCTTCTCCTCTTTCTGATCAGTTTCAACATCATTTTTTCTTCATCCACTCTTTCCAACACAGCTTCGTTTCTGTCTTCCCACTTCACACGCTCCAGCCTTCTCCATATAGGCTAGGTAGGCCGACACATTTCAAATTCTTTTAGTCGTTTCTCTTCACTTCGTCGTAATTTTCATGTTTCTGTCCCATACAATGTTACACTCCACACAAAGTACTTCGCTAGTCTCTTCCTTAGTTCTTTCTCCAGAGGTCCGCAGAAGATGATCCTTTTTCTGTTAAAAGCTTCCTTTGTCATTGCTATTGCTATGATAGAACTGCTGTTATGTACAATAGTGGCAAAAAAAAACCGGACCGACGGAATAATCAAAGTCCCCGAAATGAGCCACTGCGCATGCCACGCCCGCATTCACAAGATAGCGAGTAATCTATTGAAATTGTTGCAGTTTCGACTGCTGACGTAGCCCATTTCGAAAGCCATTAGAAAATAATCTGGTAAAATTCATGTTCTGGTAAAATATCGTTGCAATCGAGAAATATTGGGAATAAATTTGAATAAGGAACAAAAAAAAGTTTGCTTCCCAGGCAGGATTCGAACAACGAAAGTCTTAGTTACCAGTCTATCACGCTCTGGAGTGAACAAGGCTCTGAAATCAGCTACAAGGGTCGGTGCGGTTTTTTTTGGCACTACTGTACATACAATTTCATAATTGTGTTTTATCTTTCTGCATAAGTTATTATTTTCTGCCAGTTTTGACATTAATAGTAGAATTTATGGCAGAAATGATTGTAAATAACGATTGTGCTGGTACGATGGAATGTAGTGATATAGAAGAGTCGTGAAATGTAGGTTGTGCTACACTAATATCTGAGAAATCGAAACGAAGGAATGAAGAAGCATATGTATGATTTTACTTCTCGTAAAAAAAATTTCCATAACAGTATTATTTTTTCTTTGTTGCTACAGGTACAGGAAATCGTGTGGGAGTTTGAAGTTCCGTGCCATGGCAACAGTAACGGTAAGTAACAAAAAACGCACGATCTTTAAAAAAATAGTTAATAAGAAACTGTTATGTAATCTTAATGGTGCGGGTTTTTAATGTTGCGTACGCAATTAAGTTCCAATATTTGTGCATTTTAGTGAACATGATATACTAGGAGGACCTCTTGTTTAGTATGAAAAAGGTTTTCTAGTAGAAATTCACTGAAAAGATAGTGCTTGTTTACAAAAACATTTCATGAAATATTCGCCAATCAATTATCTATATATATATATATATATATATATATATATATATATATATATATATATATATATAATTTGAATTGGTAATGGAAATTACGGGAAAACGGCTGAACAGATTTTAATGAATAACCCGTCATTTTGAAGCTTGGCGTCCAAGAATTTTCAGAAAAATAATAACTTTCAGTGAAGCGTCAGTTTTCCTACATAATTTTCTTATTTTCCAAAATCCATCTGTCATCAGTTTTGAGAACTAATTGCATTTCAGTAAAAAACAAAACACGCACTACAATAAACAATAGGCTTTTACACGAAGGCCATGATATGCAGAATTGCTGACATATTTAGAGCTCAAATTAATTGGTTATTAAAATCTTTAAGACTTACTAAAAATAATGTACAGATCTGATTCTGCTGTCTGTAATTTTCTGAGTACAGCTGTATATTGGATATTAAAATCTACAAAACTTGAGGTGGTTTGATGATATTATTACCATTATAAAAGAAATATCACTATAGTTAATGCCATGATGTGCCTATTTTTCATTAATTATACATATTAATGCTATATTGATGATATGAAAGTGAAACGTTTTGGGGTTATGTAAGTAGATGTAGAGAATATCTTAAATTAGACCTTCATTTCTATAATTTACTGAGTGGCGGCTATATATATATATAAAACTACAAAACTTACGTAAGATAATAGGCCTAATATTATTATTAAAAATCAAATATTTTTATAGTTATTAATCAAGTGGGGTTGGGTTTTTTTCATATACTTAATGGCGACGTGGTGTAGATATTTATATGCGTCATTCTCTTGAGTATTGGCTCGAGAGAGCGCAAAAATAACAGTTCCTAAGGAAAGACCAAAAGGTATTATTTACTGGTAAAATAAGAGGCCTACAAAATTTTGTAGTCTCCCGATCATTTCAGCAAGATCTCTTAGCAGGATAAAATTATTTTACCCTCTACATTTCAAGCTCTACATGTAGCAGCTATACCAAGATGCTATGTCTATTGTTCGAAAGCATAGCAAACCTGACTTTTTTAACTTTCACTCACAATCCACAATGACCTGAAATAGCTATTGCTTTACTCCCACATGAAAAATCCATTGATCGTCTTGCCATTGTTACTTGTGTTTTGGCGTCGAAACTAAAAAACTGAAGATGGGTAGGTTCAAGAAAAAGTATTTGGCATAAAAAAACATTCAAAGGGAGTATCTTTCATTATTATGGAAGCAAATAACTTTCAAAATGTCTGATATTCTTCATTTTATTTGAACGTCTAATGAACTTAGTTTGCAGCATTGGCTGCACAAGCCACTAGTTCAGGCCTGCACAAGGTTTGCGCTCTCCGAGCCGGCTCACAGCTCATGAGCGGAATACATGTATTAGCTGCGCTCTGTATAAGGGTGGACTGGAAGAAGGGGTGATATCGTATAAAATATACACAAAAGGAAGTACTATTACAAGTGTTTATGAAAAGAATTCCCTTTCAGTGTTTGCAAAACTATCTTGGACTACTATTAATTAATAAAGAATTATTTATTTTACAGAAGTAATAGAAATTCTATAGCTACTTAAATGTACAATATCATTTTGTTATATTTTTATTTATCAGTACATCAAAACGAGGTTTTATGCTGTTGGCAGCGGAAAGGAACAGTAGCCTACTGATCGTAATGAAACATCAGTTACAGATATTCGATGTCTGCCTTTATTAAAGTTGATTATAGAAAACAGTTGTTCACAAATATAAATGTTGAGCCAAAAATAGCAATCATTTTCACAGCCAACCTGTGTAGTCGTGGATATTATAGCTAATGTTTAGTCTTGTAAAACTCAATCAGGCTAGTAGTATTATTCAAACGATCTTTAGCCCTTAGGCCACATTGAAGATCAATAAGTTCGAGCTGTAAATCGTTAACTGTTATGTTCCGTCTTTTAGATTCCTCCATACTGTGCTGTAGCAGTAGGTCTCCACTACATAACTGAGTGGTTGTTTCCCTCTCCTCTACCTGTAGCAAGTCTATGTCATTCTGACGTATCTTCCTCTCCGTTTCGGCGAGCGGTAAACACAGTTCTCCCGCTCCGAAGGAGCGCGCGCGCTCGTTGAGCGCTGTTTGTGCAGGTATGCACTAGTTTATTCTAAAATGAATGAAAGGTAAGATGGATAAAGACACAATTTTGTGTAGTGACTGTTGGCAGCACCCGAAAAATCTTCCTTCCTCGATTTCTCATTAAGGGCAATGAGTAGTGATGCCTGTGAGATTAAAGAATTTCAGTACAAATTTTAGTTCAATATTTCTAGGCGTTTAGTGTTCAGAGTGGAATAACATTTTCCATGGTTATACAATAAGTCATTCTTAATGCAATGGTATAAAAGACAACTAATTAGTTTCGTATCCAAGTGCAAAAGATAGGCCCTAACTGATAACATGTTTTCCCACTTTGCTAAATGTACCTCAATTTTAGGTGCACATTACTTGCTAAAATCCTCAGTTGTATACCTTGATTTTTTTAAAGTTATCAAGTAATGTATATTGTAAACCCTGAAGCAAAATTTAGTTAAATATTTCAACCTTAGTGAAAAGGAAAAAATATTTAACTATGATTAATAATTTTTGTAATTTTTTTCAATGCATATAAATTTGTTCCTCATGTTTTATGTGTGATATTCTTTAACCCATAGGTCTACTTTATAGAACACACACTGTAGAAAACACTGTAAAAATTTCATGTAATTTGATTGAGTAGTTTCAGAGAAAAATTCTCTTAAGTTAAAAAATATATCAACTTACGGAAAAGAAGGTTGTATGAATTACATGCGCCGCCAAATTTAAAGAAACAATTTAAAAGGCTTATCTGCAGAAATACCCCCACAATGTATATTGTTTTACTGAGCAAGTTTTGTACTTATTTTTTAAACACAAAATTAAAAAATCGTATTTTTGACCCCTTCTCACTACCTGGTTCCCTTAATTAATTATGAACCCAGTAGGTAGGAACAGAGTTAAAACTTTGATAATTTGATGGTATTCTCTGCCTAACTAGAAACTTTAAAATGAGCAACCTTACATCTCCGCTGGAGTGTTTCTTGGTAGCAGGAGGCCTTGCTTGCGTGTCTGAAGACTGTATAAGCGATCACATCGCATTTTTATGCGAACACGCGACTTCTTCCTCGTTACGTTTAATAAGGAAGGCGACGGAAACCCAATTTCAACGCGGCGTAATGAATATGTATATCAAGATCCCCTAACTATGAACTATTTTCAAGAACGTTATTAAAATTACAATATAAATGTAAAAATAATAATAGCCATGTTCGATAGAGATCTCCAGCTACATTATTTGAAAGCATTTCAGTGCAATTCCTTTTTTTTCCCTTTCCCCCCTCCCTATTTCTGTTTAGCTACGCTAGTTTGTGTTGGACTGTTTACGGCTCCTCTTTTTTTTCAAAATGGGATAGATAGCCCCGGGCTGGTAAAAATAACACCGGGTGATTTGATACGGAGCAGAAAAAAAAAACCTTCTTTGCTTTATCATCCTGTGTACTTCTTTTCAAGCGGAAGGTGTTCGCTGTTGAAAGAGCGATTGCTGTTTTATCTACTCTATTTTGTTTAGAGGACCCCAGCCAAAGCGCTACCATGGTTGCATCACTAACAAGGCTCTTTTATAATGGCTATCTCTCTCCACGTGTACAACACTGTTTTTTACATCTAAAAACATAATGCTAATAATATCAGTTGATATAATATTACTAGTACACCGGGAATTCAACTTAGAAACACATATTGCTTTCATTGATTTGGAAAAAGCATTTGATAGGGTGAACAGAAATAAATTATTAAATGTATTAGCCGCAGACAATGTTCCACAACAACTTATAGCAAACATATACAATATCTATAAAACAAATCTAATTGCAATAAGGTGTCACAATAAATTATCGCATTGGACAGAAATTCATACAGGAGTAAGACAAGGCTGCTGCCTTTCACCGTTACTATTTATTATATATATATATATATATATATATATATATATATATATATATATACAGACGTGGACAAATTATTAGACTAAAACGTTTTTCTTGGAAACATAATATAATTCGTCATATCTACTATCAGTATAATTCACAAAGTCTCTGTTGTTGTAAATATGATTGTTTACATCTTCTGGTATATTTTTCCAATGGTTTAGTATATTTTTTTCTGGCTATGTTGGTACTCCTGGTGTTTTAATTATATACTGCAGAAAGTCTGTTCTCCCATGGCCTGCAAGAAGACCGGACATGAAAGAAATTGAAAATCTGTGATCTGTACTGAAGAAGAAAGTGAACAAAAAAAGGTTTACAACAAAACATGGACTAATTTAAGCACTGTCTGATATCTGGCTAAATGATGCTGATATTCAAAGAAAGTGTCAAACTTTGGTTTCCAGCATCTCTGACAAAATCAACGTGTTAATAAAGAATAAGGGAATGTTCACACAATATTAGTAACCTCCAGATTCAATTTTCTGTTAATTATATCTGCCCAAAATACATTTTTGTTCATTATTTCTACCGATAAATACAGTTTCGTTGCATGTATAATTAATTTAGTCTAATAATTTGTCCACGTCTGTATATATATATATATATATATATATATATATATATATATATATGAATCAAATAATTAGAGAATGGAAACAATTGCCTCATGGATATATACAACTCAATAGACATTTACAACTAGATTCATTACTTTTTGCAGACGATTTAGCTCTGGTGGCATCCTCAGAAGATGAATTACAACGTTCAATTTTTAATTTTAACAAAATTGGAATTAAATATGATATGAAAATCAGTAAAGAAAAAACTAAAATTATGACCTTCCGCGGAAAATACCCTGTGCCTAGCAAAATATGTTAAGATTAAAAAATATTAGAAAGGATAAATTCTTTTACATATCTCGGATACACGTCATTATCTTTTTTTCGATGAAGTAGACATTTCACAGAAAATTTCTAAATACACCAAAACAATGGGAATAATTAACAACATTATGAAACCTTCCCTAGTACAAAGGCATACTCGAATTCGCCTTTCCAAGACCTTGGCGAGATCTGTAATTTGTTACGGGAGTGAGGCATGGACTTTAAGAAAGACGAAAGCAGAATAACGGCTAATGAAATGAAATTTATGAGATATACAGCGGGGTATATGAAATGGGATCACAAACGCAATGAAGATGTAATGGAAGAATTACAACTATAACCTGTAATTAATCACGTAAAACATTATCAGAACAACTGGATAAATCATCTGCATCGCATGCATAGAGATAGAATCCCAAAAGTCATGCTCCACTATCGTCCAAACGGGAAGAGATCTCTCGGTCGTCCAAAGAAGCGCTGGATTGAAAATTCAACTGTGAGATCGTAACAGGCCATTTGGCCTAAGACTTGAAGGGAAGAAGAAGAAGATAATATTACTAGTGGATAGGGGAGACTCGTCTAATTTGGCAATATTTGTATTTTGATACAGTTTTTAGTTACATATTCTGAAATTAAATATTCCTCTATTATGGAATGTGTTTAAACATTAAATCCCAATAAACCTCTAAAAGAAAATTCTACAAATCTAAATTACTTTACACATAACACACTAATAAATAACAAATTACATTTTCCAGATTTGGTACTTCATCAGGATAAATTGGCAATAGTACAGGGGTAATTAGGCAATAGGATTAAAAAGTAAATTTTTCGAAATAAAACAGTGGTAGAAGATTTATAAGACTTAATTTACTGGGACAAGAAGTCACTAAACATCATAAACACAAAACAAAAGCAAAAAAAAAAAAAAATTGAATGGATTTTTCCGACCACTGTTATTAATTATATTGAAGGGTTGTCTTCTAATTTCTTTTGCCGATAGCCCAAACCCTAGTTCTTGCATTTTGATTACATATGTCACCAGTTTTTGCTCTTCCTCAACAGTTAGAGCTAGGGGTCGTCCTTTCTTGGGAATGACAACGTCATCTGGTCCGGAGGATGCATACTGAAATGTCTTTAAGTTGTTAAAGGGCATATTGTACTTCTTAGAAGCCTTATAAGTCGACCATCTATCTTTAAAGACACTCCCAACCGCAGCCCTCAAATCAACTTTGGAATATTTTTCTGAATAATGGCCTCGTTTCATTGGCATATCTGCAACAAGCCACACACAGTGTGCTGCATTGAAGACTGTAAAAATCCCTCGAGTACACATTCTTGTTCAAAGAGAGCAGCAATATATCACTATCAAGGAAAATGGCTAATTCACACTACCCTGGAGAGGACATTTTTTTGCTAAGAAGAACATAAAACGAGCTAAGGCCCGATGAGTTATTAACAGAAAATATTAATTATATAAATGGCTTACCTTATAATATGGAATCTCAGCTTTTGATATATAATGCACAAACAAACGTAGGTAATGAACAACACTTTTCTTCCGTCTTTGTATACACACGTCCACACAACCACCACGTCAACAGGAATTATTCAACACTTCTTTCTGTTAGTAACAATATCTGCCACTATAATCCGCGGATTCGGATGAAACGAAAACTAAAAGTACAGTCAGATGTTGCACTCTGTGAAGGTGTCATTGAACTTCTTAAAACTCTGGAGGAAATTTGGCAATAAAAGAAATACAAGAATATTGCCAAATTTCCCATATTGCCAAATTTGCCGAGTTTCCCCTATAAGTTGTTTGGTGAATTTTTAATTTCATATAACATTTTAACTCCATTTTTATGTGTTAATTTTTGGTTCAAATTTTCGCGGTATTTCGCTTATGTATTATTCAACAATGTAGTGTAAAAATCCGTTGAATTTCAACCCATCAGACCCATCTGTATCATTAATATTATCTTGAATTTATCGTTTTTGTTTTATTGCTACTGCTTGGCAATTGTTTCTTCCTATGTAGACCATTTAGAAGGCTATGACTGGTTTTCCGTAATATGAATACATTATTGTACATTAAAGGCGACGATGTACTGAGTTTTGTAATTTATAGATAGCATAGATGAGCGAAACAAGAGTGCAGGCGCGAAATTTGAAATTTTAAAGGAGAGAGAGAGAGTGAGGGAGAGAGAGAGAGAGAGAGAGAGAGAGGGAGAGAGAGAGAGAGAGCGCGAGCGCGCTTGATGCTTAGTGTTAGGCCTATAACATTTTTCCACAGCCTTCTATATTAGCCTATATTGCTTATATTGAAGGCTGTCTTTCTATTTTCAACCAACAGAATTTCGCTACAGTATAAAATTGGACACTTGCGACGTGTTTCTTTTAAAACTTTGCAATAAGAAAAGAATGTCGCTTGCAACTTTTCCCGCTGAAGTGTTTAATTCACAATTATAATCCTTATAAATTGAAATCAGTCAGATATTGCTAAAACACATAATATAAACAATTTGTCTCAAACTTTTGTATTGAAAAATGTACCCAGGAGAAATGTTTACGCTATGTTTTTACTTGAAATTAATTTTTATTTTTAGTAAACGTATGTTCGGGCGTCACATAAAATAATCAATTTTCTAAAGGTTTGAAATGAAACTACGACTTCCTATAATAAAATGATACATTAGTTTTTCCTATTGTATATAGGCCTATTTAATTAGTAAAAAAATACTTTAAACATTTGATTTTTTTTTCGGCTTTCGTCTTCGCTGCCTGACATACAAAGTCACAGATTTCTTAATAATGATCATATGTGTTCATGAATGCAGAATTCATGCACATACTGTTGTGAATATATGTGCAAAGTTTCATTGCTCTAGGTATAGCCATCCAGGAGTTACCTTATTTAACATATTATCGATTTGTGAGCGAAGCAATTTGGTTGTTGTTGTTTGTATTAGAGACATATTGTTAATTATTGTGCTTGAAATTTATGTGGTTCAATTTGGACAGGATTTAAATTGGATTATGTTAGTTTTGTTACAATTTAATACTAATTTACTGGCTGAGAACCATCATATAATTGGAAAAGAATATTGCCTGTATTGAAGATTGGAATGTGTTGGAGTTATTGTCTGTAATTACTACCTACTTGTGTCATCTGCAAATAATATGGGATGACCTACATCTTTTATTAGGGAGGAAAGATCATTTATGAACACTTGTATAAAAAGTAGGGGACCTAATATTGATCCTTGAGGAATTCCATTAATAGTACTTCCCTATGTCGAGACAGATTTCATAGTTGTATTGATTTCGACTTTATTTTCCTATCTTTACGATATGAGTGAAACAATTGGTGTGCAATGTCTTTAATTCCATAATAATCTAATTTGTCTAGCAATATTTTATTATGTACTAGCTGAAAGCACACGGCGTTGCCCGTGTTTTCCTTTCTGCTTCTATTTTTAATTAACCTGGTTACCCAAATTTTCTAAAATCTCGGAAACATAACTATACACAACCAAAAAGAATTGTCTTTACTAAGCTTTCCTCGCCCATAAAGATGAATCTTTACTTAACATCACTTACATGAATTAATGAACTCCTTAGCCAAATGCCTGCCAGGGTTAACTCAATTTAAAACAGTTATAAATCAGCCACCGAAAAGAAAACATTTCATCATGTGCCTAACGTTAAACTGTTGTTTTAAATTTATTTATTTATTTTTTATTTATATATTTATTTGTTTTTATTTATTTACTTATTTGTTTTTATTTATTCATTTGTTTTTATTTATTTATTTATTTACTTATTTATTTATTTATTCTGGTGTAGTTAAGGTCATTAGGCCTTCTCTTCCACACCGCCAGAAATACAAATAAAGTAATAGAAAAATCAAACTATAAACAAAGTAAAACCCAACGAAAATATAATTCCTTCTCATCTTTCTGATCAGTTTTAGCATCGAATCAATATATACATATAAAGTATCATTGACTTGCTTATTAATATGTGTAATTTTTTTTTCACTTCATTGTATAAAATATAGTTGAGGATGTGAAAAACACGCAGTTTTTAAGTTAATGTGTGCAACTTTGAGCGACTGTCCTTGAGCTTCATTTTAATATGACCATTACAAATGCTAGTGGCATTGAATTTGCAGTTGCTTAAAATTGAATGAGTATCCTAGCAATACGTGGAATAAAAACATCTCCTTTTATTTTTGCAGTTAATATTACCAATTCTATTACATTTCGTATGAGTTTTTTACACCAATTCTTATCCGTGCATAATTTTGGTGGGTCAATATTTCGCAATAGTACTATTAATTATTCAATATTAAGTAAATTATGTGGTAGAAATCCTTGTAGTTTCAAAGAATTCTAGAATTCAGTTGTATAAAACAGTTTGCTCACTGTCTATAAAACTGCATCGAGGAATTCATAATACGGTCCTGGACTGCGTAAAGATACTTATTGCATGAATTATCTAGTTTTAGCCTTCATGATGTGTAACAACAATGTAATTTAATTTGGTGTTAAAATTTCCAAGGCCTCGTGAAAGTCTATGTTTAATATAACAGACAATAATAAAGAACAATTGACTGTAGAAGATTTTGCATTTTAATATTAAACATGAATATTTGATCTACTTATTTTTATTTTTTTACAATTTTAATTAATTTAACTTCCATTTGCACAATTTTAATGTAGCCTATGTTCTTCTCCTGGTTATGAAGGTTAAATGTGCAAACTTTGGCGCATATCGGTCAAAGCGTATAGATTTGTATAGAGAACATACACACATACATATATACATACATACATACATACATAACCACATTCAATTTTATATATTAAGAAACAGTCAGATGCTTTGGATAAATAACAGATGATCGTATAATCTTGGCCCGTAACTCTGGCTATAATTTATTCCAGTGGTTGTGTAACATTTAGGTTCAGCTAAAGGACATGTCAAATTTCTTCTAGTGGAATAAATATGTTGTTCTTTTTTATATTTCAGACGATTTTTATAACAATATAATATAGTACTATATTAATATAATAATTTTTACGTAGTTCAATGAAGTTAGTAAGCTAAGGCAGAAACATAAAAAGAATAATTTTTATCCTAATTGTAAATTTCGGAAAGCATTGCCTTAAAAAGCACCTTTTCTGGGGAATGATCTCATGGCTCTTTTGGAATAGCGCCGTACTAAAGAAACTTGTTTCCAGGCGTACATCCGTTGCAGAGATGGCCTAGTTAGCCTTCTTTTCAAGGGAAGAATAAGAAGAGCATTAAGATTGATTCCTAATAGAGAAACAGAAGTTTATCTAGAAAATGCATTTAAAACGTAATATTTATTACCAACATCAAAAGCAAACTTATTAAGCATTTTCTTACTGCGTAGAGTAGGTTTACTTTTTACTTAATTAATATAATTTTTTTTCTCTCTTCTTAACTTTTACAATAAACTGTCTAGGTTTTATTAATCAGTTAATCTTTTAATACTTTGATTTTTATTGTATTTGTAAATTTAATATTAATTGTAAGGCCTGGTGGCCTTATCTCGACCAGCTTAAATAAATAAATAAATAAATGAGTAAGTAAATAAGTAGATAGATAGGTAGATAGATAGATATAGATATAGATAGATAGATAGGTAGGTAGGTAGGTAGGTAGATAGATAGATAGATAGATAGATAGATAGATAGATAGATAGATAGATAGATAGATAGATAGATAGGTAGGTAGGTAGGTAGGTAGGTAGGTAGGTAGGTAGGTAGGTAGGTAGGTAGGTAGGTAGGTAGGTAGGTAGGTAGGTAGGTAGGTAGGTAGGTAGGTAGGTAGGTAGGTAGGTAGGTAGGTAGATAGATAGATAGATAGATAGATAGATAGATAGATAGATAGATAGATAGATAGATAGATAGATAGATAGATAGATAGATAGATAGATAGATAGATAGATAGATAGATAGATAGATAGATAGATAGATAGATAGATAGATAGATAGATAGATAGATAGATAGATAGATAGATAGATAGATAGATAGATAGATAGAAAATAAATAAATAAATAAACAAGTAAATAAATAAATAAATAAATAAATAAATAAAGAAGTAAATAAATAAATAGATAGATAAATAGATAGATAAATAAATAGGTAAATAAATAGATAAATAGATAAATAGAGTAGGGTTTTCCGTGAATAGGAACTCTCAGCTTTGGTACGAAAATCCTGTGTTTTGAAACTTTGACGATATGCCTTCTGGGTACTTCACTTCTCTTTGATGTAATGTTTCCTGAATGAGTAATACAACGAGCAATATTCAGCGTATTGCAACAGACATTTGGAAACGAAGCAAGGTGGGGAGCAGCAAACTTACGAGCAATCTTTAACAAATGGCTTTATAACGTGTGTGTGTGTGTGTGTTTTTTTCCCCCCGCTAAACAGAAATACGAGTTTTGCAGTATTCGATTAGAAGAGGTCGTAAATCTCCTGACAGGAGCCTGAATTTTAATTAAATCCCAATGCTCGCCTACAAGCTCTTCGTGTAGAAGGAAATTTCTCATACCCGCACCTCTGAGTGCAATTTCTCAGCCCATGTAACGCCTACTTCATGTGTGTCCGTACACGATAAGTTGGCTGTTTCAAACTAGTAAGCATTTTGTTTGTGGGCCCGCTCTTATCTAGAACGACACGGTCTCTGGGGGAATGCTTTCAATTCTGTGTTACGAAACAATTAAGTGCCGAGCGCCCCTTCCCCCGCCACGGCTGCACTACCAGGAGCTACAAGACGAATTCAGCTCCCCTTGCCCCTGTCACAGCTCTCTGCAAGAACGACACATGTCTCAGTAACGAATCTCAAAATTATTGAGACAAATTATTTTACTACATATTTGTGACCTCGTATTAATCATCAGAATCGAAAGCCTTGCTGTAGTCTACAAACGCTATGAATACTTTAAGATTAAATTCCTATACTTTTTCAAAGAGTTGGTTAGTTGTCTGGAGGTGGTCAATAGTACTGAATCCCGATCTAAAACCTGCTTGTTCCATTGGCTGATTCTCATCCAAGATCTTTGTCATTCTCTTACACGTCTGAAGACCGGATCCACTTAAATGGCCAGCCACTAGAATATGTGGAAGATTATACCTACCGGGGCCAGAACCTGTCCTTCTCCAGCAATTCAGAGAAAGAAATAAAGAGACGAATCAGCATGGCATGGAAGAAGTTCTGGTCTCTAAAGTTCATACTTACAGACAAATTCCAGAAGCTAAGCTTAAAGGTTGAGACCCTGGAAAAATGTGTATTACCTGTACTACTGTGTGGATGCCAAACCAGGTCCCTAACATCAAAACAGAGGCGTATGCTTCAAACCTGCCAACGCAGTATGGAAAGAAAAATCCTGCAACTTTCTCTCAGGAACAAAGTCAGGAACGAGGAGCTACGCAACCGTACCGGCATGAAAGACGTCCTAATCATCGCAGAAAGCCTGAAGTGGAAATGGGCAGGGCGCGTGGGAAGGATGGACCACAGACGATGGACGCACAGACTGACATTGTGGGATCCCAGGATCGGCAGAAGAAGAGTGGGACGCCAGACGACTAGATGGGGCGATTTCTTCAAGAAGAAGGCAGGACCACATTGGACGAGCAGTACAAGAGACAGACAGCTGTGGAGAAATCTAGAAGCCACCGTCCTCAGTGTGTAGTGTGGTGCGAATCTTACAAGTGCAAGTGTTTGTGTACATAGAACACTCCTTAGGATCGGCTCACCTAACGAGTGAAGACTACTGAGCCAAGCCCTGTCAATCAGGAGGCCCTTGCCCTTACGGGATCCTGTAGGCTAAATTTATTTATTTATTTATTAATCATCAGATGATGATCATAAGAATAATATTGAAAATTTGTTTCTAAATATAGTTTCTACAGGAAAGTAGGGCCAATCAGGAGCTCGGAACAATTCTTCCCTTGAAATTATGCGAATAATATTATGCGACTGTCTCTCTTATATCATTATAGTGTTCTGTAATGCATTGTGTAACTTATAAACAAGCTTTCAGATACGCCACTGGCGACTACATAGCCAGTGGTTCGTTTTCATGCTAGATGTCAACAAACTGAAGAAACCTGCAGAAAAGTATATTCTATTATCCATGTGCTAAAAAGGATAAATGTTCATCTCCCCTCTTGCTTAAAAAAGTCCCTTGTGCAGACACTTGCATTTCCCTATTTCGACTATGCGGACATTTTACTGACTGACCTCTCCAGCGACAACAAATTGAAACTTCAACGTGCTCATAATTTGTGTGTACGTTTTGTAAGCAATGTTCGTAAATATGATCATATTACCCCATCCCTGGAAGCAATAGGTTGGCTTAAACTAGATAAGAAAATAAATTTACATTCACTTCTCTTTCTCTTCGAAATCTTGAACTCTTCTATTCCTTCGTACCTGTCGTCTCGCTTCACTTACCTTTCTTCCCACCATAATCTGAAGACACGCTCTCGTCATGAAACAATACTAACAATACCATCCCATCGCACCTCCTCATACTCATCTTCTTTCACAATAGCCCTGCCAAGACTCTGGAATTCGCTACCTGCTAGCATCAGGGACTGTCGAAATAAAATTGAATTCAAACGAAAACTTACTAGGCACTTGGTCAGTAATTGATTACTTGTAAATAGTTTCTTTAATCTATCACAAAATATTTCAATATTCAGTAATTTCAACACTATACAATTTTGTTATTCTAGATTTAATTCGTAATTCAGTAAATATAAAATATTCTTTGTTTCTCTATGATAAATTATCTAGCTTTAATTATTCAGGTAATCTTTTCGTACTTTGATTTTATTGTAATTGTAAATTTAATACTAATTGTAATATTATTTGTAATTGTAATTGTAAATTTAATACTAATTGTAATTTTATTGTTGACATTGTAGTTGGAATCTCCTGGTAGAGGGGCAGAGAAGGCCTGACGGCCTTATCTCTACCAGGTTAAATAAATAAATACTACTACTACTACTAAATAAATACTACTACTACTACTACTACTACTACTACTACTACTACTACTACACTCTATTGTATAAATGGGGTGAGTAAAAGCATATCTTGCGTGTTTCGTACCTTTGCTTTGCAATATTTGTAAATTTAAATTTATATATTCTTATTGCGTAGTAGACGTAAAACAAATTGTATTATATAGGTACTTATTAATTTCAATTCAGGAATCCGCCCCTGAGCACGAGTTCTACTCTTTCAGGGGCGAGCTAAAGTTTTTTCTGTAGTCTATATATTATATCTTATGTTACAATTATTGGCAAAATAAATAAATAAATAAATAAATAAATAAATAAATAAATAAATAAATAAATAAATAAATGAATAAGTGAGTAAATAAATGAGTAAATAAATGAGTAAGTAAATGAGTAAATAAATAAGTGAGTAAATAAGTAAATAAATAAGCAAATAAATAAGTAAATAAATAAATGAATAAATGAATGAATGAATAAAAGCAGCAAAGCAGCCCGTCCAGTTTGGCATACCATAATATAACTTAAATGTAAAGAAAAAATAACATACTTATGAAACAGAAATACCGAACTTCACAACAAAAACTTGATGAACTTATAAGACAAACTTTGCTAATTTTGCAATACGCCTAATTTCGCAGTATCTCATATATTAATTACTTGTGGAGTTGTCGTTGATCGTTTGAGCTTACAAAAAATACGGATAAATGTCAAAACCTGTTGGGAATATTTCATGCAGGAAGATCCCATTGCAACGCATTCTGGCGAAAGTTACACAACTATCTGCTTTAGTAGGTGTGTGTTTGCTGAGATAGAGTGAGTAAATTTGCAGTGTTGTGTTTCTGGGCAGTATATCGTCGATATATTCAGAACTGTAATTATCACACTGTGATTAATGAATTCTCCACATTCTTATGATTAATTTGAACCCTTGCTTGTTGTTTTATCTAATATAATTTGTTCGTAATATGCTTTTGCTAGTACTCAATTTCGTAACTAGTTTCCGCTAGTTGCCGGTACGCAGATTGTAACTTCCTTTAAAAAGTGCTATGGGCTAAGTATGCGCCAGCCAGAAAATCTGTCCTACCATAGAGCAGCTGCCTCAACTCGCTCGAATTTGAACGATTTTATGATGTGTTAGGAAGTGTGTATGGAAAAGCATAACTGAAAACCAAGCCTAATCTCATTTGGAATTTAGATGAAACAGGATTTCCTATCTTTGACATAATGTTTAATGCAGATATGTGCTAGATACAGACTATTTGTTAATTTGCAATTAATATGCAAGCATATTCCTATTATTTGTGTTAATGATTGAAGCTCAGTTGTTCTACATTTATTGCCTAGTTTGTTAATGTTAGTTCATGTGTGTAAACATGTACTGATGTTCAGATTACATTAAAACATGTTTTGAACTAAAAAGAGTATTCTTGAAAATTGCGCAAGTGTTACTGCGAAATTGCCCGAGCAGTACTGCGAAGTTACAAGAGTTCCAAGTGTGCTTAAATGCGACAGGCTCATGTCAGTAGATTTACTGACATGTAAAAGAACCCCTGCGGGACAAAATTCCGGCACATGCGGCGATGCTGATATAACCTCTGCAGTTGCGAGCGTCGTTAAATAAAGCATAACATTTTCACAAGAGTTCCTGAAACACACACACACACATATCTCATGTTTTACTTGGAACTATTTCCCAAACCAACTAATACAAATGGTGTCTAGTGATTAACTGCCGCATGAAGGAAGTTTTTTTTAGCATTTTTGGGTATAACTACAGACAGAAAACCTTAATACTGCGAAATTAGCAGAGTTTGCCTTAACTAATAATAAGGTAGATACAAATACAGTTCACAATACTTCCACATGCAACAAAATAGTCAATTTGATGAACATACAAATCCATAAAGAGGAAACAGACATTCTATAAAAAAAGAGAGATAAGCCACAAACGGAAATATTAGGGCCTATTTACGTAAGTTTACCATACTAACAGAAGAAAGTGAAATAGGGAGAGGATTATATCAAGGATGCCCTTTATCACCTACCCTTCACCTACCCTGTTCAACATCTAGTTGGAGGATTTAGTGAAGAACTGTTTTCAGAACATGGGAGGAGTGATAGCACGAGGAAGAAGAATAAACTGTATAAGATTTGCTGATAATATGGCAGTGTTAGCAGAAGAGGAGATGATACTAAGGGATATGCTGCTGGAGCTGAATGACAGTTGTGAGCAGTATGGAATGAAGACAAATACCAACAAGACGAAGACCAGGTTTATCGGAAGAAAAGTAAAGAAGGTAAACTTCCGAATACTAAATAAGCCAATACAGCAAATGGACAGCTTCAAAAACTTGGGGTTACTATAAGCAGTAACATGAGCTGCTGCCAGGAAGTCAAAAGGAGGATAGCAATGGCAAAGGAAGCTTTTAATAGAAAAAGAAGCATCTTCTGCAGACCTCTGGAGAAATAACTAAGAAAGAGAGTAGTGAAGTGCTTTGTGTGGAGTGTAACATTGTATGGGGTAGAAACATGGACATTACGACGAAGTGAAGAGAAGCGAATAAAAGCATTTGAAATGTGGATATGGAGAAGGTTGGAACGTGTGAAATGGACAGACAGAGTAAGAAACGAAGCTGTGTTGGAAAGAGTGGATGAAGAAAGAATGATGCTGAAACTGATCAGAAAGAGGAAAAGGAATTGGCTCGATCACTGGTTGAGAAGAAACTGCCTACTGAAGGATGCTCTGGAAGAAATGGTGAACGGGAGAAGAGTTCTGGGCAGAAGAAGATATCAGGTGATAGACGACATTAAGATATATGGATCATTTGCGAAGACAAAGAGGAGGACAGAAAATAGGAAAGACTGGAGAAAGCTGGGTTTGCAGTGAAAGACCTGCTCTTGGACAGAACACTATGAATGAATGAATGAATGGATGGGTGAATGAAACATACTGAAAAGCTGGGAACATTCCCCGTTTTGTGAACGTTTTCGTGGTTTATTTCGAGATGATTCTATGAATTCGTTTATTTCCTGCCATCCCAGTATAAAACCTTCTCAACTAGAAGTAAAAATGTAAATCTGTAATTTAAAAACTTCACTTTGATCGCCTTTCTAATGATGAATTCAGTTATTAGTTTTATTCAAAAATGAAATATGAATGAAACTTGTATAAATTTTTTTTATTTCTGTGCTAGATCGTGAATAAGCAATGGTAGATTAATTGAATTTCCCGTACAGATGTTGCTGTGGGAATAATTCGAAATTCACATTTATAAGACCTTTTCACAAGCAGGGCATGCTTTAAACTTCAGACAAGCTGGGGACTTGATATGTTGCACGATGACGAATTTAGAATAACTGTACGAACATTTTCATATGCAGCCGGAGCGATGTGGAGTGGGGGCAGAGTGAATTTAAAATCGAGGCATGTACATCTCTTTTCATAACGAAATTGGAAAATTTTACGACTGTATGAATTAATTCAATGCTAAAAATAATAAATGTTATTTTATGCATTATATAGGCTAGTGATCCTATGTGATATAATGTCACCATACTCCCAACTGCGTTCGAGGATCGCATGTACAAACCCGCGACCAAGGGTGATGAATTTGTATGAGGCAATGGAAATTCTTGGTATGTTCCCATTCTGAAGTTAAGTGAAGTTGACAGGCCTAAGTCGTAAATTTATAGCATGCAAAAAATTCATAGAGTTTATTATTAGGGTTCTCCAAAATGATGAATGATGAATGAGGCACTAGGTGGTGGATGGATGGACGAGTGAATGAATGAATCCTAGAAACAAGCGATGATTAGATGAAATATTTAATGCATTAATTTAAGAAAGCAGTGATGCATGCATGAGATATTGGATGAATGGATATATTTAAGAATTAAGTGATGTATGGATGAGGTGTGAGATGGATAAATTATTTAACAAAGGAATTATAAGTGGATGCGGTATGGGATGGGTCGATGGTTGAATGAATTAATTTAAGAAAGAAGTGATGTATGCATGATATATTGGATGAATGCATATATTTAAGAATTAAGTGATGGAGGGATGAGGTGTGAGATGGATAAATTATTTAACAAAGGAATTATAAGTGGATGTGGTATGGGATGGGTCGATGGTTGAATGAATTAATTTAAGAAAGCAGTGATGTATGCATGAGATATTGGATGAATGGATATATTTAAGAATTAAGTGATGTATGGATGAGGTGTGAGATGGATAAATTATTTAACAAAGGAATTATAAGTGGATGCGGTATGGGATGGGTGGATGGTTGAATGAATTAATTTAAGAAAGCAGTGATATATGCATGAGATATTGGATGAATGGATATATTTAAGAATTAAGTGATGTATGGATGAGGTGTGAGATGGATAAATTATTTAACAAAGGAATTATAAGTGGATGCGGTATGGGATGGGTCGATGGTTGAATGAATTAATTTAAGAAAGAAGTGATGTATGCATGAGGTATTGGATGAATGGATATATTTAAGAATTAAGTGATGTATGTATGTATGTATTTATTTATTTACACTGCAAGTGGGCAAGCACCCGGTGGCAGTGGTATATACAATATTAACAATACACAGTTAAAATGATAAGCTATACACAATAAAATTTACAATACATAATACAATTTACAACACATATACAATTTTATACACAATACAATAAGAATACACAATACAATTTAACACAATAATAATAAAACATAAAATAAAACACCTAATTTTACAACACAACCTACATAATTATGTATAGATGTATGGATGAGGTGTGAGATGGATAAATTATTTAACAAAGGAATTATAAGTGGATGCGGTATGGGATGGGTCGATGGTTGAATGAATTAATTTAAGAAAGAAGTGATGTGGATGATGAATTGAAATGATGGATGTCTGAATGGGTGAATTTAAGGAAAAAGTGATTAGTAGGTGAGTTATGGGGTGAGGGGAAGAATGGATGATTGCACGAATTAATTTGAGAAAGAAGTTAAGAGTGGATGAGATATTAAAAGGATATATGAGTGGGTAAATGGATCAATTTAAGAAAGAAGTGTCGAGTAGATGAGTTATTGGATGGATGGATAAATTTAAGAAAGAGGTGATCAGTCGATGAAATATAAAAAGGTTATATGAATGGAGTTATGAGTGAATGAGGTATGACATGAATGGATGGTTGAATGAAGTAATTTAAGAACAAAGTGATGAGTCGATGAGTTAAAAAAGGACATAAGAATGGATCAATTTAAGAAAGAACTTATGAGTTGATGAGGTATGGGGTAAATGGATGATTGAATGAATTAATTTAGAAATGAAGTGATGAGTGGATGATGTGCTAGAATGATGAATGGCTGGATTGGTGAATTTAAGGAAGAAGTGACGAGTGGATGAGGTATGCGGTGAATTTAAGGATGGATGGTTGCACAAATTAATTTAAGAAAGAAGTTATGAGTGAATGAGATATTAAAAGGATATATGGGTGAGGGAATACATCAATTTAAGAAAGAGGTGTAGAATAGATGAGTTATTGGATGGATGGATAAATTTAAGAAGAAAGTGATGAGTGGAAGATGTCTTGAAGGGATGGACAGATAAATTGATAGATGAATCAATTTAAGAAAGAATGTAGAGTAGCTGAGTTATGGGTTGACTGAATGAATTTAAGAAATAGGCCAAAATTTTGAGTGGAGGAGATATAGGACGTATACAGTAGAAAGATGAATTAAAGACAGAAGTGATGAGTGGATGAATTTAAGAAAGAAATAATGAGTGTATGAGCTATGAATGGATGGATGGATGGATGAACGTGAGAAAGAAGTTATGAGTGTATACATTTGTGGAAGAAACAATGAGAGGATGATATGTGCGATGGATGGATGGACTGATGAAAACAAGAAATAGACTTTGAGTGGATGGTGTATTGCATTGATGGATGGATGGATGGATGGATGGATGTACGAAATACATCATTACTAGGTGAGGTAATGGATGAGTGAATGAATTTAAGAAAAGAGTGGAGAAGATATTTCGCGAAATAATGATTGGTAGAGAAATTGTAAATTATGTTTCATTAAACGACGCTCGAAACTGCCGTGGTTATATCAGCGTCACCGATGTGCCGGAACTTTGTCCCGCAGAAGTTCTTTTACTTGCCAGTAAGTCTACTGACATGAACCTTCCGCATTTCAGCACACTTAAATGACATGGACCAGAAGATCAGCACTCTAACGACTACAGTACCCAGGCCGACGGATGGAAGACAGAAGTGATGAGTGAATGGATGATTGTAAAAAGAAATGTTATTGATGAGATATTGAACGGATGAATTCAAGAGAGAAGAGATGAGTGAATGAGGTACTGGATGAATAGTTGGAAGAAGTATCGAGTGGATTAGGTATTAGATGAATGTATTTACACAAGAAAGAAGAAATAAGTGAAATTAGGGATGGATGGAGGAGGTACGTATGTTTTAATAGATGGATATTAGGTTTAATGGATGTAAAATAGAAGGGATTAGTTGATGTGTTATTGATTAATTGTGTGAATGGTTAGATCAGCGGTGACCAAAATTCGAACTCCTGTGATTGATTACATCCGACAGACAGCCTATGAAGTAAGGAGACGGAGGAAAGGTACTTGACATGAAAACTACAACCAGTGGTGGTTCCTGTACTAACATCTTGATCAACCTCGCGGATAAAAATCTCTAGCTTTGCTGTTTCAGTAACGTCACTGTTGTTATCAAGACCAGTGAATAATAAACGATTTTTCTTGCTTATTTTTTAATCTTCCTCTTGAATATAATCAGGAATTTTCTAAATTCTTCTCTCGATACTTGGTCGAGAAATTTGTAGTTTTTCAAAATTAAAAACTTCTTATGACCAAGTTATTTAAGCTATTTTAATCATTATTCTTTTGAGAAATTCTGTTCTATTAAAAGGCTTTAGAGCACGAGATATTTGAAACCCATTATGTAGCTGACTTCCTTACATTTATTTATCTCATATTTCTCTTCCTGGCTTTGATTTAAGACATGTCAATTCCTGGCGTTTAACAGTTCGTTGGCACATAATATTGAATCAGTTTTTCTACAATATTATTATTAAATGCATAACTAATACATAGTTACTCTCATCTAAAGATTAAGAAGATTGAAATTGAGATAAAACCTAATAATTTTATCCTTCTAGGGAAAGATCTAAAAATATCAATATTCATGCACGTACAGAAGGATTTTAGAAACACATACTTAGTGATCAGTAATAATAATAATAATAATAATAATAATAATAATAATAATAATAATAATAATAATGGTTTATTTTAACTGGCAGAGTTAAGGCCACTCGGCCTTCTCTTCCACTCAACCAGTATGATAGAAAATTACTACAATGCTATGAATATAACATAATTCATATAATACAATACAGTGCAAAGCAATACAATACTACAATACAAAACAATATAATACTTAATTAATATAATACAATGACAATTCTTTTCATCTTCACAACACCAATAATATAATTATGTAATAATAATAATAATAATAATAATAATAATAGTCACACATAAATTAAATTAAATTATTAAACTCTATCACAATTATAACTTCAATTTGACTGCGCCCGTAAGAAATCGTTTAGCCTTTTCTTGAAAGTGGTTATTGTCTGGCAGCCCCTAATCTTCTGAGGTAGAGAATTCCATTCATGGGGGACTGAGACAGTAAAAGAGAATAAATAGTGGTATGTTCTATGGGCAGGAATTGCTAGGATTTGGCTCTCCTGTGACCTGGTGTTTAGATTGTGATTGGGGGATAAGTAGTTAAACCGGGAACGAAGATAATTTGGTGTAGAAGTGTGGAATAATAATAATAATAATAATAATAATAATAATAATAATAATAATAATAATAATAATACATTTTTCAGCGTGGCAATTAATGTATACTAACTGAACCGTTGAGCAAAGTAAACGTATTACATTCTGTCCGACAGAACAACAAAAAAGTTCTCCTTTTAATTCTTTACGAAACTACCTCTTACTGCTTGTAGAGACAGAGTTTGTAGAGCGACTTGATACCGCCACTGCTTGTCTTCAGTACTTTAATGAAATACACAGCAATGTACAGGAAACTCCTCGTACCCGTTTGAATGTCTGTGATTACACGATGTATTCACGACACCCACTTTGGTCACCGCTGGGCTAGATGATCGGAGGAATGGACTGATGACTGGATCGTTTGTTGAATGAATTAGCGGAAGAGAGAAAATTACGAATTTATGGATGAGATATTAGATGGATGAGTGGGTGAACGGATGGGCATGAGAAATGAACGGATTGATGATTAGTTGTACGATGATTTGATGAAGATTTGGTTGACTGACTGTATTAGTATTTGCCAGCAAATACCACACTGTTATTGTCACTCTACTTTTCAATATAATATTTCAGTGTAGCAATACTATTTAGAAGTCGGGTGACGTAACAAACAAGTGACTGTAGTAAGGGTGTGGCCATTACAGAGACCGCGCCCTGCATCAAATAGATTGCGTCCGACCCCTGGTTTCGATTCTCCCTGCCAGCCATTTGTTCGCCATGTTTTGTTTACCAGCCACTGTTGCTCCAAAGATAATGACGCTTTGTTATTCATTTGGGATGCAAACAGGGAGCTCCTGGTGCCAGCCAGCGTTTTATATTTGAAACTCTCTTGTTTGTTTGTTATTACGCGGCACACATGATGGTGATGAATGAATGTACTTATTAATTGCATGTGGCCCGCTGCGAAGATTTAAATTATTCCGGCATTCGTTTACAAGAAACTAAACAAACGGTTTTTATATATTCCAACGGCGGAATTGACAGATCACGAATTGAAATTATTTTTCAACGGTTTCATGTGTGTCCATCACTCCACTGTGTACCGATCACCCTGGTTTCGTGCGAAACTGAGAGTTCAGGCATGAAATGTTTAGTTAATCCCAACATAAATTTTTCTATGCGACTAACAGGTTGTCTATTAGGTATATCTGTTTATACGTCCAACCTTCATTCAGTTTTGAATGGGAGCTTTGAAGCACTTATTTTTACGTTCACGACGTCATAGGTTTATTTGCGGACCCTAACCAAAGACAGATTATTTTACTGACTATTTCGTTTATATGACGTCATTCCATTTTCGACCAATGAAGTGTAATGAAATTTTGAATTCCAACCAATCACAGTCACACTTTGCGATAATTTTTGCAGCTAGATTTATCGCTATCAATTTATTGCATGGTCGTTGTTTTGTTTAGTCGTTGTCGCAAACTGTTTCCCGTAAATTGATGATCATGAATACATTAAGATGTAACTACACGGTTAAACTTTTCTTTCAACTTTAAAGCAATGAATGCAAGATTGATATTTAATATTAATTAATATATTTACGCAGTGAAGACGACGTTCAAAACGGCGCAACATGTAGACACAAAATCTTCATGCATCTTAATTGAACGTACCTTTTAAACTTGATTCTTTCAATACTCTTCCTAGATTGCACGCATAAGCGATTGGAATATTGAACTTTGTAGATGCAGTTTCAGTTCCGTTACACACTACAGCGAGAATGCGTTTGTCGAGCTAAAAAAAAATGCTTTCCTGTAGCACTGAGTAAGTCGAAATAAGACACAGCTGACATTGGTCCTGCTCCCACAGGTAACTTAACCTATAATTGTAGCCTATAAAGTTTGTATTTTGTGAATGAAATGAAACCATTAATAGAAAGTCAGATGTTCAAATTTATGTAACATCATCGCATATCAAACCCAAACATCTACATCTACATCTTCTAATTTCATGTCTATTATAGGCTATCTGAAAAAATTACATTCCTTCATTCAGATTTGATAACTGCGTTTTCAACAATTCTTCATTTAATTAATGTATTAATCAGATTACTGTAATTATATTATAAAATTGTAAATTAAACTGTGATTTCAGCAGATAATGCAACTGTATTTGCGTTATAATAATAAGAGAAAAGTGCAGTACATGTAATGATCAAAATCATATCGATACTGCTGTCCAACTAAAACTTCTATGCGGAAGTAAATTTCAAAAATTAATTTTTAATGCTCTGTTGTAACATTCATTTCACCTTTATGAAGAATTCAAAACAATTAAATGAAATGTTATTGTAATAATAACATTGATGAAATTTAGTTCTTTTCTTTAATGCACGACTGGATTTATTTATTGAAAAAAAAAACAAAACAAAAAAAAACAGTGTTCAATGTCAACGGATATGGCCTACATTGTTTATCGATGCCTTAAGGATTAAATGATCAGCTCTCCTCTCCTCTCCTCTCCTCTCCTCTCCTCTCCTCTCCTCTCCTCTCCTCTCCTCTCCTCTCCTCTCCTCTCCTCTCCTCTCCTCTCCTCTCCTCTCCTCTCCTCTCCTCTCCTTCTCCCCTTCTCTCCTTCTATCCTTCTCTCCTTCTCTTCCTCTCTTCTCCCACCTACCGTACAATGACTCGAGGGTTAAAGGGACGGGATGAGTTACGTGTCTCGGCTTATGACGTGCACTTCAATTGTAGCACAGTTTTGCATCCCTGTTCTAGAATATTTTCACATTCATAACTTGCAGAAAATGATGTAGTTTTTATACTTTCTTTTCCGCGTATATGAAAAATAACAAAATGATGTAAGAGAAAACAGTAAGATGAAGGTTATTGCTAGAGTAAAGGAAAAAAAAAAACTGAGCTTTCATTTGAATAAAAATAATTGTATGCCGTTCTCTTTTATACATAAACATTTACCGGCATACCTTTTGGATGGTAGATAAAACTTTATGTTTAGAAATTGTTCCGTGAGAGTTAGATATATGAAGCTTGTAAAGTCTGTGTACAATTTAGCAAGTGAATTGTTGTTCTATTTTGTCAACGTATAACTATATTCGTGGAGAATGTTTCCCTCCTCATACGCCTGCATTATTAACACTATAGAGTGTGTTATATGGCAGAACTGTGTACCATCTACTTTAACACATTGAGGAACACTTCTGTTAAACAACGTATTATATTTTTGCTATCGCTGGGAGAGTTTATGTTATAGTGTTTCATTCCGAATGGTTGCCTTGCTTCTATGGAACTCCCAAAATGCATTTAGTTACATATGTAAACGTAATAAATATACCTTCGCTGTTTAAAAGTCATTGTCTGGCTATAAAGTGTGCATTCGTACTAAAGAGTAGCAAGCAGTTTATATTTACTGTTTCTGTATGCATCTCACGTGCTTTTAAAAACTAAAATTTTACAAACGAGACAGACGGTATATATTAATGTCGTAAATTCAAATAGTTACTCTCCATACTTTGTAGCAGTATAAGGTATAAAATACTGAAATAAATTCAACTGTATTTTATTAGTTTTTTTAACGGTGCTTTTGTTATAGACGCAAGAAATGTATCAACTGTTTTATTAGTCTCCCTTATAGTGAAATGATGAACTAAGAAAACTTACGCTTGGGATTCTGTATACAATTCCATCATATACGAAGGTTCATTCTGATGTACGGGGTATCACTAATATTTACTCTGATTTCATCTGGCTATAATATTTTAACAATGAAACTAGCTAAATAAATTTTGTTGCAGGTAAACTTTGGCACTCAGAAAATTTTTATAGTGCTATCTTCAGTACACTGATTTTGCTACTGATTTTTCTAAAAATATATTCAGTGCAGGAAGAGGCCCAATGTGTTCTGTGGCTGCCAGAAACAAAATCTCCAATTATAGAGCAGCGAGTGTTTGAGGCACAGTTTGGAAATAACCCACCTGATGTCAACCTCATTGTCATGGAAGACAAAGTTTTTAGAAACAGATTTCGTTCTTAATTATGTTAGCAAATTCTTAATGTCTTTGGACGATCATCTGGCTTTATCTTGTGGATAATTTTTCATATTGTACGCTGTTGTCGTTTAAGAGATTAGATTCTTCCGTCATTTTTGTTAGCATTTTCTTGTTTCAATTTTTTTGAAAAGCGCATGCACTTTCTCAAATAAATAAATAAATAAATAAATAAATAAATAAATAAATAAATAAATAAATAAATAAATAAATAAATAAATAAATGAATTAATAAATCAATGAATGAATAAATAAATAAATAAGTAAATGAATGAATGGATAGACAGACAGGCAGGCAGATAGATAGGTAGGTAGGTAGGTAGGTAGGTAGATAGGTAGGTAGGTAGGTAGGTAGGTAGGTAGGTAGGTAGGTAGGTAGGTAGATAGATAGATAGATAGATAGATAGATAGATAGATAGATAGATAGATAGATAGATAGATAGATAGATAGATAGATAGATAGATAGATAGATAGATAGATAGATAGATAGATAGATAGATAGATAGATAGATAGATAGATAGATAGATAGATAGATAGATAGATAGATAGATAGATAGATAGATAGATAGATAGATAGATAGATAGATAGATAGATAGATAGATAGATAGATAGATAGATAGATAGATAGATAGATAGATAGATAGATAGATAGATAGATAGATAGATAGATAGATAGATAGATAGATAGATAGATAGATAGATAGATAGATAGATAGATAGATAGATAGATAGATAGATAGATAGATAGATAGATAGATAGATAGATAGATAGATAGATAGATAGATAGATAGATAGATAGATAGATAGATAGATAGATAGATAGATAGATAGATAGATAGATAGATAGATAGATAGATAGATAGATAGATAGATAGATAGATAGATAGATAGATAGATAGATAGATAGATAGATAGATAGATAGATAGATAGATAGATAGATAGATAGATAGATAGATAGATAGATAGATAGATAGATAGATAGATAGATAGATAGATAGATAGATAGATAGATAGATAGATAGATAGATAGATAGATAGATAGATAGATAGATAGATAGATAGATAGATAGATAGATAGATAGATAGATAGATAGATAGATAGATAGATAGATAGATAGATAGATAGATAGATAGATAGATAGATAGATAGATAGATAGATAGATAGATAGATAGATAGATAGATAGATAGATAGATAGATAGATAGATAGATAGATAGATAGATAGATAGATAGATAGATAGATAGATAGATAGATAGATAGATAGATAGATAGATAGATAGATAGATAGATAGATAGATAGATAGATAGATAGATAGATAGATAGATAGATAGATAGATAGATAGATAGATAGATAGATAGATAGATAGATAGATAGATAGATAGATAGATAGATAGATAGATAGATAGATAGATAGAATGTCAATAAATACAGTTCACAGTGGAAAAAATTAGAATTTGGACACGTTTAGTTTGATAGAATTATGTGTAATCAACAATATTGTACATAACTTCAAAATAGATTAATATTTAGAACACATGTAACTTATCTGTAATCGTATTGTAGTGTTTGTGACAAGTATTGTCGCATGTTGTATTGTGACACACCCTTAAGAATCTTAAATCAAATTAAATATCTAACATTCTCCTCATTTGTGACAAGATGATGCCTGTCCTACATATCGTAGTAGCGTTCTTATTTCGTCGACATAGTTGACGTCATCGTATTCGTTATAGTGCAACAGTTGCAGGCGTAGTTGTGGTTGTATTTGTGATAGTGCAGTACTTACAGGCGTAGTTGAGGTCGTATTCGTAATAGTGCAGTAGTTACAGGCGCAGTTGAGGTCGTATTCGTAATAGTGCAGTAGTTACAGGTGTAGTTGAGGTCGTATTCGTAATAGTGCAGTAGTTACAGGTGTAGTTGAGGTCGTATTCGTAATAGTGCAGTAGTTAAGGCGTAGTTGAGGTCGTATTAGTAATAGTGCAGTAGTTACAGGCGTAGTTGAGGTCGTATTCGTAATAGTGCAGTAGTTACGGGCGTAGTTGAGGTCGTATTCGTAATAGTGCAGTAGTTACAGGCGTAGTTGAGGTCGTATTCGTAATAGTGCAGTAGTTACGGGCGTAGTTGAGGTCGTATTCGTAATAGTGCAGTAGTTACAGGCGTTGTTGAGGTCGAATTCGTAATAGTGCAGTAGTTACAGGCGTAGTTGAGGTCGTATTCGTAATAGTGCAGTAGTTACGGGCGTAGTTGAGGTCGTATTCGTAATAGTGCAGTAGTTACAGGCGTAGTTGAGGTCGTATTCGTAATAGTGCAGTAGTTACGGGCGTAGTTGAGGTCGTATTCGTAATAGTGCAGTAGTTACAGGCGTTGTTGAGGTCGTATTCGTAATAGTGCAGTAGTTACGGGCGTAGTTGAGTTCGTATTCGTAATAGTGCAGTAGTTACAGGCGTAGTTGAGGTCGTATTCGTAATAGTGCAGTAGTTACGGGCGTAGTTGAGGTCGTATTCGTAATAGTGCAGTAGTTACAGGCGTAGTTGAGGTCGTATTCGTAATAGTGCAGTAGTTACGGGCGTAGTTGAGGTCGTATTCGTAATAGTGCAGTAGTTACAGGCGTAGTTGAGGTCGTATTCGTAATAGTGCAGTAGTTACGGGCGTAGTTGAGGTCGTATTCGTAATAGTGCAGTAGTTACAGGCGTAGTTGAGGTCGTATTCGTAATAGTGCAGTAGTTACGGGCGTAGTTGAGGTCGTATTCGTAATAGTGCAGTAGTTACAGGCGTTGTTGAGGTCGTATTCGTAATAGTGCAGTAGTTACGGGCGTAGTTGAGTTCGTATTCGTAATAGTGCAGTAGTTACAGGCGTAGTTGAGGTCGTATTAGTAATAGTGCAGTAGTTACAGGCGTAGTTGAGGTCGTATTCGTAATAGTGCAGTAGTTACGGGCGTAGTTGAGGTCGTATTCGTAATAGTGCAGTAGTTACAGGCGTTGTTGAGGTCGAATTCGTAATAGTGCAGTAGTTACGGGCGTAGTTGAGTTCGTATTCGTAATAGTGCAGTAGTTACAGGCGTTGTTGAGGTCGAATTCGTAATAGTGCAGTAGTTACAGGCGTAGTTGAGTTCGTATTCGTAATAGTGCGGTAGTTACAGGCGTAGTTGAGGTCGTATTCGTAATAGTGCAGTAGTTACAGGAGTAGTTGAGGTCGTATTCGTAATAGTGCAGTAGTTACAGGCGTAGTTGACGTATTCGTAATAGTGCAGTAGTTACAGGCGTAGTTGACGTATTCGTAATAGTGCAGTAGTTACAGGAGTAGTTGAGGTCGTATTCGTAATAGTGCAGTAGTTACAGGCGTAGTTGACGTATTCGTAATAGTGCAGTAGTTACAGGTGTAGTTGTGGTCATGTTCGTGATAGTACAGTAGTTACAGGTGTAGTTGAGGTCGTATTCGTAATAGTGCAGTAGTTACAGGCGTAGTTGAGTTCGTATTCGTAATAGTGCAGTAGTTACAGGCGTAGTTGAGGTCGTATTCGTAATAGTGCAGTAGTTACAGGCGTAGTTGAGGTCGTATTCGTAATAGTACAGTAGTTACAGGCGTAGTTGAGGTCGTATTCGTGATAGTACAGTAGTTACAAGCGTAGTTGAGGTCGTATTCATATAGCGAAATAGTTACAGGCGGAGCTGAGATCGTATTCGTAATAGTGCAGTAGTTACAGGCGTAGTTGAGGTCGTATTCGTAATAGTGCAGTAGTTACAGGCGTAGTTGAGGTCGTATTCGCATTAGTGCAGTAGTTACAAGCGTAGTTGAGGTTGTATTCGTAGTAGTTCAGGCGTAGTAGAGGCCGTATTCGTAATAGTACAGTAGGTACAGGCGTAGTTGAGGTCGTATTTGTAGTAGTTCAGGCGTAGTTGAGTCCGTATTCGTAATAGTACAGTAGGTACAGGCGTAGTTGAGGTCTTATTTGTAATAGTTCAGGCATAGTTGAGGTCGTATTCGTAATAGTACAGTAGGTACAGGCGTAGTTGAGGTCGTATTTGTAATAGTTTAGGCATAGTTGAGGTCGTATTCGTAATAGTACAGTAGGTACAGGCGTAGTTGAGGTCGTATTTGTAGTAGTTCAGGCATAGTTGAGGGCGTATTCATAATAGTACAGTAGGTACAGGCGTAGTTGAGGTCGTATTTGTAGTAGTTCAGGCATAGTTGAGGGCGTATTCGTAATAGTACAGTAGGTACAGGCGCAGTTGAGGTCGTATTTGTAATAGTTCAGGCATAGTTGAGGGCGTATTCGTAATAGTACAGTAGGTACAGGCGTAGTTGAGGTCGTATTTGTAGTAGTTCAGGCATAGTTGAGGGCGTATTCGTAATAGTGCAGTAGGTACAGGCGTAGTTGAGGTCGTATGTGTAGTAGTTCAGGCATAGTTGAGGGCGTATTCGTAATAGTATAGTAGGTACAGGCGTAGTTGAGGTCGTATTTGTAGTAGTTCAGGCATAGTTGAGGGCGTATTCGTAATAGTATAGTAGGTACAGGCGTAGTTGAGGTCGTATTTGTAGTAGTTCAGGCATAGTTGAGGGCGTATTCGTAATAGTATAGTAGGTACAGGCGTAGTTGAGGTCGTATTTGTAGTAGTTCAGGCATAGTTGAGGGCGTATTCGTAATAGTACAGTAGGTACAGGCGTAGTTGAGGTCGCAGTCGTAATAGGCACTTGTACAGTAATTGACGCTAAATTCGATATCCGAGAAACTTCGTATGGTTTTCTTCCAAAATTACAGTAAGTGAACTCTAGGATTCGATTTTACTTCTCACGAGACAGAACCCTGTCACCACCTTATTTTTTGTTAAACATCTAAGTAAATTAACCCCCATCTCTTTGTTGCAATATCAAGCTCCTATTCTTGAGTAGAAAATATTTTTGTTTAATAGTGCAGCAGTTGCAGGCGTAGTTGGTGACGTAGTCGTAACAGGCACTAGTACAGTAATTGACGCTAAACTCGATATCCGAGAAGCTTAGTATGGTTTTCTTCCCAAATTATAATAAGTGAACTCTAAGTTCCATTTTACTTCTCACGAGGCAGAACTCTGTTCCCACCTTATTTTTTTGTTAGAAATCTAAGGTAAATTACCCCTCCTCTCACTCTTTGTTGCTATATTAATCTCCTTTTCTCGAGTAAAAAGTTATTTTTGTTTAACTAATGGTGGGTATTTGACTTTTCGTCATTCACCCATACGAAGCCAGTTCTGTAGACCAATTTACCGACAGGGTCGTTGCCCAGGGTGCGCCATAGGAGGCTGGTCTACGTTACATCAGTGATGAGATGAGATGAGATGAGATGATGATGGAGATTTATTTTTGGGATGCCACAGATCAACTGGAGCTCCGGGAGAAAACCCCTCTGTTACCGGGACCAAGGGTTTGTATAATTCGGGGGTATGTTGGGGATCCAACTCAGGTCCACAAGATTATAAGACTAGCGCTCTAGCCCCTAGACCACTAGAAATATAAGGCTAGGAATATTAAGACAGTAAATTGTAATGCATTGAGCACTGTAAAACAGACAAGCTCTTGAGACAAATAAAGGAAGGGTAGATATCCAATCTTCCATATGATAGTAATGACAGCATAAGAAATTTAATGAGAATCACAGAATGCAGAGAGAATCGCTGTGGAAGATGAATGCAGAATGCTGGATGTATGACAGCAGCTGTCATGCTGGAAGCTCGACGACATGGAATGGGTTTTATTGCTCAAGAAGCTCACTTCAATGTAAAATGATTAACTTCATGCAAGTTGCAGCGATTTAGAAGAAGGAATGGCAATGCGTAAGTGACTACAATTTTGTGCTCAACGTGGAGCTGGCAGAAGAAGAAATAAACTAAAGAAAAAGAGCGAAACTCTTTCAATTTTCCATATATATATACTTGGCAGCCGGATGCGGAAAGATTTCACATACGCTATTACAGCGAAATCCACTTACCCCGAACTCATGTTCCCTGTACTACTGTGTGTAGCAGACGCTTACAGACTTCATTCCCCCTCCCTTTCACCCTGGATTTCACTGTCCTGCACCATTTTTCAATCAACTAACAACCAAGGGGTTCTAGCCGTGTGCCTGGAACTGCGTGGAATTCCAGTCATGGTTTCGATTCCTGCTTGAATTGTATACTTTTCTGTAATTTCTCCTGGTTGAAATTGTGGCGCATTCAGTAACTCTTGCCAACGTTCACAGATTTGGTGATCTTTGTTCATTAGTGTTAGTTTTTTAATTTTTTTAGTTGATTATTTAACGACGCTGTATCAACTACGAGGTTATTTAGCGTCGATGAGATTGGTGATAGCGAGATGGTACTTGGCGAGAGTCCACACCTGTGGAGTAACGGTCAGCGCGTTTGGCTGCGAAACCAGGTGGCCCGGGTTCGAATACCGGTCGGGGCAAGTTACCTGGTTGAGATTTTTTCCGGAGTTTTCCCTCAACCCAATACGAGCAAATGCTGGGTAACTTTCGGTGCTGGACCCTGGACTCATTTCACCGGCATTATCACCTTCATTTCATTCAGACGCTAAATAACCTAGATGTTGATACAACGTTGTAAAATAACCCAATAAAATAAAATAAATATTTGGCGAGATGAGGCCGAGGATTCGCCATAGATTACCTGGCATTCACCTTACCTACCAGATCACTTATCTATGGCACGCTAAGTATACCTCTTCATAGAACATCTTGTTATTCATCATCTTCTACAGTATCCACCTCGCGACAATGGAATTCCTTGTCACAAAGTGTTAGGGGCTGTGAGACAATAAACACTTTTAAATACAGCTTAAAAGATAACCTTCTTAATATTTCACTCCAATCATACTGATTTAAACTATCACTGACTACGTTGTTATTTCTTCCTTTAGACATGCATCCTGATAGTGCTGTATTTTCAAAATTGTCTCATAATAATCTCCTTTTATTATGTAACATTATTTGAAATATATTAACATTCTTTGTATTTTAGCTTAATCCTGCTACACAGTTTGTATTTCATTGTTTAATATTAATAATTCATAGTATTTCGCTGTTTAATAATTCTTAAATAATCTCTTGTATACATGTAACTCTTATCTAAATCAAATTGTTGAATTCTTTGTAAGTTTATACATAAGTATGTATACTTTTTGCTGGTTGAGTGGACGAGAAGGCCTTACGACCTTAACTCTGCCAGCTAAAATAAATCATTATTATTATTATTATTATTATTATTATTATTATTATTATGGTTGGGGAAAACCTCGGAAAAACCCAACCAGGTAATCAGCCCAAGCGGGGATCGAACGCCTTAACCGACTGAGCCACGCCGCACAGTGGTTCCAAACTCAAATCTGACTGGACAAAAGGTATAAAAGTTTGAACTTCAAAACAATATAAATACTGCAGTTCTATAATCCTAAATAGTCGTGTACCTATGATTCGTATTCAGTTTTCCATAAAAATTATTGTGTTCTGCGCAGGAACAGGTAGAAGTCAAGTGTTCAGCACAGACATTCTATTCTCGTTAGCATCGCCCGGCAAGTTACCTTCGGAACATCGATGTGTGAAAATATAATATATTGCCAATCCCCTTCGAGTTTCGATGAATAAAACTACAAGTATTTCCCTACATTTTTAGTGCATTGTCGAACTTTAACATTGTGTTATTTAGTTATAATACTCATTAATACACAGACAAGTGTTCCATGAAAATTTTTAAAATAGTATTTGAGGGATTTGGTGCAAAAACCAGATAAGTCCACTTTTGGTCAAAAATGAGATAAAGTATGCATGATATATAATACGACAGTGCGCATCTTTTGATGCAAGAACCAGAGTTGTGTGGACTTATCTGATTGAGATACGCTTAGTTGCCAACAGAGGCCATGGTTGTGTTTGGAGCAAGAATCAGACCAGTCCTGGACTTGTCTGGTTGTTGCACCAAAAGATGGCAGCACAAGCGTAGCAGCTGTTTCCTGTTAGTGAAATGACTGCATGAACGAGGTGTAGTGTAGTCTTTCCAGTTTATTGTGTTTTTCAAAGATGTCATCTGATAATTGAAGCAGTGATAGTGATAATGTGAACATTATAGGAAAAGAAAACGTGATCCCAGTAAATGGAAAAGAAATAGGGACAAACTGAAAAGATTAAGAGGTGAATTATATGTCTCAAGCAGTGGAAAAGTTGTACCAGTTGTAGTTTCCCCAAATACTACTGAACTTGTACTTTTTTCAGACAACTGTGCTTCACAAAACAAAAATAAAATACTGGTACAATATCTTTTCAGTCTTACACATTCAAATAGATTTCAGATAATTACACATCATTTTCCTGAACGAGGGCACTCGTTTTTGCCCTGTGATAGGGACTTTGGCAATATTGAAAAGAAAAAAAGGCTTATAACTAGATTACATAGTCCTGAAGAATGGCATTCACTTGTCAGGAAATCATCTAAATTATTTACAGTTGTTCCTGTCACTGAAACCATGTTCAAAAACTACAGAGACCACTTCAAACCGTTTTTTAAAGGAAACATGAAAACAAGACACAATGAGCCTTTCAAAATTTCTCAGTATAAAGTATTCCAATACAGTTCCCAGCACAAATACATATTGAAAGTCAGCCAACATCAACAGGCAACTGTTATTTCAGAGTTCTGTCCACTGAAGAAAACAACCAATGGAGACCTTGGTTTTCCAGAGATATTATTGTGCAATGGGCCATTGCCTATTAAAAAGGCTAAATATGAAGATGTGATGAAACTGGCAACGAAATACATTGCTTCAGCAGACATGGGGTTCTACGAGAAACTGTATCATTCTCAAGGTAGTGCCAATGAAGCTAGTGAACATAGCTCATATGATTCTGAATAAGAAGTCAGAGACTTAGACTGGATATTGTACTCCAATTAATTTTATTTCCTGTTTGCTCTATTTCATTGTCAAGTTAACCCACAATTTTTTCATTAACTTCTAACTAATATTGAATAACCTACTAAACACAATACTGGCGTTTTCTTCATATAATGCATCTTTCTTTCTACTAAATTCTCAAGCTACTATTTTCTTATATATTGTAATGTACTATATTTATTTATGTACAATATTACCAATTCTGTACGTCCTGGTATTCTGATAAATTTATGATTATTAGTATTATGGTACGTATTAAGTGCAGCATGAAACCATGCATATAAATTAATCATCCAATTCAACAGAACTTATTGAGAATGCAAACACTGTAATTGAATAATAATTCGGATGGCGTTTGTACATTTAAGTATCTAAATATTGAACAGAACTTATTCTAACTGTAAAAATTTGCACTTTGGTAATATAATATGATTCACATGTAAAAGATATTGTAAGATTATTGATAGGTACTAATAAAAAATGATTCAGTATTGTTTATATTTTGTGTTTAATGATATTTACTTACATAATAATGATCTTTCCCAAATCATATGTCAGATTTTAAATGTTTGGTGCAAAAACCAGGTAAGTCCAAATAAATATATAATTAATTTTAAAATGCACATCTATAATTTTATAATTGATATTCATATATAACACACATAACACATACAGAAATCGTCTAGTACAATTACATTTTCAAAATTCCTAAAAATACATGCCTTTAATGGATGTCAAACTTTGTTTTTGCATTTACTCTAAAAGTGTTTTTCTGGACTTACCAGGTTCTTGCACCAAACCCCTCATTTGCTGTAGCAGGCCCGCAAAAGCAAAGGCCACAAAAGGCCACTGTCAAAGCAGGTTCAGCATTTACATTAGTCATTTAGGTATGTAATTATAAAGGTTCTATTACCAACTTCAACCACCTTCTCCTTTTATTTATATTTTAGTGATTGGTGGACGGAATTCCAAGAAGAGAACTAGTTGACATTTCGTGAAAAGAAAATAATATTTTAAGAAGATTAGCCTGTGTGTGTGTGAGTATGTATTAATGAAAATGGTTTGGGAGATTCTGAGGGACATGATCGTAAATTAGTGCAGAAAAAAGTGCTGAATTCTGAATGAAACAAAGAGCAATGGACTAATTGCCTCTACGTATTAAAAATTTTTCTTAAGGAAATACTAGGATTGGTTAAGTGTTAAAATGACTTTTTTTTTTAAATAGACTGTGTCTAGCAAAGAAAAAACAAAAATCGTCCACAAAAGCCGTTTCATGAATGTGCTGAGAAAAGTCAGAAGAGGAAGCTGAAGCCTTTGCTGGAAACACACTCGGTTGAAGAGATTGCTCTTGTCGCAGAAATGGATTTGAGATCAACATACAGGCTTCATGAAGCACGAATGGTAAAGCAAGTGTTAAGTTTTTACTCAGAAAGGGTCACGAAAATGAATGAAAGAAAAGAAAACAAGATCGCTTACGTAAAGAAATAGGACTTTATGTCGACATTCCCAAACCAGAATTTGGTACGACTAATGTCGGGATTAGCGCGCGGAGGTTCTTTGAAGATCCAGGTTTGGCATCAGAAACTATTGGCGTAGATGAAGGCTTGATTCGGTGATTTGGAACCATCTTTAAAACCAGTTGTCATTTCGTAACTCGCGAATATACAAGCAGGGGGGAGGGGTAAGGCATGATTTACATCCCCTTAGCCAACACTTGTTCATTCAACGTTAAGCAATCTGGATATCCTTCTCTCCTACATTCCCCTTCGCTGTGTATTGCGGGCTGCATTTTATATGACGTAATCTTTGCCGACCACTGCTTAAAACAATCGCCAGTGGGTACAGTATTAATATTGGAGAGTTTGAAAAAAATACTGCTTGGGCACTGTAGAGTTATACATCCAGAAATATAAGTGGCATTACATGCGGCAAAGTGTGCCTAAAATACTTACCCATGGTGCGCATTTGATAAAGGAAGCTGTACTTCAGTTAGGATAATGTCCGAGGAACCCCAAGAAGTCCGAAATAAAGATTACAAGAATTTCAGGGAACAAGCTTATCACGCGTGCAAATTTTGTAGAGCCGATACGACGATGGATTTGATGGAATTTCCTCTGACCCGATGGTAAGCAGCCTTCGTATCTAACGCCAAAAGATTAGAAAAAGTGTATCTTCTGATGTACACCTATTGAGACTGCTCCAGGATCACGATGGTGATGATGATGATGATGATGATGACGATGACGATGATGATAATGATGATCAAGATGATGATGTTTGAAAATTAATAGAGTTACAACTCTCTCAAATATCTGTAAATATTTCAAATGTAGGTTTATTTAACCAGAGTTAGCGGTTTTGTTAAAAATGTAGGCTATTTTATTAAAAAAATTAAATGATATTTGACTCAGTATGTACAACTGTTGTGTATTTTTAGCATCTTTCACACATTAAAATCTAATAGAAAGTATATAATGCATTTGTGATTTCGTTCCAATCCCTGCGAAAATCAGTTTTGTAAAATTATTATAATTTTTAAAATTCAACCCCTGTAAAAGGGTGGTTTATTTCATCCGATCGTAATCAGAGTTTACACGCAAATGCAAAATGCCATTTGTAACCTGTATACAAAATTTTATGAAAATCGGTTAGAAACGAGGAGACTTATTAATTTTGTCCTGCTAGATTTGTATTTCGAACCACTGTGCGCCGGTGGCTTTAATATTCGTTGTGATGTAGTTTATAAAAAACCTAATACCGTAAACTGAGATGAATTTGACCCAGTGAGGAGACTTTAGCTCATTTATAAAAAAAGTGTATTTATATATCTTCTTATTTTGTTTATGAATATATGAACTTGGTTTTTACCCTACACTATGAAGAAAATCTGTGTATTTTATTGATTAAATAAAATATTTCTTATTTTAAAGCGTTCACTGTTAAAATCAAACAAAAACAATCTTATATACATTTTAGATTTCGAGTTGCCGCTAAAAACGCCATATTTTATACTTTGGAATGGTCTTGCCATAATAGTTCTTGCCATTTTATCGGTTGTCAATACAGTCAGGATTAGTTTCCTTGTGTCTTCTAGATGGTAGCGAAGATCACTTCCTTCCTGTTGTTGAAATACAGTAACAACTGCAACATTTTGTGACAACTCAGGGGACTTTGTCTCACTGTGTTTTCAGTCAACAGTTATAAGATTTCAATAGTAGGTGTAATAATAAATGTAGAATATTAAAAGAATATAAGAAGAGAATCTGAAAACTTGTACAGTCCCAAAATCCACATTTTCATAGCACTTCAGGGAGCTCATGTACATGGTGTATCACGAGGAAAGTTACATGGTTTGAGAGTGATAATATTGGTGATTCTGAACAAAGAAACTTTATATGAACATATGTCCTGTTCTGAACGGTTTCAGAAAAAAAATAATGAAAACAATGAGGAACGGGTGATTGTAAATTAAAACGTTTTTAGCTTATGTTCTGTTTAATTGTGTACTTTCCTTTATATCACATGTTCAAAAAGTCCACCGTCAACTACAATGCACTTTGCAGCTCTTGTAGACTGCTGCTGTTCTGCTGATCTGAGCCGATTCAGACATTCCTTTACTTGAGCACAAGCATGTAAAATGCGAGCAAGAAGTTTCTCCCTTGTTTTCACTTTGCACTTGTAGACTTTGCTCTTAAGCCAACCCCACAAACAGTAATTCAATGAAGTAAAGTCGGGTGACCTCGGTGGCCAAGAAATGACTCCACCACGACCGATCCAACACCCAGGATATTTTCATTGATCCTACTACAACCTAATGTCGTTTTGGTTGTGTCCGCATGTGAGAGTTGATTAAGGACTTAAGATTGATGCCCGTGATTTTCAAACAGCTGTGTCAGATACTGTTAAGAACAGAGAATATGTTCATAGACACTTTTTTGTTCAGAATCACCAATATTATCACTCCTCACATCATGTACCTTTCCTCCTGATTCACCCTGTATACAATTGAGATTAATTCAGCACAACACCTCAAAAGTGACTTCAGAAAAGCTGTAAGTCCTGAACTGCATTCATATCAACTCTTGGAAATGAAAGAAAGAAACGCCGGAAAAAGACGAACTTTGCTCCAGAAAGATGGAGACATGGTGACTGTTGAGACTGGCGCAGATAAACCTCGCACATCAGGTATGCAAAGAAAGCTAACAATAAGAGGTTAATACATTCTTCAGAAGATTTATTTTATTTATTTATTTTATTAGGTTATTTTACGACGCTGTATCAACATCTCAGGTTATTTAGCGTCTGAATGAGATGATGGTGATAATGACGGTGAAATGAGTCCGGGGTCCAGCACCGAAAGTTACCCAGCATTTACTCGTATTGGGTTGAGGGAAAACCCCGGAAAAAACCTCAACCAAGTAACTTGCCCCGATCGGGATTCGAACCCAGGCCACCTGGTTTCGCAGCCAGACGCGCTGACCGTTACTCCACAGGTGTGGACTCTTCAGAAGAAGATGAAGATGATACAGAATCACGAGGATGATCGACAACCGGTGCTGAATATGAGACATCTCAAGGAAACAACTGTAATAAATGATGATCATGTGACTGTTAATTATGAAGGTTTGTTTATCCGTGGAGTTGTTCTCAAATATAGGTCAGATACAGCTCAGGTAAGCGTCATGGCAACGGCATGGAAGTGGTCAAACCCAAAAGGCACTCTTTGGTATCCTGATGGTGATGAAATGGAAAATATTCTAGCCCCAACTCTTCTAACCAGTGAAGGCTTGTGTAATGTTCCTGAGATAACAAAATATCGAGTCAAGAAATAAACTGCTAAGTTCTTATAGGTTAGAAATTTTATTACAGGGCCTATTCCAAGTTCTGTCTTGCTCCAGTAACGATTGGTTTCTGATAAACAGTGAAGGCCTGGACACTTATTGAGATGTTGTCTTCAATGATGTGACATAATGTGCAGGTTTGAGCTTACAATATAGACTCACCTCCACGTGGGGCAACCCGGAAGCGCTTTGCTGCTAAATGGTATACAAAATGGCAACGTCAAACAAAAGAAAAATCTGTCCTTGTAGAAGCGCCCAACAATACCTGAATTTAATATAAACACTTTCAATTAATTACATGTAACAAAGTACTACATAGTAACCTCAAGAAATTTCAGCATTTAAACTCGGAGATTTTGTATGTAAATAGTAAGGAAAATCAAGAAACGTCTTAAGGCTGGTTCACAATAAACCGGGAACGGAAACAACGAGAACGGAAATATTATTAAAATAAATGTATTTAAATGTGAGCATTCACAATTAACTATTACGAATGCTTACATTTAAATACATTCATTTTATCATTATTTACTTTTTCGTTCTCGTTTTCGTTTCCGATCCCGGTTTATTGTGAACCAGCCTTTACTTACTTATGGCTTTTAAGGAACCCGGAGGTTCATTGCCGCCCTCACATAATCTCGCCATCGGTCCCTATCCTGTGCAAGATTAGTCTCTATCATCATATTCCACCTCCCTCAAATCCATTTTAATATCCTCCCATCTACGTCTCGGTGTCTCCAAAGGTCTTTTTCCCTCTGGCCTCCCAACTAACACTCTATATGCATTTCTGGATTCGCCCATACGTGCTACATGCCCTCCCCGTCTCAAACGTCTGAATTTAATGTTCCTAATTATGTTAGGTGGAGAATAAATTGCGTGCAGTTCTGAGTTGTGTACTTTCTTCATTCTCCTGTAATTTAATCCCGCTTAGCCCAAATATTTTCCTAAGAACTTTATTTTGAAACACCCCTAATCTCTGTTCCTCTCTGAGAGTGAGAGTCCAAGTTTCACAACCATACAGAACAACCGGTAATATATATATATTTTTTTATAAATTCTAACTTTCAGATTTTTTGACAGCATACTAGATGACAAAAGCTTCTCAACCGAATAATAACGCGCATTTCCCATATTTATTCTGCGTTTAATTTCCTCCCGAGTTACTGTTGCTCCAAGATATTTGTATTTTTCCACCTCTTCGAAGGATAAATCTTCAATTTTTATATTTCCATTCCGTACAATAATCTTGTCACGAGACATAATCATATACTTTGTTTTTTTTTTTCGGAATTTAGTTTTAACCTATCGCTTTACTTGCTTCAAGTAAAATTTCCATGTTTTCCCTAATCATTTGTGGGTTTTCTCCTAACATATTCCCGACACCCACATAAACAAGAAGCTGATGTAACCCGTTCAATTCCAAACCCTCTCTGTTATCCTGAATGGCACATTCTAGAGCGAATTTAAGAAGTAAAGGTGATAGTGCATCTCCTTGCTTTAGCGTGCAGTGAACTGTAAAAGCATAGGACAGAAACTGGCATATACAGACTCTGCTGTACGTTTCACTGAGACACATTTTAATTAATCGAACTAGTTTCTTGCGAAAACCAAATTCAATAGGAATGTTATATAAAACATCTCTCTTAACCGAGTCATATGCCTTTTTGAAATCTATGAATAACTGATGTACTGTACCCTTATACTCCCATTTTTTCTACAATATCTGTCGAATAGAAAAAATATGATCAATAGTCTATCTATTACTCCAAAAACCGCAGTAATTAAGAAATGTCTACATTCAGAAAACCACCTCGAGAACTTTTGTCTAATAAGACTTTCAAATAACTTTTCTTTGTTTGATAAGACGTCATCGGACAGAGGGAGCAAAGAATGGACTGTACTCGGTTGTAAGTTTTGTAACAGTGTATTCAGGATTCTGTTGCCAGAAAAAGGATGAGTTTGCATAGTAGCGAGTGTCTGATGAACTAAAAGTCATTGCTATTGAAATTTTCTTGTTCGCTTTCAAGAAAATTACGGGATCTCCACAGAGAGGGGTTTGGAAGTTAGGGTAAGCGATGGCTGGGGAAAAGAAAAGAGAACGGTGGTGACTCGTGCTCTGCCTGAGTGGGGTGTCCAATTGTCGTGCGGGAGGTCGCTCCAGGCTATTTGCCTCAGTAGTCGGCGTGTTTTCTTCCGAGAAATCGTGATTCCAAAGATGCAATACACGACAAAATGTTCCAAAACGTGCATAGACCAAGGATCTGTCTTTCGAATAGACTTTTATTTATTTATTTATTTAATTATTTATTCATTTATTCATTTATTTATTTAGCTACTTATTCATTTATTCGTTTATTTATTTATTTATTCATTTATTTATTTAGCTATTTATTCATTTATTTATTTAGCTATTTATTTATTTATTCATTTATTTATTTAGCTATTTATTTATTTATTTGTTTGTTTGTTTGTTTGGTTCGTTTTGTTCGTTTTGTTCGTTCGTTCGTTCGTTCGGTCGGTCGTTCGTTCGTTCATTCATTCATGTATTCATTCATTCATTCATTCATTCATTTATTCATTCATGTACTTATTCATTTATGTATTTATGTATTTATGTACTTATGTATTTATTTATTTATTTATTTATTCATTTATTTATTTATTTATTTATTTATTTATTTATTCATTTATTTATTCATTTATTCATTTATATATTCATTTATTCATTCATTTATTCATTTATTTATTCATTTATTTATTCATTTATTTATTCATTCATTTATTCATTCATTTATTCATTCATTCATTTATTCATTCATTTATTCATTTATTTATTCATTCATTCATTTATTCATTCATTCATTCATTTATCCATTTATTTATTTATTCATTCATTTATTCATTCATTCATTTATTCATTCATTTATTCATTTATTCATTTATTCATTCATTCATTCATTTATTTATTTATTTATTTACTTATTTACTTATTTACTTACTTACTTACTTAGTTACTTACTTACTTATTTACTTATTTGCTTGTTTGCTTGCTTGTTTGCTTGCTTGTTTGCTTGTTTGTTTGTTTGTTTGTCTGTCTGTCTGTCTGTCTGTATGTCTGTATGTCTGTTTGTCTGTCTGTCTGTCTGTCTGTCTGTTTGTCTGTTTGTCTATTTCTTTATGTATTTATTTATTTATTCATTTATTTATTCATTTATTCATTTATTTATTCATTTATTCATTTATTCATTTATTTATTCATTTATTGATTCATTTATTTATTGATTTATTTATTTATTTATTTATTTATTTATTTGCAAATGTTTTCCAATGAAGCCTCAGTATGACTTATTAATTTACAAAATTGCATGGGAAGAACAATTGAAGCGGTAGCCGGAAAAAGGGCCCATAAGCAAAAGTCATGTTTCAAGAAAACAGTGATTGAAATATTTATTTGTATGTCATTGCGATTTGGATGCACTTTTATCAACAGTAATCTCACTAGACGTTTTGATTTATCTAGAGAAAATCAAAACTCAAGTGGGATTTAATTGACTATTACACGATTAGAAGAAAGTATATAAAGATTAGAAGTAACGAAGTACTCCAATACAATAAAATATTAATTGACTTACGAAAATACAACTGTCTTCAAATGTATTATTGTACCATCTCAACATTACAAAAATAGTACGCTAGATGCATGCTACATGGCAGTAGTGTGCAATGCCTTCTCGTCGAGAAGTTCTCGATCTATTATACACGATGGCAATGTTACTAGTCAAGAAGGCTGTGTTGATTCAGTTTCATTTTTATTAAAATGCAACATTCCACTTCAATTATCCGAATCCCAGTAATCAGCGTCACTTGGCAGATGATTTTCAATAAATCTTAATATTAAACAATATCTGTTACGTGACTATCCATAATATCATATAGCAGAAGCTATAACATAACCTAACTAATATACACAAATGTTAGAAAAGTTTTAATTAACGACGATGACATAAAAATGAACATGAATAATTTTAAAAAGAATAATTATTGAATGTACAATTTTCAAATTTGAATGTGGTTGGTGGTTCAATTGATGTTATATTGGACGTGTGCATAATAGAAGTGGAACTCGTTGATTTAGGCCTATATGGTGTATTCAACTTATTCAGGATTTCCGAATGGTGCTCTTCATTTATTTGTAAATCGGATTTCAGAAGATGCATAGGTATGATCAGTGATTTTTATTAATTCTTGTTCTTGAATGCCAATGCGAGTCATATTTGAAACTGCTGTGCATCGACTGGAGTGGTTTGTATATATATATATATATATATATATATATATATATATATATATATATATATATATTATTGACGTCCAGACCAGCGCAGTTTCAAATGTTTGCAAACAAAGAAACAAATGCTAGGGAAGCGATAAAATTAAACAAATGCTAGGGACGCGATAAAATTGTGCGATAAGCAGCCATGATTGGTTGAAATACGTCCTTTCCTACCGTTTTATTGGTCAAAAGTAGTATGACGTAGTAAGAGTGTAATAGTCTAGATAACAATTTTCATAATGTTACAATAGTATTTGTCTACAAGTTTTTGTTAAATATTACATTCCGACTTTAATAGTGTTAATAAAATAATATATTTTATTGAAGCATTTTATAGGCCCTTTTTCCAGAGAACAAGTTTATTTTATCAAAATACTTTCAATATGATTATATTTTAGCTAAATTTTAATATCAGTATTGAACGATGCACATTACAGAGGTTAAAATTTCACAATTATTTTAGTAAAATTATATTTCTTACATATATCTCATAGTTACGTCATAAATTAACCGAATACGTAAGAATGAAAAATATCTATTGGGTACAGAATACAGATTACAGGTTATTTAATATTAATCTAGAATGTATTCACATAGTGCAGTTTACACTTTAGTGCACATCCTGGATGGACTCACACCCACTTTGAGAATCATCTTCATTGATGTTTTCTCCCAATTCAACTTTGCTGTCTTCGATGATGCTGTCAAGCCAATTGTTTGAAAAATTTGATATATGTTTTGTACTTCACATTCAGTTTTTCACCAGTCTTTTCTTTGTAATAATCACAGAATAACCCAAAGAGAATCTTGATATTTAGGTTTGGTTAGTGGACAATAGTGGCTCTTGCTATGTGGAATAGATTGTAGGTGTGACTGCAGTAAATCCCATTATATTGTTATTCATTTTATATGGTCTGCTTTCATGAGAACCCCTTTTTTCCTCAAATGTTTCGCCTTTGAATATTTTCGGTTGAATTACTATGTCTTTTCGCAGAAATTTTGAGGATTCCCAAAATCATTTGACGACATACCTCTTGATGAACACCACTTCGATGCAGAAAATATGTCCATGTATTTTCGCGACTTTCTTTTGGATTTTAAATTACATTTACGACTAGTAGTAAATTTTTTTGATAACAAGCCTCCCATGTAGCATCCTGCAGTAATTTTGTTTGCCCACTGTAAAATATTTCGAAGAGATCTTCCTGTTCATCAGCAGTGAACTTGGAGAAACATTCCTTCTGGCAGCAGGAGGTAATGGGTGTAAGAACTTACCTTCAACAATAGCACCTTTCGAAGTTCTTACGTAATATCATGTTGTTTATTCATTTTTCGGTCTTCTCGTTTTGCGTTCATTTTCATGTCCTCTCTCCTCTTCTTTCGTTTATGTTCATTTCTTTCCATTTTGAAACAATTCAGATCGCACACAGATCACAACTGCTACACACAGCACAATTATACTGCCTGCAGCGCCTGTCTCAAGCTGGCTGTGTTGATGTTTGCTGCATTCCACAACTACGCAAGAGTGCATGGGTTCATTCAATTAGCTACCCTGCCCTCTATTTACAAGATATTGAAACGAAACCCGTAAGCAAGTAGATTTTAACACGGAGAATAGAATTAAACATTCTCCCGAAAAAGGGCCTATAGACCTATGGGCCCCTTTTCCGGCTATCGCCTCAATTAACAGAAAAAGAAAACTGAAAGAGTACAACTGAAAACATAACCACCACTTTTTCATCGTACGATGACGCAGAATATCTGCATGGAAACACCATGTGTACTTCGGTACATTAAAATAATAAATATGTGATATGCGTAAATCACTTGTGATTTAAGACAGCTCTTATTCCGTCGGATCCGGCCAATCAGTCACTCATAACGAGTGCACATATGTGGACATTAGTCCTACGTTCATAGACATCTATGACGTAGTGCAGAGGGCGGCCACCAGAGGGAACCCAAGAGGTGGAACTTAAACATCCCGACATCGGGATGGGAATCCGGTGTGGCTTAGTGGATAAGGCATCAGAGCTGAAAACCCGGGTTCAAATCCCGGTGCCGGAGAGAATTTTTCTCCGTTCCATTACTCTTTCATCGTATGATGACGCAGAATATCTGCATGGAAATATCATATGCACTTCGGTACATTAAAATAATATACATCGTATCTTCATGTTCATAGAAAAAAAATGTAATTACATAATTATCCCTGTCATGGTGATAATTAGGTTTCGAGACTTCGGACCCAATAGAGCAGTTCAGTGGGAAATCCGCATAACGACGTACTGAGTATAGTGGTAAAGCGTACAGTGGGTGGGGGTACTGTAGAATGAATGCCAACAAATACGCAAAGGAAAACGCTCTGGATTTGGATGTTCTGACGAATAATTTGGTTTTCATACAAACTGTGTCTGAAAGTATTACACAGTTAGAAAAGTCAGAGCAAGAGATGCCGGAAGCCCTCAAATTAATTCAGAAAATGATGCAGAGAATTAATGAGACATCAAGTACACCGGTTACTGAATGTGTAAAACAGATATGGAAATCAATTTTATGTGAAAATAACGGATATGGAACATTGTGTAACATAAACAGAAAATTAGTGGACATAGAGTCACCCGAGAATAAGGGACTGTCTCTTAGAGACTGCAATGATGTTAGGTTTTTTCGTTTTGCTCCTATCACGTCATGCGACGTAGAGCGCAGCTTTTCACAGTACAAACTTTGGCAGATAACTGAAAAAGATTTACGTTTGAGACACTGAGAATGTATCTTGTAGTAGGTACATTGCAATTCGGTACTGTAACTTCACTTCCTAAAGACGACCAATAGGATAAATGAAGAAATTAAAATTGCTACATGCTTATTTCCACCATTAACACTGTGTATAATTAAACACAAATGCTTATAAAAGACAGGAGAATAAATGTTTTTCACATTCTTTTGACATTATCATTGTGTAATGTATATTTACTTTCAGAATGTCCATATGTGTGTTTCCCCATACTACCGTATTCTACTCTAAATAGCAACGTTATTACCTCAACACATCTCTGTCTACCTGCAGCGAATCAACATCCTATAGTGCATGCACAGTAAACTTATTGTATCGGCTCCAAAGTCTCGAAGCCTGGTGATAATGTATTAGGTCGGGGAGGACTGTGTGCGATCCATCCTGAACTGCAGCTCGTTATTGTGCTGTGCCCTGTTACCGCGGCGCCACCCCTTCCTTCCGGTAGTAGTTAAACTTCTGTCTTCTCCGTCTACGTCGCCGCGGACTTCTTCTTCTTCGACTTGAGAGTTTCCAATAACGTTTCTAATAAGACAAGTAATCAACGCTGGGGATGCGTATAGTCACCTCCCTAAAAATAACTCATGTTTAACTTGATCTTCAACTTGGATTCCTATGTAATCTAATGATATTTCTTGCAAGCCAGGACGACGTAGTATCTTATCTGTTACAAGGTTTAAATTGTATCTCAGCTACTGCTGCGGAAAAGTAATTTCCACCCTATCCGTATAAATAATAGACACGTTATTGGATTCTTAAGCATTTCCTCTCATTTTTTGCTACTTCGTCTACTGCGAATAGTGTCTGGAGATCTTAATCTCTGAATTACATGAAATGTACAAAGAAGTAGGTAGGTAGCAAACATGAAAATGTTATGTAAGTTTTAGTAGCTACCATTCCAATGTAGCGTCCTCGGCTTCAGTTCTCAGGGAAGTGAGATTTTTCGTCTTTACCACAAGAAATGAGTTTTCTTCAGTTTCTTAAGGTTATCGATCATTATCTCAAGTAGTGGTCTTGTCATGTATACGAGGGGCGTTCAATAAATAAGTTTCCCGTAGTTACATACTTACAAATGTCCTTCAGAGAACTGAGAGGTTCATGGCTGCCCACATAAGCTCGCCATCGCTTCCTATCCTGAACAAGATTAATCCAGTCCCTCTCATCATATTCACAACCCCTCAAATCCATTTTAATATTATCCTCTCATCTACATCTCTGCCTCCCCAAAGGTCTTTATCCCTCAGATCTTTCAACTAACACTCCATACGCATTTCCGGATTCGCCCATACGTGCTACATGCCCTGCCCATCTCAAACGTCTGCATTAATGTTCCTAATTATGTCAGGTGAAGAATATAATGCGTGCAGTTCTGCGTTGTGTAACTTTCTGCATTCTCTTGTAACTTCATTCCTCTTAGCCTCAAATATTTTTCTAAGCACCTTATTCCCGAACACCCTTAATCTCTGTTCCGCTCTCAAAATGAGAACCAAAATTTAACAACCATACATAACAACCGGTAATAAATTCTAACTTTCAGTTTTTTTTAAGCTGACTAGATGACAAAAGCTTCTCAAGTGAATAATAGAAGACATTTCCCATATTTCCTCCCGAGTGTAATTTAAATTTGTTACTGTTGGTCCAAGATATTTTTAATTTCTTCACCTCTTCAAACGATAAATTTCCAATTTTTTATTTCCATTTCATACTGTATTCTTGTCACGACACATATTCATATACTTTGTCTTTTCGGGATTTTCTTCCATATCTATCGCTTTACTTCAAGTAAAATTTCCGTGTTTTCCCTAATAGTTTGTGGATTTTCTCCTAACATATTCACGTCATCCGCATAAACAAGCATCTGATATAACCCGTTGAATTCCAAACCATCTCTGTTATCCTTGACTTTTCGAATGACATATTCTACAGCAGAGTTAAAAAGTAAAGGTGATAGTGCATCTCCTTACTTTAGCCCACAGTGAATTGGAAAAGCGTCAGGCATAAACTGACATATACGGACTCTGCTTATGTTTCACTGAGACAAATTGTAATTTTAATTAATCAAACGTAAATTTCCCGTTGTTGTGAAATTTATTGTTATTAATTTACACTCACTTACTTCACATATACTTTAACTCCACCCATGACCTAATTATCCACGTAAGCAACTTCGATGTCGAGATATTTGTTCCATCTGTATACGAACTTCTGTATGTCGTCTTCGAAGAACATTTGACTTTGACCGTACAAAAAACCTGACCTGGCATGATTCTGAAAACTGCGACCTTCAAACCCCTTCTTTAGTGCTGGGAACAGATGGAAGTCGCTTGGCGCCAAGTCAGGGCTGTAAGGTGGGTGTTCAAGGAGCTTCCAGCGAACCCATGCAATTTAGATTTGAGTCTGTATGCAGTACAGGTACGGTCGAGCGTTGTCGTCAAGGAGAAGAACATCTCTGGTGAGGAGTCCAGAGTGATTGTGACGAATTATAGATTTGAAATGTTGTAAGGTTGTACAGTAAGCATAAAAATTTAATGTTTCTTGTGGTTCGAGAAAGTCAACAAATAGAACTCTTTTGGAATCCCAGAATACTGTCAGCATGACTTTCCCTGCAGACGGAGTGAACTTGAACTTTTTTATTACTGGCGAAGTGCAATTTTTCTATTCCACGGCTTCAGGAGTATAATGATGTATCCACTTTCATCACCGTTTACGATTCGAACGAGAAAAGCGGTATTCTGGTATTCCAAAACACTGAGATGTCGAAGGAGTGGAATGCCATCAGGCTATGCTGGTAAATTTAATCAAACCCTTGCTCTGTATTTGGTAACGGATTAAGGTTTTTGTACTGCACTAAAGTTTAAATGTTTGGAAATTAATGGCAAACGTTTTAGTAATGACGTGGAAACATTTGTGTTATATTAATGACTGTAATGCACTTCCTTGTTTGTGTGAATATTTAAGTGCTGAAAGGGAAGTAACGTAGCGTAGTTTTGCTTTTGGTATGGTAAATTACGTTCAGTCGGGTGTCGTGAAATGTTAATTCGCGTACTCTGGCATTTGATTGGCATAAATGTTTAAACTTCTTCATTCGCAGAGATAGTTAGAAGCATGGAAATATAACGCTGACGAATACAAAACTGAAGCAGAAGAACTACTTTGCCCATTTATGTTAATTTTTAATGTCCATTTGAACTCCTACATTTTTCAGTTCACTTTTCCGGAAACCTAAAAATAATGCTGCATTTTTAGTTTTTATCTTGTTAAAGTAGGCCTATAGCGTTATTTCAAGAATAGGATTTTTAGTTCGGACACTTCTTTTTGTAGGGTAAATTTATTAGAAATCTCTGAAAGAAATAATAATAATAATAATAATAATAATAATAATAATAATAATAAACCGTAAATCCCCAGTGGGGCAAGGCCTCCTGCTTGGGCAGGGGTGGCTCAAGTCTTGACCATCAAAGAGCCGACCTGATGGTGTATTTACATTCCTAGTTCTTTGTCCACAATTTCACTAGCACTGGTTGTTGCTGCCGCTCAAAGTTGGTTGACTGCGTCCTTCCACCGTGTTCTTTGGCGTCCTATTCTAGTTCACAGAATGAATGAATGAATGAGGGGGAAGTGGGAGGAGAAGCTTTAAAGGTACGTGAAAACACGTCCTTGCAAGGGGGGAGTTGGGGCTGTGAAAAACTGAATATGTGAGCTCCAAGCCTCTTGGCCACTTGTCTCACTTCGGGTTTCGCCGCCCCAGTGAAGGAGCGCTAGAAATTTCCAGTGGGTAAGCCGAAAATGGACGTAACTGATTAGCTACAACATACGGGGGGGGGGAGGGGCAGAAGTACAGCGACCTGATCCGGAGGAGAGACGCGATGGTACCAACTAGGAGGAGGAGTCTAGGCACGAAACGATAATAGCCTGTTTGGCTGTTTGATTATAATTCACAGTCCTCCTAGCTGCAACTTGAACTCGTCCCCCCATCTGGTTCTCGGTCGTCCACGGTTTCTCCAGCCAATTCTTCAGTGTCGCCGTGTGTGCCCATCTGGTAGGACAGTCTGTGAAATCTCTGATCACATTGGCCATTCCCATGTTATGAAATAGCAGCATAAAATGAGAACGACCACCAGAGCCTCCACCGGCGAAAAGGCAGTTTTTTTTTGTAACTACCGCTAGACGGAAGTACAGATGCTCCATGGAATTCCATATGGGTTATAACTAGAGTTCTGGTTACTATAAGTACAAGTTAGGTGTACATGGATCATATACTAGCTTCGGTCTGCGAGCCAGATCTGTTCAGGCCGTCTCCTTGCTCCGTTTCTTGTGCTTACATCTGCTTATATACCTTATTTTTTTCAAGGAGTGCAGTTCGGTGGCTCCTTTGAACACCCACTTACAGATTTATGACTTCTTACACAAACACCTCTGACAATTCCATCCTGTCCCCTCGTCAGAACATTGCACAGTTGTCACAATCCTGATGACCTTCGAAAGAGACTGACGGGATTCTTGGAATTCGGAAAAGATTCGACAACTCTGCCTCCACGTGGATTTGACGAGAGCCTGTCAATTCTTCTGAACAAGGGTTGTGATTGGTTACTGACAGGAGAAGACAAGATTTCCGTCACAGTAAGGAACACATTTATTTATGACAACCAATTAATAGGGGGCAGTAGAAGGTCTGTCGGCAAAGTCCTTTCTATGAAACTGCACTCCATGAAATAAAATAAGGTATACCTGTGTTTGCCTGTATAGCGACTGAACATTGAGAATAGCACTTACGTACAAAATACATTGTCATGTGCATTTAATAACAAACTAAAATATATTTAAGTAAAGCTACCTTATGGTCAACAGAAGATTATTCTCACAGTAAGTAAAACGCATCTACATTGTAGATAGGCCCTACATTTTATTCCATAATATATTTTTCTTCAATAAGGTGAAAACCAACGCTCAATATTTATCTCTTGTTTACAGAGTTCTGAATATGTAAATTGCACATTTTAAAAGAAATGGATTTATTTTATCAAAGCTAAAATGAGTTTAGAATATGACCAATTTATACATACACATCGGATTTACAAAACAAAACCACCTGCCCTTCAAAAAAGGTTACCACAAAGATTTAAAAAACAAATAGGCCTACATATATATAAAAGTTTAAAATGGAAATACGTTTCAAAAGAAAATTAAAGTGAATCATATTACTTGAGATAGAAATGAAATTAATAGAGGCCTAACTGAAAATAAAATCCACCGTTGTGGAGTAACGGTTAGCGCGTCTGGCCGTGAAACGAGCGGGCCCGGGTTCAAATCCTGGTTGGGACAAGTTACCTGGTTGAGGTTTTTCCGGGGTTTTTCATCAACCAATTGAAGTAGAATTGCTGGGTAACTTTCGGTGTTGGACCACGGACTCATTTCGCCATCATTAAATCACATACCATCATTCATGCAATAACCCGGGTTCAGTTCACGGTGCGGCGTGCTGTGCTTGTACAAGAACGCAGCCGTTCGGCTACTCAATCTTTCACAGAATAGGAGTGGTAAGCACAATAAGCTTCAGTCTGCAATGCAAGCCTTCGCCTCCCTCCTCGTACAAAAGAAAGAGAGAGAGAGAGAGAGAGAGAGAGAGATATGAAAACAAATTGAGCAATAAAAGTGAACGTTTAGTTTTGAAGTAGTGTATGAACCACCATAACAGGAATGACATTTATTTTTCAAAATACAGTGTTGTCACATTATGCAATGAAAAAGTCTTCTGACGAAATTTGGTAATTAATATTTTTTTCTCCATTTTCACTCAGGTTTCATACGATGTATTCCGGGTGTACGAATTTTGGGACGTCCTGTATAAACAGGCACTCTTTTCTGGACAAAATGGTGTTCATGCCAAACATGACAGACCTTCTCCGCCACAAGTGTCACTGTGAATTTTTCAACAGTAATCTCACTAGAGGTTTTGATTTATCTAGAGAAAATCAAAACTGACTATTACACGATTAGAAGAAACTGTATAAAGATTAGAAATAACAAAGTACTCCAATACAATAAAATATTAATTGGCTTACGAGAATACAACTGTCCTCAAATGTATTATTGTACCATCTCAACATTACAAATATTACGCTAGATGCATGCTAGATGGCAGTGGTGTATTATGATTGTGATGTTATCAGATGTGCCAACTATGGAATCTTCATTGAACTCTGTAGACGGTTACTAGTAAGAAGGCTTTGTTAATTCAATTTCATTTTTATTACAACAGTTGCATTCCACTTCAATTATCCGGATCCCAGTAATCAACGTCACTTAACAGATGATTTTCAATAAATCTTAGTATTAACCAATCTCTGATACGTAACTATTCATAATATCGTATAGCAGAAGCTATAAAATAACCTATTATAAACAAGTGTTGCAAAAGTTTTAATTAGGGATGATGAAATAAACATGAAAAGTTTTAATTAACTATGTTGAAATAAAAAATAAACCATAATTTAAAAACGAACAATTATTGAAAGTACGATTTTAAAATTTGAATGTTTTAGTGGTTGGTGGTTCAGTTGATGTTATATTAGACGTGTACTTAAAAGAAGTGGAACTCGTTGATGTACATGGTGTATTCCTCAACTTATTCAGGATTGCCGAATGGTGCTATTCATTTATTTGTAAATAGCATTTCAGGGAAGATGCATAGCTATGACCAGTGATCTTTATTTCTTGTTCTTGAATGCCAGTGCGAGTCATATTTGCAAGTGCTGTGTATCGACTGGAGTGGTTTGTAATTTTCTGTTTTTTTTTTTTTTTGATGTCCAGACCAATGCAGTTTGAAATGTTGGCAAACAAAGAAACAAATGCTAGAGTAGTGATAAAAATAAACAAATGCTAGGGACGCGATAAAATTAAACAAATGCTAGGGACGCGATAAAATTGTGCGATAAGCAGCCATGATTGGTTGAAAGACGTCCTTTCGTATAGTTTTATTGGTCGAAAGTAGTGTGACATAGTAAAAGTGTAATAGTCAACTACAAATTTCATATCTAACCTGGACTCGAACTACTTCTTTGTCCGCCATAAGTGTAACTATAGAATTTTCAATGAAAATTTTCATGTCTGTTCTGGACTCGAACCCACACCTCCTGCATGACAGGTTAATGGTCTAGACCCACATAGGCCTACTTGTTGAGAAGAGGTCGTTAAAAAAAATGCTGCTCTAGTATTTTCAATTCGGCTTCGTGTGTCAGATGTAGGATTTAGTCTTTATTTATCCAGCAACCTAAATATTTGAAATGTGTAACGGTTTTTATGCTTTTATTATTTATTGCTACGTGTGGTTTACAATATTGGTTTTTCTGGCAATCATATTTTTGTCAGTGTTAAGCTTTAAGCCAAATTTAGCACTACAAAATAATATAATGATTGTGAATGGGAGCCGCAAAAAAAAAATAATAATAAAAAAATAAAAAAATAAAAAAAATAAATAAATAAATAAAAGTTCCAAATTATCAAGCTTTGCTAAGTTTAAGAGAGGTTTGCGACAAGAATATTCCCTTCCACTCACTCTCTTCAACATATATACATTGTGAGTCGTAATTGTGTACTATAAAGTAAAGTATACTAAAATAAAACACACTTTTCCAATTTCTAATTTTATGGACAGAATAGTCCGCATTGGCCAATATAAGAAGTTAATATCCACAGAAATACTTTTGTAGAATGGTGAATAAGAAAGGTTTCTGAGTATTTTTTAGACAGTATTAATTTATTTTGCGTCATTTCTAGTAAAATCACATTTCAATATTTTTAGGGCACACTTGTAAGTGCAGGCATATCTGTAGATTTTTAGGTCATACAAATTTGAGTATTATTAGTAATAATAATAATAATAATAATAATAATAATAATAATAATAATAATAATAGTTACATCTGATTGAAATCCTAGCTGATATAATACAGGATGTATGGCTTAGCCTAAGCCGTTCATTTTTGCTTAGGCAGCCCAAATAACAGTCAAAGAATGTGGGAGGTATTTAATGGTTTCGCAGGGGAAATCAGGTGTGGGTATGACGTTCACTGATATCATCACGTGAAGTTTACGAATATTAATTTTTGTATGATAGTTTTATATTAAACATGTGCTGTCAATTTGTTATGTTAATTATTTATTTTCTTTATTCTTCCCAACGTTTATTGCAGTCTTGGATAATGTTTTATCGAGTCATTTCTTCTTATAGTTCCTATAACATCACTTTATAAATATGCAAGTTAGGGTAACTAATAATATTATGATAATACTTTTTGAGAATTTTTTACAATTTTACTGAGCCAGAGAAGGACCGGGTTTGTGCAGTCAAGCAACCAACACTGAGTGCACACTAACTCTGTGTGACTTAAATTGTGGTTTTCTGTTAACGAACAGTGACGTATAGTGTGCACTCAATGTTGGTTGCTTGACGGTTGTCAGCCCACTTTGAGGTCTGTGGATATAGAGGGAAAAATCGGATCGGTGTCTGGTAGAGTTCCCGGGTAGCTCAGTTGGTAGAGCGTTGATACGTTTAAACAAAGGTCCCGGGTTCAATCCCTGGCTCCGGAACAATTTTTCCCTCGAAATTATTCAAATCAACTTTACAGGGAGTTATACCAGAAAGAATGATTTGCAAAACATTTTTAATACTTAGAAACGAAAGGTTAGCCTTTGAAAATGTTGCATGTATGTTCTGAAGTGTTGTGTATTTTGGTGGGAATAATACATACAGTTGGTAGTAATATGGAGCAGCCATGCAGAAAGCACTCAAACTAGGGAAAACAGAACTCCTATTTATCAGTACTGGAGAACTGTAGTTAGCGCAGAATACGGCTCGCTTCACAAATTAAAGATATCATTTTAATGTGAGTTGTACGAGGGGTCACATACTTTGTTAACTGCTGCCTCTGTTCTAAGTTTCAGTTAAGTGCGACTTTTATCTAGTTTGTTTTATCAGTTGAACAGTATTTTATTTTTCACATAAATTCCTTAGAGATTAAAAATGTAATTAAATTTCTATAGAAAGTTACGTTTAAAAGTGATACTAGGCTAAGTTATGTTGTTTCCTCAAACAATTTTTAACTCTGTCCAAGTATTAGGCCTACATATCTTTTTGATACATGGGGTACATTAAAAGACGTGGATACTACTTAAAAAGAGAGTTCAGATCTAGCAAAATTATATACGTATAATGTTAAAAAAATGTAGCGGGAAAATATCGGAAAAATATCTCCTACATAGAACACGCTTTCGAGGTATTGGCAAGGAATAATTTTTGTATACATAGGCTAATTGTCTGTGGGATCAGAAAAAAATTACAGAATTACGTCAACTTTCAAGGGATAGTGTTAATGTTATGTTTTATTTAACGACGCTCGCAACTGCAGAGGTTATATCAGCGTCGCCGGATGTGCCGGAATTTTGTCCCGCAGGAGTTCTTTTACATGCCAGTAAATCTACTGACATGAGCCTGTCGCATTTAAGCACACTTAAATGCCATCGACCTGGCCCGGGATCGAACCCGCAACCTTGGGCATAGAAGGCCAGCGCTATACCAACTCGCCAACCAAGTGGACTTCAAGGAATATTTCAGAGAAGTGTAAGAATTAAAGAAATGTAAATGTTTCAATCTTGATTTTTTTTCACAATCATTTGTTTTCTAGCAAATAAGACGAAGACTATGGTTAACGGAAAAAAAACGAAGCAGGTAAACTTGCGAATTCTAAATCAGGCAGTAGAGCAAGTTGACAGCTTCAAATACTTGGTGTGTACTATAAGCAGTAACATGAGTTGCTGCCAGGAAGTCAGAAGGGGGATAGCAATGGCTTTAAATAGAAAAAGGAGCACCTTCTGGGGACCTCTGGAAAAAGAACTAAGAAAGAGATTAGTGGAGTGCTGTATGTGGAATGTGGCATTGTATGCGATGGAAACATGGAAATTATGACAAAATGAAGAGAAACAATCTAAGAATTTGAAATGTGTAGGCCTATATGGAGAAGAATTGAGCATGTAAAATGGACACACAGAATAAGAAATGAACCTGTGTTGGAAAAAATAGGTGAAGAGAGAATGGTGCTGAAACTGGTCAGGAAAAGAAAAAAAAATTGACTGAGTCACTGGCTGAGAAGAAACAGCCTACTGAAGGATGCACTGGAAGGAATGGTGAACAGGGAAGAAAGTTCGGGGCAGAAGAAGATATCAGATGATAGACGACATTAAGATATATGGATCATGTGTTCAGATTAAGAGGAAGGCGGACAAGAGGGAAGACTAGGGAATGCTGGGTTTGCAGTGAAACGTCTGACCTTGAACAGGATACTAGGAATTTTATTTTCTTTCAAATATTTTACGCATTTTATTTTCAAATCACTTACATTACTTTAAAAGTTGTTGATTGTCTTGAAAATGATTAAGAACATGCTGTAATTTATCAAAGACTTGACAATTCTTTGAAGGAATTGACCAATGGGATTTAAAAATATGATAGCGCCAAAAACCGTAAAACAACATGGCATCATGGCCGAGAAAATATGTTTGGGTGTTAATTCAATTACATGAATTAAAACCCACGCCTCTACGCCATGGTTTTTATGACATACAACAGTAAAATATAGAAAAATAATGCGTATGAGGATATTACAAGGCAGATATTTCAAGTTAAGCATGAATACATGTAGGCTATTTGTGAATGGAAAGAATTCTAACCTATAACCTAGGCAAATACTAATCGTATATATTTTGTGTTAAAACGATATTCAATCGTAATATCTTTTTACGTTACTGTAGAGATAAGTAAAGGCTGGTTCACAATAAATCGGAAACGAGAACCAGAACGGCAGCAAGAAGCGGAGGACATGAAAGTAAAGATTTTTTTTATTCACAATAAACCGAGAACGGAAACGGCTTTGCATGTCGATATGGATGTCAATAACGATAAATAAAGTCGATATTAAGCATTCGGATGTTATTTGTGTATAACTGACCAATGGCGTTCTCTCATGAGTACAAGCCAGTCAACATGAACATCATCATCATCTTCAAACAAGTATTAGGCCTCTCGAATGGCCTGTTACGTCTCCTCACAATTGATCTCGCCATCTCTTTCTAGGTCTTCCCAGCGATCTTCTTCCTCTAGGCATGTACTGTAGAGCAGCTTTTGTTATGCGTGTTTCAGGCATTCGGTCTACATGTTGTATCCAGTTAGTTCTGTAATTGTTAATCGTCTGGATTAAACTTTCCATTTTTAGCTCCTTCCTTATATCTTCATTTCTCTTCTTATCTATCAAGGTGTAACCTGCCACATATCTTAAGAACTTCATTTCGCTGGCTACAATTCTACGTTCTTGATCTTTTCTTAATGTCCAACTCTCACTGCCATAAAGGAATGCTGGTAGAACCATAATTTTGTAAAATTTTAATAAAGTTCCCTTCCTCACTGTTCTGCCCAATGTTCGTCGTATAGTTCCGCAAAAATGATTAAAAACATTGATTTTAGTTTCAATCTGTGAGTTTGCCTTGTAAGTCACATTGCAGCCTAAATATTTAAATGTATTTACTTGTTGTACAATTATATTATTTAATTCAATTTTCACCCGTAATGGTTGTGATCCTACAAATGCCATAGTTTTTGTTTTTTTCTGCTGAGATTTTCATATTAAAATCAATGGCTACTTTATTCAATCTGAAAATTGCTTTCTGTAGTTCATTTTCACTGCCACTAATTATCACTTGATCGTCTGCATAAAATAATGTTGTAAAATTTAGCTTATTAATGGTAAAATGTTCAATCTTCGTCATCCATATTTGTGTGACTTCGTCCATATATATATATATATATATATAAATAAATATATATATATAACATAGTGGGTGAGAGGGGACACCCTTGTCGCACTCCCTGATTTATTTCTACCCAACATGAACATAAGCTCAGAATTCATAGCACGGAATATTTAAGAATTCAATTCAGGAGGTAGACTGGACACATGTACACGTAACACATATTGAAGGTGATTCTGTTGAATTTATGAGTTAGTTATAAGCAATGGATGAAGAAGAAATTATGTCACGGCCTCCTTGCTACAAAATATACGATGACCAAATAGTTTTTTGATGGCAACAGAATGTATCTAATAGGCTGTGATCGGAATGAGAACGGCAAATTATTATGATGTACCGAAGTAAATATAATATTTCCGTGGAAGAATTCTGTGTTACCATATGATGAAGGATAGGTAGAACTGAGAATATGCTGTAGCTTAGTAGATAAAGCGTCAGCAGGTAGAACTGAAAACCTGAATTCGGGTCCCGGTACCGGAGATAAATTTTTTCCGTTCTACCTATCTTTCATCATATAACGCAAAATTTCTGCACGGATATACCATATCATAATAATATGATACGCGTAAGTAATCATTTAGTGATTCAAGACGGCACTTATTCCGTCGGATCCCGGCCACTTAGTCACTCGTAATGAGTGCACCTCTGTACATAGTGTGTTTGACATTGTGCCATTGTCATATAATCTGTGACACAGTACATGAGGCTAGGCCACCAAAAGAATAACTGAGAGGTAGAATTTACACTGAGAAGGATTCGATCCGGCATCGGAGCTAGAATTCGGTATGGCTTAGTGGATAAAGCGTCAGCACATAGGGCTGAAAACCCGGGTTCGAGTTCCGCTGCCGGAGAGAAATTTCCTCCGTTCTACCCATTCTTCATCATATGAGAACGGCAAAGTTAAAACTTGACCAACCTTCACGTTTCCGTTCCCGGGCTCCGGAAAGCTTGTCGTTAAATGTGAATGCTCATATATATATATATATATATATATATATATATATATATATTAACAATATTTCTATTCTTGTTGTTTCCGTTCCCGATTTATTGTGGATCATTCTTAATACAGGTACCGTTTTGTATAGCCTAGTTGTTCTCCAAAGGATTTATGTATTTACAGTATGTTATAATATTTCATTACAATGAGCTAAAAGCAGATGTTTAAAAATCTTATGAAAATCTTAAGCAATATGAAACAGTCTTTGACAAATCTTTTAAAATATTTATGAATTTTTGACAAGTTTTCTTGTAAAGTATTCAATTTCAAGAAAAGTTTGATCGTGCACAAACAGCTTAAAAATAATACTCTTAGGCCCAATTGTATAAAACTCCCTTACTAAAGAGCAACTTTGATCGACGATCGAAAAGTGAACCGAGTTCAGACACATCTTCTATTGTATAAAACTTTTCTGCGATCAAATTACCTTGGTTCAAATGCAACCTAAGTTCACGTGAAAAGGATTTGGCAACATCGCATAAACAGGTGAAATATGTGATGCGCGGACCATGTTGTACAGGTTTGTTCAGTGTTGCCAATCTAGCGACTTTAACTCTTCTTCAACAACAATTTCTTTTAACTTTTATATTGCTTAAATAGGGATTTAGCGACCTTTTTAGCACCCCATAGTGACAAAATTTAATCTTTCTTTGTTGATAATGAGAAATCTAGCGACTTTACAACTACTTTTTGGCGACTTTCCGTACACTCTGTTGGAGACACTGGTTTGTTTTGTGCAATGTAAATAATGGCGGACAATAAGAAGAAGGTCGACTGTTCTCCAAATTGTTGTCATGTTATGGTGTTTGATACTGCTAAACATAATAAAGCTTTATAAATGATAATTTTCATTTAGTAATACAGTTACTGTAATTGAAAATTTATGAATGTATCTAACATATCCATTAATAATTAATGGTTGTTATAAACATAGTATAATTACAGGTTATGTTATTTGATACTGCAGAACACGATAGAGCCTTATAAAATATAAGTTTGTTTGTGTATTAAGGCAAGAAATTGAAAAAAAAAATATAAATGTACCTACCATATATATTAATAATAATAATAATAATAATAATAATAATAATGGATATTTTATTTGCACAATCTGTCACCCGTATATTTCAAACAGAAAAAAAAAAATAACTGAACTTGGATCATCTGACTTAATCGGAGAAATTTCTTCAGTCAAAGTTGACTTTAGTTTGAGACAAATTAATCTCAGATTAGATTTTATACAACACAAAATTCCAAGTTTAGCTAGAACAAGGATCAATTTAACCTCTGATCTAAGATTAAATGGTTTATAGAATCGGCCCTTAGTGTTTGTTTTGGATATTTATGTTGCGTAGAAACGTTCAAGTTGTCGATACAAGGCAAACTCAAGCGTTTGTTTAAGTAACTACGGAAAGTACCGATTTCTGATGTGGAGTAAACCCCTGTAACATGATTTACAGCTCCTGGTAATGAGTCTGGGTGTCAGGAAAGCCTTCAAACCACACTGGGTAGAGGTGCGGATTCCTGTGGAGACTCTAGAAAATGCCATTGACGCATGCACTGTGTATGTTTTCAAACGCTTGGAGTCTGAATTTCCTCACAAGCAATTTAGGTTGCGTTCAATGTCGAGTTCAGCGCATTTACCTCGAAAATGAAGGTAAGGAAAATAATTGACTAAATATAAATAGTAAAATGGGATTAACACATTCCCATTAATTGCGTAAAGTGAAGTGGGTAGGCATTGGATAGCCTACGTACGTACATACATGCCTAACAACAATAGCTGTAAATACAACAAAAAACACGATCGTGCAAAATAGTAATATACGTTACAAGAGCGGTATGTTGACGTTTTCATGGTCGAGGAAAAGATTGAAAAAGCGAAACGTAGTTGAGCTTTTTTAATTTCCGAGAACATGAAAACAAACATACCGCTCGTGTATCGTACATTATTTTGTGCGAAGATCGTTTATTACATACCTGAAAGACGAATTTCTATTTAGTTGCAATGAAATCTCCATGTTGGTTTCTGTTTAATGACGCCAACTTCGGAACACCAAAATATCTTTCTTCTACATTGTTGCTGTAAAATGTTTTCTGTGTTTACTATACTCCAGCAGACCGTGATATACGTCTGTCTTTTTTTTCCCCCAGTCTATAAATGCGAACTTAAAACAAACGGTAAGGTTATGTAATGATTTATTTTCATTTTAATATTTTAACAATATTATTTATATAACATATTGCAGTAATAACATCGGCATCAGGAATCTCGTTGATTTTTTCACGGCTTCCTTAATGTTACTTGTATCAGGAATGCAATAAGTTTCGTGGAGTAGTAGACTTTACTTAATTTTTGCAAATATTTAAAAACAATAATTAACATTGCAATTTAGGTGAAATTGCAGTGGTAAGTTTCCAATTTATAATTATTACTATGTTAAACGTCTCTAAAAATAATATGTTAAAAGCCTAAAGCAGTAAAATGAATGTCGCGCTTAAGCGGTAAGAAGAGGGAAATTGTTATGTGTGTTATGTTGGGAATACTGAATGTGGTATTTCACACTTACCGCGTATTGGTTCTGTACGGAAAACAAGCAAATACGCACGATCTCGCACAAAAACATTTACATACTTGAACAACCCACTTTTTTAAGTAATGAAATATATTTGATATGTATAAGAAAAAATTCGCTATCGTAATAAGTAGGGTCTATTAGTTGCGCATTCCATTTGATGAGTGTTGTAGCAGAAGCATAACGTGAGGCATGAATAAACAAATGAAACCCTTTAACTAATGACTGCAATGAGGGTGGCGTCGACGGAAATCCCATAAGGAGCAATTGTATATTTGTTTTTTTTTTTTTACAATTTTTCTCGAGTAGTACGCAGAAAAAAGTCCAGGATAACAGAGAGGGCTTGGAATTGAACGTGTTACATCAGCGGATGACGTGAATATTTTAGGAAAAAAATTCACAAACGATTAAGGGAGACACGGGAATTTTACTTGAAGCAAGTAAAGAGATAGGTTTGGAAGTAAATCCCGAAAAGTCAAAGTATACGATTATGTCTCGTGACAAGAATATTGTACGAAATGGAAATATAAAAATGGGAAATTTATCCTTTGAAGATGTGGAAAAATTCAAATACCTGGGAGCAACAGTTACAAATATAAATGATACTCGGGAGGAAATTAAACACAGAATAAATACGGGAAATGCCTGTTATTATTCGGTTGAGAAGCTTTTATCATCCAGTCTGCTGTCAAAAAATCTGAAAGTTAGAGTTTATAAAACAGATATATTAACTGTTGTTCTGTATAGTTGTGAAACTTGAACGCTCTCTTTGAGAGAGGAACATAATTTAAGGGTGTTTGAGAATAAGGTGCTTCGGAAAATATTTGGGACTAAGAGGGGTGAAGTTACAGGAGAATGGAGAAAGTTACACAAAATAGAATTGCACGCATTGTATTCTGCACCTGACATAATTAGGAACATTAAATCCAGACGTTTTAGATGGGCAGAGCATGTAGCACGTATGGGCGAATCCAGAATTGCATATAGAGTGTTAGTTGGGAGGCCGGAGGGAAAAAGACCTTTAGGGAGGCCGAGACGTAGATGGGAAGATAATATTAAAATGTATTTGAGGGAGGTGGGATATGATGATAGAGACTGGATTAATCTTGCACAGGATAGGGACCGATGGCGGGCTTATGTGAGGGCGGCAATAAACCTCCGGGTTCCTTAAAAGCCAGTAAGTAGGCCTAAGTAAGTACGCAGAAAAAAGTTGAACGTTAAAAATGGTACGAAATATAAACATGGTAATTTGAGTTAGGAGGAGAGGAAAGGAATAAAACATAATTAGAACGATAAAAAGTAATGATAAAGAAAGGAAAGCCGAGGAAGCAAGAGAAAAGAAATAGAAGGGAAGAGCTAAACAGGAAAGGAATGTGTGGAGAGGTAGGTGGTAGAGGGAAAGACACAGGCAGGGGTGAAGTAGGAAAATGTTGATGCGACAAAGTATTAAAGAGGCTAGATCATCAGTCGAGGGATGCCAAGACGCACGTGGTGTAAATCTGACTACTGAACAAATCACATTAGTGCAGGAAGCAGCAGGCAGGCAGGCAGGCGCTCTTCTTGCACGTAACTATCGGCACAAAGTATTTTTTTCTGCAATAATGTGCCTTCCGAATGATTCCGCGTCTGTGAGTTCGGACAATAAAAAAAAACAGAGAATGAGAAAGAGATAGGAGGGGTGGAGAGGAAACTACAAACGCTTTTCACCCGATGGGAAAAGAGAGTTTAATATACATTAAAAGAGCCCCCTTCTACCGACTCCCCAACAAGGATAGGTACGACGAAGCGACAGCTGGAGTCAACGATGGGGAAATACACTGCGACTTGAAAACATGTCTGACTCTTGATCTGGTCTGCTTTGTATGAGTGACCTGCCACTGCAGTTATTTTTCTGGGGTATCGAGTTTGATTCACGACAGCTGGTGTACTGAATGTCACGCGGTTTTATTCAATTTAGAAGTATAGCGAGTACACTCTTATTTATTATGGCTTGTGTCATGTAGAATTAATACAATAATAATAATAATAATAATAATAATAATAATAATAATAATAATAATAATGATTTATTTAACCTGGCAGAGTTAAGACCATACGGCCTTCTCTAACACTCAACCAGGAGTAAAACTGCGTTACAAGAAACACTACAAATTTACAAAGTACACTACAATTTTACACACAAAACTGAATAAGATGATGATGATGATGATGATGATAATAATAATAATAATAATAAAATGTAAATAACAAGTAAGTAGAAATTAGACATAATATATAACATATAGAAAGAAAGGAAGAAGCATAATAAAATGTGAACAGCAGGTCAAAATAAATGAGACATACAAAGTTAAAAAAAGACAATTATTGATAATAATAATAATAGTAATAATAATAATAATAATAAAATAGTGCAGTACAAAGCATACAATGAATACAATATTTTTAAGTACACACAGTAAGGAAAATTATGATTATATATAGCTCAACTTATCACATTATAGATATGCCATTATCGGAAAATATGAAAACAAAAATATAAAAGAAGTTAAATATCACTAGAACATAAAAAAAATGTGAATACGTGGAAACATGCAATACAACACTTGTCATAACAGTAAGTTAGTTTGGCAACTCGTCATAAGATAATTTTCTAACTTGAATTTGAAAGATTTCAATGTTCGGCAGCCCTTGACTTCAGGCGGCAGACAGTTCCAGTGACGAGAGGTAGCAACAGTGAAAGATGAGAAGTACAGAGACGATGTGTGAAGTGAATTTCTAGCGTGTTATCGCGTTGTGATCGAGTATTAATATTATGATAGCGAGAGAGAGTATGAAAACGAGCGAATAAATAATAGGTTTCGATTTATCTATCTTCAACTTCACAATCAGTATGTCTACTGCATATAGAGAGTGTTCATTTTTACCCCACTCTCTCTCACGTACAACTCAGGTTATTAAGTTCTTTCGATTGAGACTTGAGAAATTACTTTCAGAGTATGACCGGTTCTTATCTTTTGCTCCTTCCGTTATGCAACTTCATGGGGGTGATGAACGAAATTTGTATTTTATACATTTTTCAAGTTACGATCTTGACATTTTGTACACATAATCACGGTATGATTGATAATGATGTCGTAAAGTTTCATTTTTGAGAGTAATTGAATTTCTGACAAATTTGCATACGTCAAAATGAAATGCGTCACTCAATATTTTAGTAAAATGTTTCAAATATTTTTTCAAGACCAGGTATATTTAGAAAAAAAAACATCACACATTTGTTTCACTGTATCTTTAGTAAAAAAGAGAGAAAAAAATGTCTATAATCACTGCATACCTGAGAAAAGAAATTTTCCTTTGCCACTAAAAATATTTAATTTTTTATTTAAAAAGGTATTCATTTAATCATTGAACATATGCGCTATTTGACATCATAGAGTAAGGAAAAGTATTGCAGAAGTCCTAAGACACCTTGGTTGGGAGGTTCATGAAGAGGTTCATTGCATTTCGGCCGCAGATTCCAACAGGCGCGCGGACATCATAGGCATCGACAGGGTTAAGGATAAGGCCATGGTATTAGATCCAACCATCCGCTTTGAGAGAAACCTCTCACAAGCGGACGAGGTCAACAAGGAAAAACAAGAAATATATGAACCATGCCTACCTTTCCTCTCTTCTAAATATAACATACCTGTTAATCAGTGGGTCATCAAAGGTATGTTATTTGGAGCGAGAGGTTCCTTTCCACAGTCTACCTACCAACTATTAAAAGGTAAAGGTAAAGGTATCCCCGTAACATGCCATGAAGGCACTTGGGGGGCATGGAGGTAGAGCCCCATGCTTTCCATGACCTCAACACTAGAATGAGGTGGTGTGGTCGGTACCACGCTCTGACCGCCTTTTACCCCCGGGAAAGACCCGGTACTCAATTTTATAGAAGGCTGAGTGAACCTTGGGGCCGTTCTGAAAGTTTGGCAACAAGAAAAAATCCTGTCACCACCTGGGATCGAACTCCGGACCTTCCAGTCCGTAGCCAGCTGCTCTACCAACTGAGCTACCCGGCCGCCACCTACCAACTATTAGTGAAATTAAAATTCCAAGTCTTCCAAATACAAAATAGGCGGCACCTATATTTTGCAGTGTGAATTCTTCATTACCTAGTGTGCAGGTTGAATGATAAAAGGAATTGGGTTTATTCAATATTCAGAAGAGCTACTTGTATGCTTATAGTTAGTGACCAAACTTGTATTCTTATGTAACAGACCATCAAAGAAAGAGATTTGTTTACAAACATAAGCTTGGATGAATTGTAATAGGATGCGAAACTGCGGTCAGCTCCATCTAACATCTCGCGGACGAAGTAACAAGATCAGCGCCCGATGTCGTAGATGGTGAACATTAGAACTACGTGAGGAGTAGGTTCTCCAGAATTCTCCACTTATCCGTTAGAGACCGTTAGTTGAGATGACAAATGGAAGCCAAAAACTTGCAAAGAAGTCGAGATAAAAGTTCTGCTCCAGGATATATAAGTGATACATGTGTGTATAAGCAGTGTATATTAAAAACAGTGTATTTATAGGTCTTCTAAAATAGTGTTCTTGAGTGTACTATAAAATAATAGTAATATAATAATTTAAGTTATCTAAGCAGTTTTAATTTTCCAGTGGATTGTACACTAAATATCCAAAAAATCAATTTCAATTATCATATCTTTCGTTTTCTTTCATGTGCCTTTTTGGTTGTATTTTAATTAGTTGTATTAGAAGATAATGTCGCTTTTTAATTGTCATTGATTAGAATAAGAATTTTCAGTGGAAGATGATGTGAGGAATAAAAATTTAAATGATTTATTTTAAATTCGGTGGTTTCACAATGGGAGGGAATATTTTATGCACATAGTTATTCGCCCCCTGATGCGCTGCTAGGTGAATGTGGTAATTAGTTATTCTTTTCGTCACTTGGTGTGCTGCTAGATGCATGGAGTAATTAGTTATGCTTAGAGAAACAGGTGGCAGCAAGATAAATTTCTAGGTTAGCGCCACTAACATTTGAAACGGGAAAGTCAATAAATTTCACATCCATGACATAACCCTCTCCAGAGTCATGACATATGAACATACTTACTTACTTACTTACTTACTTACTTACTTACTGACTTTTAAGGAACCCGGAGGTTCATTGCCGCCCTCACATAAGCCCGCCATTGGTCCCTATCCTGAGCAAGATTAATCCAGTCTCTACCATCATATCCCACCTCCTTCAAATCCATTTTAATATTATCCTCCCATCTACGTCTCGGCTTCCCCAAAGGTCTTTTTCCTCCCGGCCTCCCAACTAACACATTATATGCATTTCTGTATTCGCCCATACGTGCTACATGTCCTGCCCATCTCAAACGTCTGGATTTAATGTTTCTAATTATGTCAGGTGAAGAATACAATGCGTGCAGCTCTGCGTTGTGTAACTTTTTCCATTCTCCTGTAACTTCATCCCTCTTAGCCCCAAATATTTTTCTAAGAACCTTATTCTCAAACACCCTTAATCCCTGTTCCTCTCTCAAAGTGAGAGTCCAAGTTTCACAACCATACAGAACAACCGGTAATATAACTGTTTTATAAATTCTAACTTTCAGATTTTTTGACAGAAGACTAGATGACAAAAGCTTCTCAACCGAATAATAACAGGCATTTCCCATATTTATTATGCATTTAATTTCCTCCCGAGTGTCATTTATATTTGTTACTGTTGCTCCAAGATATTTGAATTTTTCCACCTCTTCGAAGGATAAATCTCCAATTTTTATAGTTCCATTTCGTACAATATTCTGGTCACGATACATAACCATATACTTAGCCTTTTCGGGATTTACTTCCAACCCTATCGCTTTACGTGCTTCAACTAGAATTTCCTCGTTTTCCCTAATCGTTTGTGAATTTTCTCCTAACATATTCACGTCATCTGCATAGACAAGAAGCTGATGTAACATGACATATGAACATGTAAATAAATTTTGTTATGTAGAATATTTATTTATTTATTTATTTATTTATTTATTTATTTATTTATTTCAAATATACAGAATAAAGAAATATAATTACAAAAACAAACAAAGAGAAATACAAATAAAATAATACAAGCAATATGAAAAGAAGATACAGTAGTATTAACAAAATTTGAGACCGAATGAGCAGCGCTCGTGCTCGGTCGCAGTTCAGATATAATATTAAAATAAATAATAATAATAATAATATAAATATATAAGTAAAATAAAATAGGAACTAAAATATAATTACAGCGGCAATGGAATTATATAATATAATATTAACACTAGAGAAGAATAATATCGCACGTGAAAAGTAGGACTAATATATATTTCAAAATTATAGAATACAAATATAATATAGGTTGATTAATTGATACACATAGGCTATAAATTTATGTAATCAAATTGAAGATATTAACACGTTTCTAATTTTCTTGTTATATGTTAGTGGGTTACATGTTAGAAGTTCTGGGTGTAATTTAGTTAAAGCATTGTACAAACATATGTTACAATATTTCAACTGTAGTTATTTTGGAAACTATTCCAAATATTGGATTTGTTTATTTACATTCTTATTCATCTCCTAGAATCACTAGGTATAAGTAAATACTCGTAAATGAAATATAATTCTTTCAAATACAACAATCGACTAAAAGCGGTTGATTTATAGATGTAAACGAACATTTGAGGGTAATATCAATTTTGTAGTACCAGTAGTGTATTCTTGGAGAAACTTGAAGCATTTTTGGGCTCTATAACTCATGTTAAGTCGTGCCATATATATCCTGAAACAAAGCAGACACTGAAGTATATTGACCCATCTTGCCTCTATATTTCTTAAAGTCTTGACCCTTTCTTTGTCAAGCTCGCTGACCAAACAAACGGATGTCATAAAAGGCTGAGAGGGTAAACTTTGGAACAACCCAGAGCGGGCGAACCAACAGAGGGTCTGCTGGTCTCCACCTAATACACACTGCAGTCTCATATAGGGATCCGACTGGAGAGTAAACACTGATTCACACTAAAGTCTCTCACACACTTTGATCAAACAGTGGCGTGCAGTCTCCTGGGCTGTACTTCATGACATTTCATACGAATAATGCTCACACTTGAAACCAAGTTACTGTATAATGTCTATTTTAAAATACTTATATATATATATATATATATATATATATATATATATATATACAGGATATCTCAGGGGGAATATAAAATATTTCAGGATAATGTAGTTAATGTTAAACTACATCGATTTAACCTGATATACTTATGTCCGAAATGTAATGGTTGGGACGTTATTGATGGGCGAACATTTAAATAGAGACAGGCATTATAGACCAACTTCTACGTTTTAGGACATTGTGATATCATACGGGATTCAAAATGCTGTATTTTTTGTTCCTTATTTCCAGGCTTCGAGACTTCGGACCCAATAGAACAGTTCAGTGGGAAATTATCATAATGGCGTATTGAGTATAGTGGTAAAGCGTACAGTGGGTGGGGGTACTGTAGAATGAATGCCAACAAATAGCCTACGCAGAGAAAAAAGCTCTGGATTTGAAGATTCTGACGAACAATTCGGTTTTCATACAAACCTATTTTCAAACTGTGTCTGAAACTATTACACGGTTAGAAAAGTCAGAACAAGAGATGCCGGAACCCGTCAAATTAATTGAGGAAATGACACAGAGAATTAATGAGACACCAAGTACACCGGTTACTGAAAGTGCAAAACAGGAGTGGAAATCAATTTTATGTAAAAATAATGGCTATGAAACATTATGTAACATAAACAACAAATTATTGGACATTGAGTCACCCGAGAATAAAGGACTGTCCCTTAGAGACTGCAATGATGTTAGATTTCTTCGTTTTGCTCCTATCACGTCATTGCGACGTAGAGCGCAGCTTTTCACAGTACAAACTCTGTGTGGCAGATAACTGAAAAAGATTTACATTTGAGACACTGAAAATGTATCTTGTAGTACATTGCAATTCGGTACTGTAACTGCACTTTCTAAAGACGACCAATAGGATAAATGAAGAAATTATAATTGCTATATGTTTATTTCCACCATTAACACTGTGTATAATTAAACACAAATGCTTATAAAAGACAGGAGAATAAATGCTTTTAACATTCTTTTGATATTGTCATTGTGTATTATATATTTACTTTCAGAATGTCCATATGTGTGTGTTTCCCCATACTACCGTACTCTACTCTAAATAGCAACGTTGTTACCTCAACACATCTCTACCTTTCACTACCTGCAGAGAGTCAACAACCTATAGTACATGCACAGTAAACTTATTGTATCGAGTCCCAAGTCTCGAAGCCTGATGATCACACTGGAAACTAAGTTATAATGTCTATTTTAAAATATTTACATATACAGGATTTCTCAGGAGGAATGTAAAATATTTCAGGATAATGTAGTTCGTGTTAAACTACATCGATTTAACCTGATATACTTATGTCCGAAATGTAATGGTTGGGAAGTTATTAATGGGCGAACGTTTAAATGGATACAGACATTATAGACGTATTTCTACGTTTTAAGATATTTTGATATCATACATGATTCAAAATGGTGTATTTTTTGTTGCTTATTTCATAATTAAATTCAAACTGAGTAAGAAAATAAAATAATTAAACAAGTCAAATTACTAAGTTTGTCCTCCTTATGAATTCCAATAATTGTAAATTTATATCAGGTACCGATATCGGTTCTCTTTCCGAAATGAATTAAACATTTGATAGCCTGCCAGTTTCAGATAACATTCAGTAAAGACGGCAAGACACATAGCTAGATGGAACCCTTCGATTAGAAAACGTATCAGTATTTTTTAACGCTTAAATTGGCAAAACTTCATGTCTCACATTACTTTATTAAACCGTGTCAGACTGTAAAGAATACAACTATCGCAATGTTCATATTTTATATGTTGTGCAATATTATAGTACTGTGAAATTTTTATTTTCATACCAATTTTTTTCTGTTCTATTAAAATTATAGCATACTAGTGGCTTGTGCAGCAAATGCTGGAAAAAAGTTCATTAGACGTTCAAACAAACATTTTTCAGATTAATTTCAATGAAGAATACCAGACATTCGGAAATTTATTTGCTTCCATAACAATGAAAGATACTCTCTCTCGAGCCAATACTAAAGAGAACCACGCATATAAATATCTACACCACACCGCCATTAAAGATATGAAAAAGACTCAACCCCATTTGATTAATAATTATAAAAATTTTGATTTTTAATAATATTATTATTTTACGTAAGTTTTATAGCTTTCAGTAACATATACTATATAGCCGCCACTCAGTAAAATATAAAATCAATTTCTAATTTAAGTTATTCTCTACATCTACTTATATAACCCCAAAACGTTTCACTTTCACATCATCAATATAGCATTAATGTGTATAATTAATGAAAAATAGTCACATCATGGCATTAACTACAATAATATTTCATTTCTAATGGTAATAATATCATCAAACTACCTCAAGTTTTGTAGTTTTTGATATCCAATACACAGCTGTACCCAGAAAATAACACACCACAGAATCGAACCTGTAAATTATTTTTAGTAAGTTAAGTTTTTAATAACCAATTTAATTTGAGCTCTAAATATGTCAGCATTCTTGCAGATCATGGCCTTCGTGTAATATTGTTTACTGTAGTATGTGTTTTGTTTTATTCTGAAATGCAACACGGCCGACTTGATGCTCGCTTCGCTTCTCCTTTACAAAAAAGAGAAGGGAATATCAAGTCGGCCGTGAATGCTATCAGCTAGTTCTCAAAACTGACGACAGATGGATTTTGGAAAATAGGATAATTATGTTTAAAAATTGACATTTCACTGAAAACTACTATTTTTCCGAAAAACTTCGAGTTCCAATCTTCAAAATGAGGGGGTCATTTATTAAAATCCGTCCAGCCGTTTTCCCGTAATTTCCATTACCAGTTCAAATTATATATATATATATATATATATATATATATATATATATATATATAGACAGACAGACAGACAGACAGACAGACAGATAGATAGATAGTCTATTAACCTACTGTATTGTATCCTATAGGATAATTGCCAATTTAAGGGTTAACAGCAGAAAATGCAGTGTCACCACAAAATCCATAAACAAGAAACATGTCTGCACATTCACTATGCGCATACACGAATTGAATATCAAGTGAACGTGTATTCAGTTGTGTGAGTTGCGCTGGTGTTGAGGTGCTCAGATGCTGCCGTGTGCGAAAGATCTTGCGTAACACGTCAGGTAAAGTACACGGAACCGCAAAATGTTCCAATATTTCTCCCCTCAATTGTTTAACAACCTTTGTACTTCGGATATAGGTATATCAGGTTAAATCGATGTAGATTAACCCAAAGTACATTATTCTGAAGTATTCTGGGACACTCTGTATATAGAATTAAATTTGTAACTATTGAGTAGTTTAAATAAATAATCAAATTAATGTGCTGAAGATTAAGTTTGGAATCCCTGCTAAGAGGCATGAAATATTAAAGAAGAGATTTCATTACGAGTACTGTGGTTTACTATGTAATTATTAAAAGAATAAGTTCAATATCAGATCTTCAAGGCAATTAACAAACACTATAAAATATCTTGTTGCATATACTGGGCGGACGCGCACCCACACTTCGCTTGGTGGGCGACGCAGTGTTGGTGATTCGACAAACCACACGTTTTAATATAAGATTTTGTTAGATATAAGCAGTTAAAGCATTCATTTACTCTCAAATTAAGGTACTTATCTACCCTTGGGAGAAAAATTTGCAACTTTTATTCAATTTTGAAAAACTCTTTTTTCCTTGATTACTTGACAAGAAAATTAATGATTTTCACACAAAATAAACCCCTCAAAATATTTTTGGGAGGGCAGGGGAGGTAATTTTTAAAGTGAAAAATTAAATTTGTTTGTTTTAGTCCTTTGTCCAGAATGTTTGTTAGACAAAAAGTCTTTCACTATCTTATACTTAAAAGAACACAAAATACGCCGTGAAGACTGATTTTCCGTATCTTATCCCATTAAGGAAAAATGTGATTTTATTTTTTTTATTTCAAACATAAAATAATAATTTTAAGTCTTAGGGCCGTATTCATAGACATTTTTAGCGTGGGCTTCCGGTGGATGATCAGCGTTTTTCGTATTCATAAACCAGTGTTAGCGATAGGATATGATTTTAATTCTGTACTAGTAACCAGTGGATAGCCTGGGCTAGTTTAGCACGCTCGTAGCGCGTGCTGCGAAATGTCTATGAATAGCACCCTTAGGGCCGTATTCATAGACATTTTTGGCGCGGGCTTCCGTTGGATGATCAGCGTTTTTCGTATTCATAAACCAGTGTTAGCGATAGGATATGATTTGAATTCTGTACTAGTAACCAGTGGATAGACTGGGCTATCCGTATTCATAGACATTTTTAGCGCGGGCTTCCGGTAGATGATCAGCGTTTTGCGTTTTTCGTATTCATAAACCAGTGTTAGCGATAGGATATGATTTTAATTCTGTACTACTAACCAGTGGATAGCCTGGGCTAGTTTAGCACGCTCGTAGCGCGTGCTGCGAAATGTCTATGAATAGCACCCTTAGAGTTTAAAATTAACTTTCGGAAGCAGTAGGACATTCTTTGTAGTTTGGCACTTTGCTACATTAATCAGTTCCATTTTGATGCAAGAATGAAGAAAATAACTCAATTCTTAGTGCACTTTGTGTTAACATTAGTGTTGTAACTGAACATGCACAAAAATAATCGACATCCTTAACGTATGAAAAATTGTAAAAACAAACACAAAGCTTCCTGACTGTATGAAAAATAATATAGTCAAACTCTACCACCAAATTCGAATTATTACACTACAAATATATAAAACTGACAGAATGTAACGGATTGACACAGTCAGAAATGCATTTCCGGTTTAAAGAAAGTGTTCCCGGTCAACAAAATCTCAGCTGATTAATTGACCAAAAATCGTAGAGACAAAACTGATATATTTTTGAAAACTAGAAAGTTCAAAATCAAAAACTACGTAAATAATACGAAATTTAACAAATACGTCAACATCAACTTATAGCCAACAACATCAAACTTTATAATACTAACATATGATAGCTAACACATATTTAACCATGAAACAATACCATTACATAATGTTCACATATAACAGCAAATACAATATACAACAGAGTTTATATGATATAAAACAAACCGTATCAAGTATATGATTTGTAAACAAGTTTTCATGTATATTAACATAGGTCTATCATATTTACATTTTAATCACAAAATACCTCAAAAGATTGTAAATAAGTAGGTGAAGACTTGTAATATATTTTAAATATTTGTATGTTATATTTTTAACTCTTAATTTTTAAGTTTTAATTTTAACTTTATTGACATTGATAATTGATTATTACGCAAGAATTAAAATGAGGTTAACATATTGAAAATGTAAGATAAATGTATCTGATGATGTCGCAGTATGAGCGACGAAAACGTTTATACCAATAATTAATCATGTAATATAAAGGAATTATACCTCGTATATGGCATGTTAAGTCACAGACTGAAAATACTAAAATATCTTAATTGAGTTACTAAGACTTACCTAAAAAATCTCTCAAAATGAATTACAAAAAAAAAAGAACAGAAATTTCAAGCTTTAAGATGACATAAAAATAAAAATAAAAAAATTATTGAAGGGAAATTAAAAACGAAGGGTAGATGAGTACCTTAAGAAAGGAGATGAAACTGCCCTCCATCTTACTCCAAATTGTAGGATGTGTTATCCTCTCGATCCCCTGATCTAATCTCCAGTGTCTTTTATCTCTGGTAATTTTAAAAGATAGAGTATGTATGTATGTATGTATGTATGTATGTATGTATGTATGTATGTATGTATGTATGTATGTATGTATGTATGTATGTATGTATGTATGTATGTATGTATGTATGTATGTATGTATGTATTGTATGTATGTACTGTATGTATGTATGTACTGTATGTATGTATGTATGTACTGTATGTATGTATGTATGTATGTACTGTATGTATGTACAGTATGTATGTACTGTATGTATGTATTTACACTGCAAGTGGGCGAGCACCCGGTGGCAGTGGTATACACAATATATACAATACACAATAAAATAATAAACAATACACAATAAAATTTACAATACACAATACAATTATACAATACACAATACAATTATATAGACAATACAATAAGAATACACAATACAATTTAACACAATAATTACAATTAATAATAAAACATAAAATACCTAATTTTACAATACAACCTACATATGCATCCCACTGTATTGTTGTTTTTTATTATTAATCTATTTTTTGTGTACATTTTATTCAATTGTCGATTTCTGGTTTAATTATGTAAATCTTACTTAATTGTAATCTAATACTAATATGTATACTAATGTGTTTATTTTTATTTTTACTGTGTACATTTTTTTATTGAATTACGGCTTCTGTTTTTATGTGATTCGTATTTGATTCTAACAACATTAATATGTATTTCACTATGTTTATTTTTATTTTATAAGGTAAATTTTATGTAACTACGTCTTTTGATCTCATTATGTACCTAAATTCTATCAGTATGTAATTACTTAATTCCGATCCAGTTTTATGTTCAACTGTGTAAGCAAGTTTTAATCCTGGTTGAGTGTAAGAGAAGGCCTTACGGCCTTAACTCTGCCAGGTTAAATAAATCCATTATTATTATTCTTCTTATTATTATTATGTATAGGCCCTACATAAGTTTCAATAGTCTTTCACTTTACTCTCATCTCACTCACTGTAGTGGCACTATGACGCATTTCACTGACACTTTAGGACACATTTCACTGACACTATAGAACACATTTCACTGACACTATAGAACACATTTCATTGACTCTATAAATTATCACTGATCGGAACTATTCACTGCACTGTAAAACCATAACTTTACTGACTCACCTCGCTTCACCGATACAACAGTTCAAATAAGTCAAATAATTACACCCTTATGCATACTTATAAACAGAACTACATTTAAACTAAACATTTCTAGTCTAAGGCCCTCTTACACGCTATTTTTAAACAATTTAAATTCAAACCAAGGAAGTAACTCGTCAGGCTAAATAAATACATGTCACCTTAAAAAATTAAATGTTAAATGTCACCTTAATTTTAATTTGCACTTTACACACAACAACAACAGCGTGTAAAAATAATGCACACAAACTGGAAAGAACTGAAAAATAGCAACCGGGAAAACATCATTCCCATTTCCCAAAATGAACTCCAATGTGTGTTGCAACATTTGTTAAACAATTGTGTTCGGGACAAGAAGGCAGATAGTTTCAGAATCTATACTAATAATAAATCTGTAGCCGAAATTTTTCTGGTAATTTTCGATTTTCCAAAAATAATTGCTCCTAACATATACTGTATAATTAATCACCCTGAAACCGAAGATCGCTTTTTTGAAATGTTTGTTTGTATGTCTGTCTGTCTGTCTGTCTGTCTGTATGTTTGTTACCTTTTCACGCGATAATGGCTGAACGGATTTCGATGAAAATTGGAATACAAATTAAGTACGTTGTAACTTAGATTTTAGGCTATATGGCATTCAAAATACATTATTTAAAAGGGGGGTTATAAGGGGGCATGAATTAAATAAATCGAAATATCTCGCTTATTATTGATTTTTGTGAAAAATGTTACATAACAAAAGTTTCTTTAAAAATAATTTCCGATAAGTTGTATTCTTTGAAAAATTTTGATAGGACTGATATTTAATGAGATAAATAAGTTTTAAAATTAAAATAACTGTCATCTAAGGCCGTGTAATGAATTAAAAAACAAATGACTTCGTCTATAAGGGGCCTTGGACAGCAACAATCGAAAGCTATGAAAGATAGCCTACAGATAATGTTTCTGTATTTGTATGAAGTAATATCGGAAGCTAAATTAACCGATTTGTATAATTAATTATTATTTCACCATTGGAAAGTGTAGTTTTTCTAGATGGACATAATGCTACAATGTTATTACAGTAACTTCTGAGTGAATCGAGGACAGGTAAGAATAAAATATCTTCTTATGCACAGAAAACTTGATAGGCTATTCTGTACATTCGTTTCCTGTATTTCCTAAAATGATTTTTATGACCAAATGAGTGGTCTCTGGATCAAAATGATCGCATTTTAATTATGTAAATACAATTTAAATTAAGTAACATAATAAACGATTTACCCTTATATCAAACACGAATGTTCCCTGGATCAAATGTCCTATTTTAATTATGTAATTACTTTATATTTATTTCTAACGGGTGCAGCGGAGCGCACGGGTACGGCTAGTAAGAAATAAAATTAATGTTGTTATTCGAGATTGTTATTGGTTCCTGGAAGCTGAGAGAGTGTGTGTAGTGTAAACAATAAGACGCAGCTGAAGCTGGTCACACTGAGAAGCAAGTTGCGAACTCGTGAAGTGTCTGTGAATAATGACGCCATGAATATGAATGAAGATGGCAGTGCGGGTATATTCAAATATAGAAATTGACACTTGAGAGCGTGCTTGCTAGTTCCCAGAGTTCACGAGAATGTGCAAGTTTTTGGTATTCCAACGCAGCTTAGTCAGTTGGCGGTTTCCCATCGAAGAAACCGCAGTTCGTTCCCAGGAAGATCCTGTGAGATTTATAGCACAGAAAACGGCTGAATGGGTATATGTCTGGCATATAACTTTCTATCGCTGCTTCATTACAGCTATGTTATCACCTGGTCTGTGGCTTTAAAGTGCTTTTGAATAAAATACGTACGTTAGCAATTACAGTAAGATTCAACACTAAACAACCATAAATCCACCGCTGTGGGGTAATGGTTAGCATGACTGATATGAGGGTTTACAAATACTAGTACAATACAAGGGGTTAGTATTGATAATAATAACAATCCGTGGCGCTACAGCCCGTGAAGGGCCTACACCGACCAGCCGGCTGCTGGCCTCACGCCCACATGCCGAAGCAGAGGTGGACGATCACCCAACCAGAATGGAGGTATCGTGTGGTTAGCACGATCATCCTGCCAGCCGTTATAGCTGGCATTCGCAACCGGATTTCGCTACCTATCGTAGCTCCCCAAGTGCATCACGATGCTGGGTGGGCATCGATCACGTACACTGGCAAAAATTTCATAAGAAAATTTCTTCCCCCATGAGGACTCGAACGAGCGCGCATTCCGTAACGCGAGTCCTAGGCAGGATGCCTTAGACCACGACGCCACGGCGTCAGAAATCTAGTACAATTTTACAATTTTTTAGTAAAATTTATATGAAAGACTTCCCTGTATTTATATTATGTACCATGTACTGTAAAACAAGTTTATTTTGCAATTCATTTTGATTAATTTTCAGAATAGTCGTGTAGTAATGAGAAAAGAAGAACATGGGCACAAACAAATCAGCTAGTATAGATCAAAGACTGTAATGCATCTCTTCACATAATATAGTATATAGATTTTATTTTTATTATTTTTATCAGTGAAGACCTGCAATTTATATATGTACATGTATTGTAATCACACGTGTGCTTTTTAATCAATTGACAGTACGGTGTAGTCACACAAGAAAAGAGATATATTGATGTCTGGAATTATGTTGTTTTTATCACGTTGTATGCTCATTAATATAGCCTATATTGTATTTTGGTTGTAGAGACATATGTACTTATTAGAGATGATATTGCTGTATAAAATGTTGTATCTGATGATGTTGGTATGAAACCGACGAAAACGTTCATACAATATTAAATCATGTAATGTAAGGACTCGCACCTACCATATATAGAAAGTAAAGTCATTTCTATCCTAAGTATATTTTTTCTATCTTATCTTGATTACTATATCAACATGACCTGTACTAATTATACTATTAATAATAAATTTATATTAATTCGCCAATCTCAACATCGTCTCTTTTTTTAACCCAGTTATTACTAGTATTATTACTTAATAAATTTATTATAATCTTTAAGTGACCATTTTCTGAAGTATTTTGTCTACAAAGTATGTATATCTATGTAACGGAACTGTCCCCGAATACGAGCTTTGCTCTTTCGGGGTATTTTAATGTAACGTTCTTATGTATATGTTATTGTTAAATAAATAAAATTTCATGGAACTCCAGTACCTACAATGTTTGTCTCAGCTGCCAACATACCATTCACATAATCGCTAGGTACCATTTGTAGTATTTGTCAGTATCGAAATTCGAAACGAAGTTGACAAAAGAAAATTCAACCTGCAAAGTAGAAAATTCGCGACGTTTGAGATGGGCAGGGCATGTAGCACGTATGAGCGAATCCAGAAATACATAGAGTGTTAGTTGGGAGGCCGGAAGGAAAAAGACCTTTGGGGAGGCCGAGACGTAGATGGGAAGATAATATTAAAATGGATTTGATGAAGATGGGATATGTTGATAGAGACTGGATTAATCTTGCACAGGATAGGGACCAATGGCGGGCTTATGTGAGGGCGGCAATGAACCTCCGGGTTTCTTAAAAGCCAGTAAGTAAGTAAGTAAGTAAGTAAGTAAGTAAGTAAGTAAGTAACTAGAAAGTCACCACAATCCACTAGCATATATAGTAATGGGGGGGGGGGAAATGGTTAGGTTTCACCCTTAGGATATGAAGTAAGCTGACCCGGACTATAGTGAATATCCAAAGCCAAGAAATTTTGTGCTTATAAATTCTTTGAGATCAGACCCATTTAATCTAACATTGTAGGAAAAATGAGAACTACCGCAGTCTAGTTGCCTATATGTAGTCACGAAGCTCAATACGTAGTAAATATGCATCCATAGATAGTTGCTAATCACTAGGATCGCTACTATCGCCTCATTACAGACAATGCGAAATAGTACCTGCACAGTCTATTGTTCGTAGCAACCTCACAACTCAAGCTTCGTGACTGTATATACTGTACTAGACTCTGGAACTGCTATGTATATTAAATTCCATTACACTGGTTTTATCAACTTTCAGTGCCAGCTTATTTGCTATAAACCGTTTATTAATTAGATTTAACACTGTACCATAAGTGTTTATAAAGTGATCGTACTGTTTACTTGAGGTAATCATACTTGTACCATCTGCACGCACAACATCCAATGACCAATAGAAATTCAAAATTCCACCCGGCGAGGTTTGAACTGCCTCCGGCGAGCGAAGCTGACGCACTTGCTATTCAGGATCGTCAAAATCGATGGACGTTCTTGAATTATTCTACGAGTAAGCCGCGGACAGACGGAGTTAACTTACTTGGATGGTCGCTTTGCCTGCCAGGTGTTCCCGGAACACGAGTCGGCAATGCGATGAATTAGCTCAAGTTATTTATATCGCAACTTGCAGAAGCTCTGAAACCATTACTGGAATTACAGCCTGTACTCGGTCCCAAGTGTAAAATGTCAGAGACAAAACTTTCTCGAGCTTCCTGTAACTAATACAAGCGGAACGTTTCCTGCAGCTACATATTTTTAATTTTGCTGTATGTGTCTGCTGGTCTTAAAATGGGGCCGCAATTGAAGTAGATATTGTTAAAACACTCCACACTTCCAACGATTTACAAAACTTAGGCCCGGTTTCTTCAACCTTTGTTAAAATTCACCTAACATAGCGTTAATTACCTGTAAGTTAAAAGTATGAATTGCTGTTAAAAATATTGCATTTCTTCAACTTTACATTTCACATTTTTACATTCTGTTTGTTAACTCTCTGTTAGGACCAGAGATTCTAGAGTTTAACCATAAGCTATAACCAAGTATAGGCTCAGTTGCGATTCTCGCTTGTTTCCGTTGTTTGATTCAGAGAGGATAGAAGTCTTTCTATTCTCTCAGGTTTGATTTCTGCTTCTTTCCTCGTCTGTATCACAATAGCATGGAGCGGTGTATTGGTGTTGCTGTTATGAAATGGAAAACACTGGAACAAAAATAAATAGTGGAACTAATTCCTCTTCGTTAGAAAGAAACCTTCTGCTGGAAATTATTTCGCATTATAAACCAATTAATGAGAATAAACAAACAAACGGATCTAAGTTGAAAGCGAAAAATGAGGCTTGGCAGAAAATAGCCTATACCTTTGTATGAATTTCTGGTCTGTCAAATCACAGAAATCATCTGCTCTGTTTATGTATTCATGGATATCATTTTCTAAATAATCCACATATAGAAGTTCAGCATGTAACGCACCAGCCACATTGGATACTTCAATGGTAACAGAGAGTTAAATGATTTAACTGCATGAAATTGGGCAGTTAAATTAACATAGGTTTTAACAGCCTGTAAGTACTAACAGTAGTTGAAGAAATGCTTCAACTGTTAAGTTTACAGTTAAAATGGAATAACACACTGTTATAGTTTAACAAAGGTTGAAGAAATCTGGCCTTTAATACTAATACTGGGTGTAGAACTGTAAAGAAACCGCAACGCACTAACCTGGAATCCGGCCGAGCCGCTCGTAGACTTCTGTAACGCAGATAGCTCCTTATTAGTGACACACAGCTCAGTGATTCCATATGCCAAAACAAATACAAATACGCGACAACCCACGGAGGGCCTAGACCTACCAGTTGACTGCTGGCCTCACGTCGACATAGAGGCGTTCAGAGCTAAAGTGGATCAAGTCCATGAGACGTTGTTTTGAGATAATAGGACTTAAAGTTAACTTGCTCCAGTGGATTATCTAATTTCACTAGCAATAATTTTATTGCTCCATTCTCAAATTTTAGATTTATGAAATATAAACAATTGTGATGTTAACTGATGCAACACTTTGGTAACATGTTGTCCACTATGGCTCAGAATATCGTGAAGAAATAATCTGAGCCAAAAGTGACTAGTGTCACCTACCGGCGAATGCTTGGAATTAAGACTTGATTCATTACTGCTCGAAAAAGACCCAGTTCCAGATAATCAGAAAATGAATTAAACTCAATTTATGAACATTTGTGACTCGATCCACTTTAGCTCTGAACGTCTCATGTGATGAACGATCATGCAACCAGTGCAAAGGTAACGTGTGATTAGCATGACGATGCCCAAGTCGTTACAGCTGACTTGGAAGAAGAGATTTTGTTATTCACTGTGGATCTCCTAATTAATCACAATGCTAGGTGAGCAAAGATCTCACACTTATTCACTTACAAATGGCTTTTAAGGAACCCGGAGGTTCATTGCCATCCTCACATAAACCCGCCATCGGCCTCTATGCTGAGTAAAATTAATCCAGTCTCTGCCATCATATCCCACCTTCCTCAAATCTATTTTAATATTATCCTCCCATCTATGCCTCGAGCGCCTCAAAGGTCTTTTTCCTTCAGGTCTTTCAACTAACACTCTATATGCTTCTTCTTCTTCTTCTTCTTCTTCTTCTCCTCCTCCTTCTTCTTCTTCTTCTCCTCCTCCTCCTCCTTCTTCTTCTTCTTCTTCTCCTCCTCCTCCTCCTTCTTCTTCTTCTTCTTCTTCTTCTTCTTCTTCTTCTTCTTCTTCTTCTTCTCCTCCTCCTCCTCCTCCTCCTCCTTCTTCTTCTTCTTCTTCTTCTTCTCCTCCTCCTCCTCCTTCTTCTTCTTCTTCTCCTCCTCCTCCTCCTCCTCCTTCTTCTTCTTCTTCTTCTTCTCCTCCTCCTCCCCCTTCTTCTTCTTCTTCTTCTTCTCCTCCTCCTCCTCCTCCTTCTTCTTCTTCTTCTTCTTCTTCTTCTTCTCCTCCTCCTCCTCCTCCTTCTTCTTCTTCTTCTTCTTCTTCTTCTTCTTCTTCTTCTCCTCCTCCTCCTTCTTCTTCTTCTTCTTCTTCTTCTTCTCCTCCTCCTCCTCCTTCTTCTTCTTCTTCTTCTTCTTCTTCTTCTTCTTCTTCTGCCTGACAAGTATTAGGCCACAGAGCCTGTTACGGTCTTACATAAAATTTTCACGCCATCTCTTAGCAGGACGACCCACAGATCTTTGGCCATGTGGTACATAATCATAAATTGCTTTTGGAAGTCTACTGTTACTCATTCTTTCCAAATGATGTTTCCAATTAGACTGATATTGAACAATGTAATCTAAAACTGGTTGAGTTTTTAGTGCCTTTAAAATTTCACAATTTCTTTTCAGATCCCATTTAGTATAGCCCGCTGTTCTTCGCATGAATCGCATTTCACAAGCCGTTTATTCTGCTTTTATCTGCTTTCCTCAGTGTCCATGCTTCGCTGCCATAGCTGAGCATCGGTCGTGCCAATGTGTTGTAGAGACGTATGCGGGTGTGTTTCTGAACCAAGGATAGTTTCATCACACTATTTATAATGCCCATAGCTCTTGTGTATTTATTAATTTTCTATGATTTGTCTATATGCATTTCTGGATTCATCCACACGTGCTACATGCCCTGCCCATTTTAAATGTCTGGATTTAATGTTTCTAATTACGTTACGTGAAGAATACAATGCGTGCAGTTCTGCGTTCTGTAACTTTCTCCATTCTCCTGTAACTTCATTCCCCTTACCACCAAATATTTTCCTAAGCACCTTAATCTCAGTTATTATTATTACTATTATTAATATTGTTACGGTTTTCGGCGTAATAGATCGACTATTGATCAGATTTTTTGTATTCGACAGATAATGGAGAAAAAATGGGAGTATAAGGGTACAGTACATCACTTATTCATAGATTTAAAAAAGGCATATGATTCGGTTAAGAGGGAAGTATTATATGATATTCTTATTGAATTTGGTATTCCCAAGAAACTAGTTCGATTAATTAAAATGTGTCTCAGTGAAACATACAGCAGAGTCCGTATAGGTCAGTTTCTATCTGATCCTTTTCCAATTCACTGCGGGCTAAAGCAGGGAGATGCACTATCACCTTTACTTTTTAACTTCGCTCTAGAATATGCCATTAGGAAAGTTCAGAATAACAGGCAGGGTTTGGAATTGCACGGGTTACATCAGCTTCTTGTCTATGCAGATGACGTGAATATGTTAGGAGAAAATACACAAACGATTAGGGAAAACACGGAAATTTTACTTGAAGCAAGTAAAGCGATCGGTTTGGAAGTAAATCCCGAAAAGACAAAGTATATGATTATGTCTCGTCACCATAATATTGTACAAAATGGAAATATAAAAATTGGAGCTTTATCCTTCGAAGAGGTGGAAAAATTCAAATATCTTAGAGCAACAGTAACAAATATAAATGACACTCGGGAGGAAATTAAATGCAGAATAAATATGGGAAATACGTGTTATTATTCGGTTGAGAAGCTCTTATAATCCAGTCTGCTGTCCAAAAATCTGAAAGTTAGAATTTATAAAACAGTTATATTACCGGTTGTTCTGTATGGTTGTGAAACTTGGACTCTCAGTCTGAGAGAGGAACATAGGTTAAGGGTGTTTGAGAATAAGCTGCTTAGGAAAATATTTGGGGCTAAGCGGGATGAAGTTACAGGAGGATGGAGAAAGTTCCACAACACAGAACTGCACGCATTGTATTCTTCACCTGACATAATTAGGAACTTAAAATCCAGACGTTTGAGATGGGCAGGGCATGTAGCACGTATGGGCGAATCCAGAAATGCATATAGAGTGTTAGTTGGGAGACCGGAGGGAAAAAGACCTTTAGGGAGGCCGAGACGTAGATGGGAGGATAATATTAAAATGGATTTGAGGGAGGTGGGGTATGATGATAGAGACTGGATTAATCTTGCACAGGATAGGGACCGATGGCGGGCTTATGTGAGGGCGGCAATGAACCTTCGGGTTCCTTAAAAGCCATTTGTAAGTAAGTAAGTAATTATTAATATTGTTAATATCATATTTACTTCTTTATAACGTTTATAATGTTATACCCGAAACAGGCCAACAGTGGCCTAATTTCGTGCCTGGAATATGATGATGATAATGTTATATAGTTAACTGAGTAGGAATATGGATTATTATTATATCAGAGTTCCTTTGGTTGTTCCATAGAGTCTATGTATACGCCAACGTATAAGTGTGATGAACATTGTGAAATCAAAATATTGTGACAGCTGCAACGGGGTTCGAACACGCGTCCGACAGGGCGCCCGGCAGACGAAACGCTGGTACGGGGAGCATCTGCATGCTGAAGGGCAGACGGGGTGTATTACGTCAACGCGGCAAGGGGAGAGTGCGCGCGCAGCTGCTACTTGCGGAGTGAAGGGGGGAACGGACCCTCCCGAATCTTCCAGAGAAGTCCGTCCGAAGTGGAGATATCCAGATAATTCGAGAGGACACCCGTAGAAATTTCTCGTAACAATGATTTTGCTATAAAAGAAGAAACGCGAGCGAACTTGGGCAGTTTTTTTTTCAGTTTATTCATCCATTCAGTGAGTAAGCCAGAGCAAGCAAGCCAGTTCGACTCGAGTGTGCGTCCGCAACTGTGTCAGCATCCGAAGGCCTGAGTTCGAGTGCAGTGCACCGCAGTTGGAGGGACCTGAGTTCGAGTACAGTGGACTGTCTCTGAAGGTCTGTGGTTCGAGATACTGTGAACTCGAGTGACTGAGCTAGAAGAACTGTGAACTGAGAACTGACAGTTCTGATTTGTAAATAGTGCTTTGTGAATATTAGTTAAGATTAACAGTTCATTGTTGTTCGTAACAGTCCAAGTAAATTGCCATTGTCGTTTGTGGAGTGCAATAACGAACGCTGTGTTGCTGTGAAGAGAGCAAATCCCATTGTTGACGGGAGTGAAGTTAAATTGTAGAGAGTGAATAGTTATTGTTGTGACAATAAATTACATTGTTGTCTAGGAATAAATTTACAATATTATATGGTACGTGTAGTGGAAAATAACCATTTCGAACAATTACATGTGGCTGAATAAGATATAACGTCAGATTTTCAAGTTGTTTTTGCTTGAGTCGATGAAAAGATTAGGTAACAATAATGGTTAAACATAATTATTACCTACTTATTATATGAATATATGAATATGAATATGAATATGAAAAGCTGAAATCCCATTCCTACAGGAGTGTTGGGTGAGCTGAAGGTCTACTACACTTGGGGAGTCAGTCCAAGGGAACGTACACTATACTTAAAAACTAAACACACAAACAAACTATATAAGCTAAACACAAAAAACTATACAAACTGAACACATAAATTATAAATTTAATGGATCTATATATTCATATGCGGATTATACAGTAGTTATTTTCAGTGGTTTTTCTTGGCAGGAAGCATATAGAAATGCTAATATAGGTGCTAACATTGTTAAAAAATGGCTTAATTCCAACTCCCTTTCTTTAAATATATCTAAATCAACTTTAGTTCCTTTTTCGTTAACAGCTGCCAGTGTTCAAAATTTAAAATTTAGCGATTAATATAGACTAATAATACACAGTGAAAATTGTTTAGATCCCAAAAGTTGTAAACGTCCACCTCTGAAAGAAGCCACGTATGTCAAATATCTGGGTATCATTATTGATCAGAATTTAAAATGGCCTCATCACATTACTTATCTTTGTAAGAGGCTTCGTAAAACAATTTATAAATTCGTTAATCTTCGATGCTACTTACCTATTAGAGTTCTACGAAATGTTTATTTGACCATTGTTCAGTGTATCATTCAATATGGTATACTTGTTTGGGGTGGAAGTACAAACATTAATCTTAGTCCCTTAAATTTACTACAAAAACGAATAATTAAAATTTGTTTGAAGAAACGTTTCGATTATCCAACTAAATTAATTTATTCTGAATTTAATGTATTTAATATTGAACAAATGTATAAGTATACGCTGTTAAAATTTTATCATAAAAATCGTAATAAGTTTCTATTACAGACACACAATTATGACACAAGACGAAATATTAATTCAACATTAGTAGAACCTAAATGTCTCACATCTGCTGGTCTAAAGCATATCATAAATTTTGGCCCTCGGTTGTACAATGCTTTAACTAAATTACACCCAGAACTTCTAACATGTAGCCCACTAACATATAACAAGAAAATTAGAAACGTGTTAAAATCTTCAATTTGATTAAATAAATTTATAGCCTATGTGTATGAATTCATCAACCTATATTATATTTGTATTCTATAATTTTGAAATATATATTAGTCCTACTTTTCACGTGCGATATTATTCTTCTCTAGTGTTAATATTATATTATATAATTCCATTGCCGCTGTAATTATATTTCAGTTCCTATTTTATTTTTACTTAATTATTTATATTATTATTATTATTTTTTATTTTAATATTATATCTGAACTGCGACCGAGCACGAGCGCTGCTCATTCGGTCTCAAATTTTGTTAATACTACTGTATCTTCCTTTTATATTGCTTGTATTATTTTATTTGTATTTATCTTTGTTTGTTTTGTAATTATATTTATTTATTCTGTATATTTGAATTTAAATAAATAAATAAATAAATAAATAAATAAATAAATAGATAAATAAAATAGTCTGAACACACAACTATCCACACTAAACGCACAACAAATTACACAAACTAAAGACGCAAAAACCTATACAAATTGAACACATAAATTATAGTCTTAACACAGAAGAGCTATATAAACTGCACACATAAATTAAACAATCTAAACACATAAATTATCTAATCTAAACACTCAAAAACCATACAATTAAACACAAAAATTATTCTAACTAAATACATGAACTATACCAACTAAACACGGACTCAAACTATCCAAACTAACACACAAAAATAATTATGTATAAACAATTCAAAACTATACACAGTTTACATAGTGTTCGTAATTTGTTCCAGTCTTTTTCATGCCTGCCTGTCCCTCACTGTCCTCGTCCACTGCGCTCCAGTCTCTCTCCGGAAAGCGTCCGACCATCTTCTCCTTGGACGTCTTCTGCTTCTTTTCCCAATGCGTGGGTCCCACATGGTCGAGGCATACGTCCATCTGGTGCAGCCCAACCTATTCACGTGTACTACTTATTATTACAAACATAATCCAAGCTCTTTACAGTGAGTTATTGATTGTATTGATATAGAAAGACGTAATTAAAAATTAGTTAATGACAATTCATTAATAGCCTATATCAAATGCTGTATAAGAAGCGATGAAGATTGGCTCACTGAAGAGAGTAGCATGCATTATATTCATTTTCAAAGGAATGTTGATTGTGTTATATTTAAAAAAGTGATTGTAGGAAAGTATTTTATGGAATAATTTTGTGTAAACTTATATTTTTCAAGTCAACTATTACACTTTTACTACGTCATAATACTTTTGACCAATAAAACTGTACGGAACGACGTGTTTCAACTAATCATGACTGCTTATTCTACAATTTTTATCACCTCCCCAGCATATTTTTTATCATCTCTCCAGCACTTGGTTCTTTCTTTGCCAACAATGTACTTTCAAGAATTGCAACTTTTAAAATGATTCATGTTTATTTCATCATCCTTAATCAAGGGCTCAGAGCCAAAGGCGACCAACCCACAATTTTTTATTGTTCATTATTAAGCCTTTTTTCAAAACTATACATTGTTGTTATAGATTCATGATATTTTTTGTGTTCATTCAATGTAGACCATTTAAAATAAATTGTGAAACCAATCATTTTTGTAAGGATCCTCTTAATATCAACTCTTATTTACTCATTTTGTAATTGTGGGTTAGTCGCCTTTGGCTCTGAGCCCTTCAGTTAAAACTTTTCTATCATTTATCTTGTTTATATTATTTAGGTTATGTTATAGCTTCTGCTTTATGAGTTTATGGATAGTCACGTATCAGATACTGTTTAATATATATTGATAATTGAAGTGGAAGGTAACTGTTTTAATAAAAATGAAACTGAATCAACAAAGCCTTCTTGACTAGTAGGATCGTTCATAGACTTCAATGAAGATTGTATAGTTGGCACAACTGGTAGCAAAAAAACAGCTCATCATAACACACTAGTATCATCTAGCGGAATATTTGAAATGATGAAATGGTACAATAATAAATTCTCTCGGCCTGGGTAGCGTAGTATAGCGTAGTTAGTATATATGCTAGAGGTTGCGGGTTCGATCCCGGTTCAGGTCGATGGCATTTAAGTGTGCTTAAATGAGACAGGCTCATGTCAGTAGATTTACTGGCATGTAAAAGAACTCCTGTGGGACAAAATTCCGGCACACCGGCGAAGCTGATATAACCTCGGCAATTGCGAGCGTCGTTAAATAAACAATCATTTATTTTTTTAATAAATTTTCAAGACAGTTTAGTATATTAGTAAGTCAAATAATATTTTATTGTATTAAAGTACCGTCACTTCCCATAATTATGGCCCTGGAACACACATGTAATCCATTCAAATTTTATACTCCATAACGTAGTATCTCGTTTATCTATATTTTTTTCTGTACTGTAGTGTAACGGCCAGCACGTCTGGCCGCGAAACCAGGTGACCCGGGTTCGAATCCCGGTCGGGGCAAGTTACCTGGTTGAGGTTTTTTACGGGGTTTTTCCTCAACCCGCTAGGAGCAAATGCTGGGTAACTTTAGGTGGTGGATCCCGGACTCATTTCACCGGCATTATCACCTTCATTTCATTCAGACGCTAAATAACCTTAGATGTTGATACAGCGTCGTAAAATAACCTAATAATGTACTGTAGTTTGAAGTCAAGTCACTGCAGCTAGCTACGAACGGTCTATGTTACTTCTACAATGTTCTTTGAATAGTTGTATCGTGAACCATAGTTGTGTTTCAGGACCATAGTTATGGGAAATGGCGGTACTTTATTGCTTCTAATCTTTATATACTTCCTTCTAATAATGTAATAGTCAATTAAATCTCACCCGAGTTTTGATTTTCTCTAGGTAAATCGAAACCTCTATTAGGATTACTGTTGATAATTCGATAAAAAGAAAACAGCCATTGGTACTGTGCAAATCAAGATTTCAGGTATAACTCCCTGTAAAGTTGATTTGAATAATTTGGAGGGAAAAATTGTTCCGGGGCCGGGCATCGAACCCGGGACCTTTGGTTTAACGTACCAACGCTCTACCAACTGAGCTACCCGGGAACTCTACCCGACACCGATCCAATTTTTCCCTCCATATCCACAGACCTCAAAGTGGGCTGACAACCGTCCAGCAACCAACTTCGAGTGCACACTAACTCCGTGTGACTTAAATTGTGGTTTTCTGTTAACGAACAGTGACGTGTATTATGCAAATCACGCTTTCAGGTATAACTCCCTGCAAAGTTGATTTGAATAATTTGGAAGGAAGAATTGTTCCGGGGCCGGGCATCGAACCCGGGAGTTCGGGTAGAGTTCCCGGGTAGCTCAGTTGGTAGAGCGTTGGTACGTTAAACCAAAGGTCCCGGGTTCGATGCCCGGCCCCGGAACAATTTTTCCCTCCAAATTAGCCATTGGTACTGTTCTCCAACCAGGAGATCAACCGTGAAAGGAATGTGCTTACTATTGCGTCATCTATTGGAACGAAGTAGATAGATAATATTATGGTTATAACGCCAGTTTAAAAACCATGCGCTCTCCTGCATATGTTATTTCCTGTATGGAGGGATTAAAAGACCAGGAGATTAACAGCGATGTAATTTTGTAACTAGGGTAGTATCAATATGTGTGCATCAAAGTTATGGTTTGTGCTGTGAGAGCTAGCCAATAGAGATAAGAGTACCCACGTGTGTGACCTTATGACATCAACATTCATTCACAGCATTACCCCGCTTCGTCTCATTCCCCAAAGACTTTCTCGTGGTTGGAGTATAGTAACAGCTAATCTACCACTGCCATACTTTGTGATTTTATGTCAGCTAACCCTCCATCCCTACTCCTCAACGTAGACTGAATTGTTGCGGGCTACATTCAACAGTGATTCGGCGCTACCTATTGCTTTGGACACGCCTGTTAGCCTAAAGCAGCGTTTCTAAAACTATGGTCCGCGGACCACCTGTGGTCCTCGAGGTCTGCCCTTGTGGTCCTTCAAAAAAGACAGAAGAAAAAATAAAATTCAAACGAATTGCGTATCAAGCTGAAAATCTCGGAGTTTGAAAATAACACAAGGCAATCGACTTTCACTCTTCTCCCAGTATTGGCATTTAATGGAATTTATTACCCTACCTCTCTATCGACTTCCCACTCTACTCTCAACAACAAAAGAGGGATTTAAAGCACTATGAACGTGGTGTTTCTTTGCCATATTTTCCCTGCACTTCTGGCGTCAGTAACCCAGCCAGGGACCACCCGAATTCATAACTAACAGAGGACCAAAGTACCGAACCTTTTCATGTATTTATGACTTTCTTAATAGTTTTGCCGACACCCAGTCTTCACATTGAAATGGTCACGTAATGTACGTCGTGCACCAATAATACAAATCTGAGATCACAATTTGAAATTTATTTTCCAAGTTAATATGACGAAATTTTATGGGTTCGTGATCTCTTTCATTGCGATACTGAAAATAACAAACTTTCATTGAGTGAAAGAGAACAATTAATTGAACTCTCGAATGACACCGGACTTAAAATGAAATTCCAAGCGGAAGGTATGGTTAATTTCTGGACCTCGTCACAAGCGTAAAGAGAATATACTGTAGTGAACTGTACAATGGTGCTTTAGAGATTATAATTCAGTTTGCTTCTACGCATCTGTATGAGAAATGGTTTTCACCACTAACTCTAAGAAAAACAAAGTACCGAAATCGACTTGGTGTAGGTGACGATGTTCGACTTAAACTTACCAGCATACATCCAAGTACAGAACAACTGTGCAAGAATCGGCAGGCTCATCCATCTCATTAATGCGAGTACCAATATTTATTAATTTTTTTTAGTTAATTAGTTAAAGATTATCCAAATTCTAATACCTTGAATTATAAAAAAAAAAAACGAAATTAAATTTTCTTCTATTAACATTAACTTAATTGGTTGATACCAATATAAAATTAATTGAATTAAATTAATTTTAATTAATTAATCCTATTGTAAAATATAAGTATACTGATATTAAAATATGCTACAAAAATTATAAATTTGCTTTCGAAGGGAACAAGAGTAAGGTGTCCAAATCTAGTCTTCCAGGTAAACTTCCTGTGAAGTAGATTTTAATAATTTTAAGGGAAAATTGTTCCGGGCCGGGTATCGATCCCGGGACCTATGGTTGAACGTACCAGCGCTCTGCCAACTGAGCTACCCGGGAACTCCACCAGACACCGTCCCAACTTTCCCCTTTATATCCACACAACTCGCGTGGGCTGACGAAACGCCAGCGATCCACATCGAGTGCACACAAACTCTGTGTGACTTGGACTGGATTTGGATAATATATACGTCACTGTGTACGTTAACAGAAAACCACAATTCCAAGTCACACAGAGTTTGTGTGCACTCGATGTGGGTCTCTGGCGTTTCGTCAGCCCACGCGAGTTGTGTGGATATAAAGGGAAAAGTTGGGACGGTGTCGGGTGGAGTTCCCGGGTAGCTCAGTGGTAGAGTGCTGTTACGTTCAACCAGAGGTTCCGGAATCGATACCCGGCCCCGGAACAATTTTTCCCTTGAAATTATTCAAATCTGCTTTACAGGAAGCTTCACCTGAAAGACTAGATTTGCATAATATATACGTCACTGTGTACGTTAACAGAAAACCACAATTCCAAGTCACACAGAGTTTGTGTGCACTCGATGTGGGTCTCTGGCGTTTCGTCAGCCCACGCGAGTTGTGTGGATATAAAGGGAAAAGTTGAGACGGTGTCGGGTGGAGTTCCCGGGTAGCTCAGTGGTAGAGCGCTGGTACGTTCAACCAGAGGTCCCGGGATCGATACCCGGCCCCGGAACAATTTTTCCCTTGAAATTATTCAAATCTGCTTTACAGGAAGCTTTACCTGAAGGACTAGATTTGCATAACAACAATAACACTTAACCTTTTAATGTTTCATCAGTAACATGTAGTATAATGCCGTTTCATGTCATACAGCCGTATTCCTCGTAATACTTGTGAACAAATCATACATTTAATATTCTCATCATATGGACAGCAAAAAAAATGCGTCCTCCCATCCTAATTGGAACTTTCGTACATGGTTTCGAGAGAGACATATGCCACTCGCAGGTCAGAGACAAATACAAATGGAACTGAGTTTGACTCCAGTGAGTGAGAGGGTGGGGGTTGGCAGAGGTTAGAAGCAAGCGAAATGCACAGCTATCACTGCGAGCCACAATGTCTCGCGAGTCACGTTATCGCCACGGCTGGCCTAAGGTAACCGTCTAAATATTTTATATTCCTCCACGAAGAGTGCTTAATAAATTATCATAAATGTCTAGAACCTATTCTTAATTCTTCTTAGCAATCATGGCCTCCTTAAAGAAGATGAATAGTCTACAGTTGCATTCATAGTCGCCGATCTTACGATTTCCTCTCACGATGCAACGAGAGGCAAGACACGCTCCTAGATTCCGTTACGTTTTCAGGCTGCATAGTAGAAGGTCATTACGCGCGAGACGGAGGCGACGAAGCAAATCTGCCTCTGGTAACTACAGAGACAGAGAGAAATACATCCCCTAAAAAAGGAGGGAGAAATGCTTGCCTGTTGCCTGTAGGGAAAAAAGTCACAAGTAAAGTTCCGTGCAAAGAAAAATACAATTTCGTGTCATTTAAGACAAAGGGAGAATTAAACGACTGGACCAGATGCTCCGCATCGCTGAAACAAAAGAGGAACTACAAAACAAAAGAAGCAGAGAATTTTTCCAGTAAATACTTGTAACTCATTTTTAATGTAAGAGTGGAGTACGTTTGGATCGCATTGATGCTTAAACGATGTTCACCGTGACAGGAAGAAAATTTAAGACCAGGAGTTAAACTCTTGCCAGCTGCTGGGGGTTTGATTTTGCAGCCAAATGGAAGCCTTGGGCATAGGTTCGCATTTAGCATGGGTTACAAAGACGCAGCGCGACAAAAATCTTCAAACCATTCCCGTACCCATGGACTTGCTGAATCTGAAATTTTCAAAATATATTTGATACTGTAGTTGTTATAAGAGGATTTTATTCGAAAAGGAATAACTTCATCTGGGTCTTAAAATATAACAAAGACTTTTACTTTCAACAAAACAACTTACATTCAATACAGCATACCATATTTTCGAAGTTCAATAAGCACGAAAATACTCCTTCAGCAAGCTTTGTAACAAGAAATGCCTACACAGAGAGATAATACTTAAAATAACAATTAAAGTTCACTGTAAGAACATGCATCTATTATTTTTTTTATTTATGATATACTTACTTATTTACAAAATGGCTTTTAAGGAACCCGCAGGTTTATTGCCGCCCTCACATAAGCCCGCCATCGGTCCCTATCCTGTGCAAGATCAATCCAGTCTCTATCATCATATCCCACCTCCCTAAAATCCATTTTAATATTATCCTCCCATCTACGTCTCGTCCTCGCCAAAGGTATTTTTCCCTCCGGTCTCCCGACTAACACTCTATATGCATTTCTGAAATCGTCCATACGTGCTACATGCCCTGCCCATCTCAAACGTCTGGATTTAATATCCCTAATTATGTCAGGTGAAGAATACAATGCGTGCAGTTCTGCGACGTGTAACTTTCTCCATTATCCTGTCACTTCATCCCTCTTAGCCCCAAATATTTTCCTAAGAACCTTATTATTATTCACCCTTAATCTCTGTTCCTCTCTTAGGATAAAATGCATAAAAATAAAGATATGTACTTAGTTTCAAATTTGCCACTAGGTGGAGTCGTTATCTATCACTTCTTTTCTATAATAATAATAATAATAATAATAATAATAATAATAATAATAATAATAATAATAATAATAATATTAATAATAATAATATAATAATAATAATAATAATAATACTTACAAATGACTTTTAAGGAACCGGCAGGTTCATTTCCGCCCTCACATAAGCCCGCCATCGGTCCCTATCCTGTGCAAAATTAATCCAGTCTCTATCATTATATCCCAAATCCATTTTAATATTATCCTCCCATCTACGTCTCGGCCTTTCCAAAAGTCTTTTTCCCTCCGGCCTCCCAACTAACACTCTATATGCATTTTTGGAATCCCCCATACGTGCTATATGCCCTGCCCATCGGAAACGTCTGGATTTAATGTTCCTAATTATGTCAGGTGAAGTAAGCGTTCAGTTCTGTGTTGTGTAACTTTCTCCATTCTCCTGTAACTTCATCCCTCTTAGCCCCAAATATTTTCCTAAGAACCTTATTCTTATTTACCCTTAATCTCTGTTCCTCTCTTAGGATAAAATGCATAAAAATAAAGATATGTTTCCTCTTGGGTTCTAAAGTATAATGCACTATACTTCTATGTGTACTTAGTTTCAAATTTGTCACTAGGTGGAGTCGTTATCTATCACTTCTTTTCTATAATAATAATAATAATAATAATAATAATAATAATAATAATAATAATAATAATAATAATAATAATAATAATAATTGGAAATATAAAAATTGGAGATTTATCCTTCGAAGAGGTGAAAAAATTCAAATATCTTGGAGCAACAGTAACAAATATAAATGATATTCGGGAGGAAATTAAACGCAGAATAAATATGGGAAATGCGTGTTATTATTCGGTTGAGACGCTCTTATCATCCAGTCTGCTGTCGAAAAATCTGAAAGTTAGAATTTATAAAACAGTTATATTACCGGTTCTTCTGTATGGTTGTGAAACTTGGACTCTCACTCTGAGAGAGGAACATAGATTCAGGGTGTTCGAGAATAAGGTTCTAAGGAAAATATTTGGGGCTAAGCGGGATGAAGTTACAGGAGAATGGAGAAAGTTACACAACACAGAACTGCACGCATTGTATTCTTCACCTGACATAATTAGGAACATTAAATCCAGACGTTTGAGATGGGCAGGGCATGTAGCACGTATGGGCGAATCCAGAAATGCATATAGAGTGTTAGTTGGGAGACCGGAGGGAAAAAGACCTTTAGGGAGGCCGAGACGTAGATGGGAGGATAATATTAAAATGGATTTGAGGGAGGTGGGGTATGATGATAGAGACTGGATTAATCTTGCACAGGATAGGGACTGCTGGCGGGCTTATGTGAGGGCGGCAATGAACCTTCGGGTTCCTTAAAAGCCATTTGTAAGTAAGTAAGTAATAATAATAATAATAATAATAATAATAATGATAATAATAATAATGATAATAATAATAATAATAATAATACTTACTTACAAGTGACTTTTAAGGAACCGCCCTCACATAAGCCCGCCATCGGTCCCTATCCTGTGCAAAATTAATCCAGTCTCTATCACTATATCCCACATCTACTTTAATATTATCCTCCCATCTAAGTCTCGGCCGTTCCAAAAGTATTTTTCCCTCCGGTCTCCCAACTAACACTCTATATGCATTTTTGGAATCCCCCATACGTGCTATATGCCCTGCCCATCGCAAACGTCTGGATTTAATGTTCCTAATTATGTCAGGTGAAGTAAGCGTTCAGTTCTGCGTTGTGTAACTTTCTCCATTCTCCTGTAACTTCATCCCTCTTAGCCACAATTATTTTCACGTTAAAAACAATGAAAATATGGTGCTAAAACTGATTGTATAGTAGTAATAGGAGTAGGTTATTGTTATGAATTGTGTACTTTTAGTATACGATACCATAACTACTGTATAGTCTGCAAAAGTATTTCTGAAGGATGGAATGGTGTTGGAAAGACATGGTGTTGGTGCATGATATAGTACAAGATATTCCTATTGTCTGATATTTTTTCGTGTTTCATTAGGCTATTGCATGTCGCTTATCACTGAAAACCCACTAATTTTTCTATAATATACTTTTCTAAAACTTCCTAAAATATAGATTATTTTGGCGCGTCCTCGGGTTGCGGATCGAGGAGATGGCCTCCAGATATGGAGGGTACCTGTGAATATATTGAATAAGCAGTCGCGGACAGCCGATGAGGGGTGGTCCTCCTGCTTGGGGGTTGGGCGAATGGCTAACAACCCATCACCGTAAAAAAACAGCTTCTTACGTAACCTTCAAATAAGCCTCGGAATGGGACTGATTTTCTGACACGACCACAGCAAAGACCTTTGGGGAGGCCGAGACGTAGATGGGAAGATAATATTAAAATGGATTTGAGGGAGGTGGAATATGATAATAGAGACTGGATTAATCTTGCTCAGGATAGGGACCAATGGCGGGCTTATGTGAGGGCGGCAATGAACCTCCGGGTTCCTTATAAACCAGTAAGTAAGTAAGTATATATTATTTAATTTATTAATTAAGATGTTGGTACTGAACATCATGGTAGGCTACACACATGCATGCTAAACGTGGTGTTAATATCTTCATAATTTTCAGACTTTAATAATACTGGTTCTTTTGAATTACGTTCAACACACTTTCTGTTCCTTTTGGTATTGCCGGGTCTTTCAGTGCACTATTTTTGTTACTTTTACGTTTATTTTACACATTTTATATTACACTATGTAATGTTGCCTATATTGACAGTGAAAATATTAGTCAAAATATCCTCAACTATGTCCTGCAATATTACACGGTCGAGAGTCTTACCTAAGGTATTTTACCTCTGCAATAAACCTTCAATCAGCCACAAAGATGTAATGAAGGATGGATAGAACAGAGAAAAATTCTCTCCGGCACCGGGACTCGAACCCGGGTTTTCAGCTCTACGTGCTGACGCTTTATCCACTAAGCCACACCGGATTTTAGTTCCGATGCCGGATCGGATCCCCTCAGTTCTATCCATACTTCATCATATGGTAACGCAGAATTCCTGTACGGAAATATATTATGAACTTTGGTACATCATCTATATTAATAATAAATCTGTAGCCGAAATTTTTCTGGTAATTTTAGATTTTCCAAAAATAATTGGTCCTAATATATATAATTAACCATGAAACCGAAAATCGCTTTTTAGAATTTTTTGTTTGTATGTATGTCTGTTTGTCTGTCTGTCTGACTGTCTGTATGCTTGTTACCTTTTCACGCGATAATGGCTGAACGGATTTTGATGAAAATTGGAATAAATTAAGTTCGTTGTAACTTAGATTTTAGGCTACATGGCATTCAAAATAGATTATTTAAAAGGGGGGTTATAAGGGGGCCTGAATTAAATAAATCGAAATATCTCGCTTATTATTGATTTTTGTGAAAAATATTACATAGCAAAAGTTTCTTTAAAAATAATTTGCGATAAGTTTTATTCTCTGAAAAAGTTTGATAGGACCGATATTTAATGAGATAAATGAGTTTTAAAATTAAAATAACTGCCATCTAAGGCCGTGTAATGAATTAAAAAGCAAATGACTTAGTCTATAAGGGGCCTTGGACAGCAACAATCGAAAGCTATGAAAGATAGCCTACAGAGAATGTTTCTGTGTTTGTATGACGTAATATCGGAAGCTAAATTTAACCGATTTGTATAATTAATCATTATTTCACCATTGGAAAGTGTAGTTTCTCTAGATGGACATAGTGCTATACTTTTATTACAGTAACTTCTGATATAATATAATATAATATATAATATAATATAATATATAATATAATATAATATAATATAATATAATATAATATAATATAATATAATATATAATATTATATAATATAATTTAAGTTATTTGAAGGGTTCAGAACCATAGTGGGCCAAGCGCCATTTACTGAATACGTAGAAAACAAGGGTTAAAATGAAGTTATTACCATAATTGAATGGAAACCTATAACAAGTAAAATAAAATATACACATTAAATCTAAATGATGTCAATCTTCATTAAAATTGGTTGCATGTAATAAAAATTAAGAAACAGGTTATAGGAATTATCATTGCACCAAATGAGTGTCTCTGGACCAAAATGATCGCATTTTAATTATTTGGATGCAATTTAAATTAAGTAACATATTAAACGATTTATCCTTCTATCAAACACGAATGTTCCCTGGATCAAACGTCCTATTTTAATTATGTAATTACTTTATATTTATTTCAAACGGGTGCAGCGGAGCGCACAGGTACGGCTAGTAATAATATAATAATAACACAAAGATGTAATTATTTAAATAACACGACTAGTAAGAGCAGTGATCGATAAGACTACTCACTATGACTGCGTCCCGGTTTTGACTTTCTATAGGAAGAGGCAGAGAATGCGTAACTACTGGGTGTTCAGTTCAAAGTGTGTCATGGCTCGCTGTATGCCGTCATGTGGCTAGTCGATGAGCCTAGAGAATTCAATCTTCCTACACTTCCGCAGAGGTGTATTACTTATGTGCCAGAGAAGTTGCCTAGCAAGTACGGCGTTCATTCAGAAGAGTACTTACCGATAGGTAACGCCGATAGTGGCAGGAATGTGAACTGTTTGGAAACACGTACTGAGGTGAGTTTTTTCTTACTGTCGGAATATGGGGTGAGGGTCAAGACGATTACTTACGTATTTGTTGACATTAACTTCGACGGTCAACATGGACACGGAGCATTTGATTTGTGTTGCGGAATGTTGCCGTACGCAACCGATAATAACAAATACTCTGCGTACGACTTGCCCGCGCAAAAGAAAGAGGTTATGGTACCACAGACCGCCATCTGTTGCTACGACGTTCAGGTTATACCGTACACGTTCTCAAGTTCAGATTGAACGCCTTGATTAATAGGCAACTTCTCTGACACAAAAGCTGAAACTCGCTTCAAATCGCTGACTCATCAACAGTGACGTCATGACACACTTTGAAATGAACACCCAGTATTTTGTATACGAACGTACCTGTACCTGCACATGACGTGACATATACTTCGAAACAGGCAACCTCATTCCAGTTTATAGGTAGATGAATTACGAAGTCTATTTATAAGTATAGCACCCCACTTCATCAGTCCATTGCAAGCGGACAGCTACGGAGAACGCTGTACCAAAGTGCTATGGAGAGAAGTCACTGATTGGAATTTTAGTGGAAATTGACCCACCAAGAAATCCTTCGAAACTAGCACAGAAAAGAAAGAAGAAGAAACGGTATTGTGTGCAGAATGAATGCTACCCACACCTCCAAAAACTGTAGCAAGTGGTGAACAACTTGGCTTCCTGAAAGTGTTTCCTCCACCTCCCCCGCCTCCAGAAGAATGAAGAGCGAGAGAGTGATGCACTGAAACAGAATGGAGAGAAAAAAATAGTGCGAACGCAGTAAGAAGCTTACCTCTATCGCTTTTCGTCTTCTTTGTCCGATATAACCCTAAGTCTGCCTCAACCTTTTTCTCTTCCCTATTTTTTATCCTGAATTTGTCTTCTTTCCTTGCAATTTCTTCTTCTTATTCCTTTCAGTGCCAACGCTGCTCCCTTTCTTGTACCGATTCTGTACGTGGAATAGGTAGAAGACTAAATCCTTCCCAAAAACCGAAAGAACTTGCTGGAGAAGAAGGATTCGTTTAGGAAAGTTAGCACTGATGTGGAATTGGAAAAGCAAACAGATATCCACAACAGTGTGGTTAATTTGATTGTTTGGAATTGTATTGCCAGTTTGAATGACGCCCCAGTCCCTAAAGAACTCTGGAATGAGAGTCCGGCTAATGCGAGTATGCTAGAGGAGAAGGTTAGACTAGACTCTCTTGTAGGAATCAAGCTTTTTAACGTTAATGCGATTAGTTATAGTATGTACGAATATAATTAGTTTTTCTTTGACTCCAGTGTCTAGTTAGATATGAACCCTAGACTATTTTAGTTCGATGGCTTTCCTTCGGGTACGTACGTATGTATGTATGTATGTATGTATGTATGTATGTATGTATGTATGTATGTATGTATGTATGTATGTATGTATGTATGTATGTATGCATGCATGTATGTATGCATGTATGCACACAGCCCGTTCCTGGAATTCCTTGTCACGGGAAATCAGCAGCAGTCGGAGTCTAAAATCTTTTAAGTGCACTCTACTTAGAAATGTTTTTATTGAACAGAACTAGACTCTTGTGGAAGTCTCTGAATAGTCCTAAATGACTAAGTTTTTATTTTTTTCTCCTCTCTCTTTTTTTCCTTTTTATTATCTTGATATATTACTTAATCATTTGTATCTGTATGCCATATAGTACGATATTGCTATCCAACTTTTTACGTCTTGTAACCCACATGTATTCTCCTATTAGTATATTAACTGTATATTATGTCTCAAGTGAATTAATCGTCGAATTTATCACGAGCAGTTTATGTCTTATAAATTGTATATACCTATATATATATATGTATAATATTCCCCTTACGTTATGTAATTGATTTTGATTATATCTAATTTTCTACTTTATTTTATATTCTCCTTATATTATGTAACTGATTTTGACTATTCGTAATTTTCTACTATATTTTTTGTGATTTCTAAGATAGACTCTCTTCTTTTTGTGTTGTTTTCTAATCTATCACATAATTTTGTAATTCATGTATATTAAGCTATTGAAACCTGGCTGAGTGGAAGAGAAGGCCTTATGGCCTTAACTCTGCCAGGAAGAATCTACTACTACTCCTACTACTACGTATGTATGTATGTATGTATGTATGTATGTATGTATGTATGTATGTATGTATGTATGTATGTATGTATGTATGTATGTATGTATGTATGTATGTATGTATGTATGTATGTATGTATTTTTTTTAAACCTTGTTTACCAGCATGTTCCATTACAAAAATGCAATACTAAATGCTAATAGACTACACATTACAATATTGGTAACTCTTCCGAATACAATGTATATACATTATTGCTAGCCTATTCTACTTTCCCTAAATATACTATTTACAACATGTTAACACCTATGCTACTGTTGAAGCTGTTAAATACTTTGTACAACACTATTTTAGTACCTATTCCTTTTCTATTTACAGATAAAAAAAATCAATACTATTGCTAATCATTTTAAAAACTATGTTTAGAAATATACTATTTAACAAATTAACCTACTTTCCCTAAATTTACTATTTACAACGTGTTAACATCTATGCTACTGTTGGATCTTTTAAATACTTTATACAACACTATTTTAGAGCCTTTTCTGTTTACAAATTTAAAAAAATCTATACTATTGCTAATACTTAAAAAAAACTATGTTTAGAAGAAAACTATTTAACAAATTAACCTATATTCCTTAAATTTACTATTTACAACGTGTCAACATCTACTGTATGGTACTGTTGAATCTTTTAAATACATTATACATCACTATTTTAGAGCCTATTCTGTTTTTCTATTTATAAATTAAAAAAAAAAACATTGAATATTATTGTTAATTCTTTTACAATCTATGTTTAGAAGTATACTATTTATAAAATTAATCTATTTTCCTTCAATTTACTATTTACAACGTATCAACATTGTTGAATCTTTTAAATACATGTATGTATGTATGTATGTATGTATGTATGTATGTATGTATGTATGTATGTATGTATGTATGTATGTATGTATGTATGTATGTATGTATGTATGTATGTATGTATGTATATACCTTTTTTGAGAAGCATGTTCCATTACAAATGAGAAGTAATACTACATGCCTAGGTTTACCTTCAAGTACATAATCCATTTACATGATATATTATTATGTTACCGTTCTAGATTAAATATGGACTAGTGTAGTTCATCTACTATGTGTAACTGCCAAGATAATATTGGTATTTCTTATTCTAACTTATTTTCCTATTCCTAACCTATGAAGTACAAGAATTTATTTACATATTCTAGCATTTAAATATTTACAGTATTTACATATTTACTATCTTTTTGATGACCCTATTTTCAGATAAATTATATCTTCTAATATTCCAGCTTATTTACAGAATATAAGTAACCTATTTTGGACCCTTATCACTTAATTCTGACTTTTAACCCTTTGTCTTCCCAAATAACTTATCCTTATATACTAGCCAACCTACTGTAGTTGTTCAAAGTCTATACTATTTGCAAACTTTATAAAATATTTTACATAACTTTTCACTAATTTTGTCTTGTCCAGAGGCCACTTCCCACCACATTTATGTATAGACTGGATTAGTGTTTCTCTTTCCTTTCCTAATATCGTGCAGTCATAAATGATATGATCCACTGTCTGATCCCCATCCCCACAGACACATGTCACACTATTCTTGATTTTAAAGCGATAAAAATATGCGTTGAGTCTTCCGTGTCCGGTCAACAGAGTCGTCAAGTTAGGAGTTAGTTCTACCTTCAATTTCAATCTATCTTGGACACTAGGGAAGAACGTCTTGGTTAGAGTACCTTTGAAGGTAGTTGACCATTCACTTTCCCATTTTCCTTTGGATATGACCACTAGCTGGTTCCTTACTTCACTCATCGGGACCTTGTCGTAACAGATCTGTAGATCGACGTCACTCGCTACCTGCTTCGCTAGACGATCTGCCAGTTCGTTACCGTAGTTCCCCACATGAGCCTTGACCCATCCGAAGTCCACTAACCATTTGTCGTTCTCCACCAGCCGTAGATTCGTTCGGATGCCTTCAATTAGATTTTTGTGGTTGCTTCTATTGTATGTATGTATGTATGTATGTATGTATGTATGTATGTATGTATGTATGTATGTATGTATGTATGTATGTATGTATGTATGTATGTAGGTATGTATGTATGTATGTAGGTATGTATGTATGTAGGTACGTAGGTAGGTAGGTATGTATGTATGTATGTAGGTATGTATGTATGTATGTATGTATGTAGGTATGTATGTATGTATGTATGTATGTATGTATGTAGGTATGTATGTAGGTATGTAGGTAGGTAGGTAGGTATGTAGGTAGGTAGGTAGGTAGGTAGGTAAGTATGTGTGTATGTAGGTAGGTAGGTATGTATATAGGTATGTATGTAGGTAGGTATGTATGTATGTAGGTATATATGTAGGTAGGTATGTATGTAGGTAGGTATGTATGTATGTATGTAGGTATGTATGTATGTATGTAGGTATGTATATATGTTTGTATGTAGGTATGTATGTATGTATGTAGGTATGTATGTATGTAGGTATGTATGTAGGTAGGTAGGTAGGTATGTAGGTATGTATGTAGGTAGGTAGGTAAGTAAGTATATGTGTATGTAGGTAGGTAGGTATGTATGTATGTAGGTAGGTATGTATGTATGTAGGTATGTATGTATGTAGGTAGGTATGTATGTATGTATGTATGTAGGTATGTATGTATGTATGTAGGTATGTATGTATGTATGTAGGTATGTATATATGTATGTATGTATGCAGGTATGTATGTATGTAGGTAGGTAGGTATGTAGGTAGGTATGTAGGTAGGTATGTAGGTATGTATGTAGGTAGGTATGTATGTATGTATGTAGTAGGTAGGTAGGTATGTATGTAGGTAGGTATGTATGTAGGTAGGTAGGTATGTATGTAGGTAGGTAGGTATGTAGGTATGTAGGTATGTAGGTATGTATGTATGTATGTATGTATGTATGTTCAAACAAGAAAACACCGAAATACAAAATGTGGCATGACGTGCATTCAAAGATGTGCTCTAATTTCTGTGCAATATTTAGAGCAGATGAGTAATACCCAACTGCTTGAATGTACTTTAACAGCATTTTATATAATGGGCTGCAACTAGTCCAGTTTCTCTTCTCCCTTGCTGATATATTTACACTTAAGCTTGGAGCGACGATCCGCACAGAGATTTTCCATCGGAACTTTCCTGAAATTGAAAGATGAGAAAAGGGATCAAGATCATCCAGCATGTTTGCTGAATATTGTTGGTTTCTTGGTAGAAAGATTTGTGCGTGGTGCTACAAAATAAATTCGTCCAGAGCATGGTTTAAAATTGGAAATTATTTCAGTGACTGAAATTCTCTCACATTTTAGTATTCTGTATATCTCGTCCAATTTAGAATGGACCGTTTAGAACACCTGGTGTCGTGGAATTTTTGTTGAAGTGAAAATATAAAGAATTGCGTTTCTTAGATTAAAATGTTTTGAATTGTTTTATTTAACGAAGACCGCAACTGCCGAGGTTGTATCAGCATTGCCGATCTGCCGGAATTTTATCCCGCAGGAGTTCTTTTACATCCCAGTAAATCTATTGACATGAGCCTGTCGCATTTAAGCACACTTAAATACCATCGACCTGTGCCGGGATCGAACCTGCAATCTCGGGCACGGAAGGCCAGCGATCTACTGACTGCTTCACCCAGGCCGAATCGTTTTTAGATATATTTCAGTGTTCGTTGCCCGAAAAATTATATGTGAAGGTGTATTTTCGATTTTAAATTGGGATTCAGGGCACATAAGTCAGTAAGGATCATCTGATTTGATTTCGGAGGAAAACAAACGTTTGAAACTTATTGTTGAATGCAATTTATGATTGTGTTAATTTCTTTACTTTCATTATCCTGTTAGAAAGAATGGACTTCATGGCATGGATGAATAGATTTTATTATCCTGAAGTCGTTTTGTTTCTTGTTGTATACATTTTTATTCTTTAATTAAACAGAATTGTTAAAGAAAATGTGAAATAGAACGTTTAAATTCGTGACATTTATCTCTGCGTGGACTCTGGTCAGGAGTAAATCAACTAATTTGACATGGACTCCAGATGTGGCCTAACAAATACAATTACAATGAAAGAGGCGGAAGATGGTTAGCCGGCTATTATTCGGGGTGTAGCAAACTCAACGCCGAAAAGGAAATCCCCTGCCCGCAGACTCTGGAATATCCATACTAATTACCCCATGCACAGGGAGGAAGAGATCTGATCACGTGATCGCACAGGCTTCCTTCCCAGACACAACAACAGAGGCGTTACGGTCGATGGACGTCACCAAAATGGCTGCTGTCCTGAACTTAATAGCGGGGTCATTCCATGCAAAAAAGTACGTTTTTGAACCATGATGTTTCAAAAGTTAAAAATATTGTAGTAGGTTATTTTGTATATTCTACCCTAAATATGAATTTCACGTAATGTTATATTTATATCCTTCATAGTTTGGCAGAAATCCGCATTTAACATATTGGTTTAGCAAAGAACACGGTTTCATTCATTGAAGTTTTCTTACTATTTAAAGGAAGATGGAATATTCATTTCAATGCAATTCGAAAAAGAAGAGCCTTGTTTATAAATGCCCTTGAAATGAAACAAATATATAATTTTTTATACATCTTGATTACACAACTTTTAACACTGTATCACTTCGGAATATGTATGATAAGAACGTTCTTGTATTAAATTTTAACGTAACTTGTTAACATGTTTCGACTTATTTTCGGTCATCTTCGGAACTGGTTGTTGTTGGTCTTGGCGCCTCTTGTTTCCTGTGTGGGTGCGTTCATAGTGTAGAGTCAAAGAGTGTATGTGTTTTGAAATTGAGTTGTGTGTTGAGAATATCGTTGGGGTGTGTTTTCCTGTGTCTGTATATTTCATATTGTTCTAGTGTGTTGAGTTTCTGGCTTTTTGGTTGGATGTGCAGTATTTCCATGTCTGTGTTGATGTCTCTGTAGGTGTGGTTGGCATTTGTGATGTGTTCTGCATATGTGGAGGTGTTTTGTAATTTTGTTATGGCTGTGATGTGTTCTTTGTAATGTGTTTGAAATGATCTGCCTGTCTATCCTATGTAGAAGTTGTTGCAGGTGTTACATTTGAGTTTGTACACGCCTGTGTGGTTGTATTTGTTTGTTGGTGTTGTTTGTGTGTTGAGGTGTTTTTGTAGAATGTTATTTGTTATGTATGCGATGTTGTAGTTTAATTTCTTGAATGAGGTTGCAATTTTATGTGTGTTTTTGTTTTCGTATGTTAGTGTGATATATTTTTTGTGTTCTTGTGTTTGTGTTGTATTCTTCTGTTTTTTGTGGTTTTGTTTTGTCTTCCGTATTACGTTATCTATTATGTTAGGGTTGTACCCGTTATCTTGTGCTATGTATTTGATTGTGTTTAGTTCTTCGTTGTAATCCTGTTGGTTAATTGGTATGTTGAGTAGTCTGTGTACCATTGTTTTAAATAGTTACCCACAATAAAATAATTTAAAAAATATAGAACACAAAATGCACCTCAGTTTTACAGACGAAAAAATATGTGTTTAATTCTTTAGGGTATATTAATTCCACTGTGAAAATTTCAGAATGCAGACTTATATATCATGTCAGTTTTTAATAAAAATAGCTCACCGTAACAAAGGAGCTCAGCAGATAGGCTCTCCCGTCGTACAGAATGTTGCGCGATCAAGGTCAGGGAGACGGACGTTTGAGATTACTCTTCGTTACGAAGTTTCGCGAACGCTGCGACCGCCACACACAGCAAGCGATTATCGACCGTCGGAACAAAGATTAATAATTTTATTAATTTAATTATTCAAATTTTTTTTTGAGATTATGTCATAAAACTTGGCAGATGGATTAGGAATAAGATTTTCTTTTCTTGGTGCATTCGAATATAAAACTATTTCTTTTTTTCAATGAGGCCTTTTTTGTGAGCATGCCTTAATATTATTCGGATTAGTCTTTAAGGGGATCATTAGTGTAGTTTTAGGCGTAATAGATCAACTATTGACCAGATATTTTGTATTCGACAGATAATGGAGAAAAATGGGAGTATAAAGGTACAGTGCATCAGTTATTCATAGATTTCAAAAAGGCATAAGACTCGTTTAAGAGAGAAGTTTTATATGATATTCTTATTGAATTTGGTATTCCCAAGAAACAAGTTCGATTAATTGAAATGTGTCTCAGTGAAACATACAGCAGAGTTCGCATAGGTCAGTTTCTATCTGATGCTTTTCCAATTCACTGCGGGCTAAAGTAAGGAGATGCACGATCACCTTTACTTTTTAACTTTGTTCTAGAATATGCCATTAGGAAAGTTCAGGACAACAGAGAGGGTTTGGAATTGAACGGGTTACATCAGCTGCTTGTCTATGCGGATGACGTGAATATGTTAGGAGAAAATCCACAAACGATTAGGGAAAACACGGGAATTTTACTGGAAGAAAGTAAGGAGATAGGTTTGGAAGTAAATCCCGAAAAGACAAAGTATATGATTATGTCTCGTGACGAGAATATTGTACGAAATGGAAATATAAAAATTGGAAATTTATCTTTCGAAGAGGTGGAGAAGTTCAAATATCTTGAAGCAACAGTAACAAAAATATAAATGATACTCGGGAGGAAATTAAACACAGAATAAATATGGGAAATGCGTGTTATTATTCGGTTGAGAAGCTTTTATCATCCAGTCTGCTGTCAAAAAATCTGAAAGTTAGAATTTATAGAACAGTTATATTACCGGTTGTTCTTTATGGTTGTGAAACTTGGACTCTCACTTTGAGAGGGAAACATAGGTTAAGGGCGTTTGAGAATAAGGTGCTTAGGAAAATATTTGGGACTAAGAGGAATGAAGTTACAGGAGAATGGAGAAAGTTCCAGAACACAGAACTGCACGCATTGTATTCTTCACCTGACATAATTATAAACATTAAATCCAGACGTTTGAGATGGGCAGAGCATGTAGCACGTATGGGCGAATCCAGAAATGCATATAGAGTGTTAGTTGGGAGGCCGAAGGGAAAAGACCTTTAGGGAGGCCGAGACGTAGATGGGAAGATAATATTAAAATGTATTTGAGGGAGGTGGGATATGATGATAGAAAATGGATTAATCTTGCTCAGGATAGGGAACAATGGCGGGCTTATGTGAGGGCGGCAATGAACCTCCGGGTTCCTTAAAAGCCAGTAAGTAAGTAAGTATGTAAGTAAGTAAGTAAGTGAGTAAGTTTTTAAGGTATTGAAATATGATTATTCAGGTTTACAATGGCGTTTGTTTAGTTTCGATGACACTTCATATATGGTGTCTAGAATATTTTAAATGATAGATAACATGTAACTGCCACCGATTTTTCAGTCATCCGTATGATTAAAATATTAATGATATGGTTGTCATAGTTGGCAGTTTAATTTATTTTCATAATAACATTTTTATATTAAAATCCCAAAAAATTCATGACATCGCTGGCATATTCTTAAAATTTTGTATGGAATGACCCAGAGTGAACCGAACCTGAAAGTACTATAATGTCTGCGACTGTAGAAATTTAAGTGAGATAATTAGTAAAATATATAAAATAAGTTTAATTCAAAGATTGTCTTGAGTTTCAATTCTTATTTACTTCTTCGGCTTTCGGAACTTTCATGTGTAATTAAATATAATTAATTTCTCGCGTTGTTATAATGAAAATTTGGTATAATAGTTTTTATAATTACAATATTTTGTCATTAGTAGGTGTATCTGCGAAGTACAAAGCATGACTAGATTTCTGTCTGACGCCAGATGATAACGCAAAATTAAAAGGTATTTCTAATGTAACAATGACAGTAAATACAACATACTTACTTACTTACTGGCTTTTAAGGAACCCGGAGGTTCATTGCCGCCCTCACATAAGCCTGCCATCGGTCCCTATCCTGATCAAGATTAATCCAGTATCTGTCATCATATCCCACCTTCCTCAAATCCATTTTAATATTATCTTCTCATCTACGTCTCGGCCTCCCCAAAGGTATTTTTCCCTCCGGCCTCCCAACTAACACTCTATATGCATTTCTGGATTCGCCCATACGTGCTACATGCCCTGCCTATCTCAAACGTCTGGATTTAATGTTCTAATTATGTCAGGCGAAGAATGCAATGCGTAAATGCAACATATTCATACATTATAAGTACATATGGAAATGAACAATAAATAATGGAAATACAAAATTTAATTGTGACTTCTGATTTTTTTTAAGTACGAATATGTTAGGAAACGAAAACTGCAATCATATCAGATATTAAAGTAAAGAAAATTTCATCCAGAAAATTGGAGTCTGGAAGGTTTCCAGAATATTGGCTGCGTTTCCACGTTGGATGGGTATTCCTATTCATTGTCGTAGGTAACTGGTGCAGCGAGGACTAATACGTCGCCTTACTTCCAAAGGTGTATGTGCACTTTTCTAAATTTTACAGGAGAACGAATTAAAAGTTCAAATAGCCGTGATAAATCTAATTTTTATCCAATGAACTTGAAATTTCTGGCAATTGCTACTTAATTGGGTACAATATTATTACCATTTTCACTAATGTGATAGAACTGTTCTCCCAAAAAATAAATGAGATACGACGTTTTGGCACAAACATTGCTTACCTTTTTGGACATATGGCCCTGGCATTCTTACGAAAAACTATTATTTTAGCTCACTAAATATGGTTTTATTGAGAAATTAGGTTTGCATTATAATTAGGAATGCCATGATATTTAACTATAAACAACATAACTATTATAACTACAATGTATATTAGAAGAAAGTTGTTGCCTATCTTTTCACATAAAGTTTTTACTCGTAGTCACTGTCATCCTCTAAGTCTGGTTCTGGCAATTCGTCGTCCTTCTTGGTTCCCTTCAGTTTCAAATAGAAGTCATGATAGGCTCTTGTATCACACCATCAGTGCAACGCTTTAACAAGTCCTTCAACTTAGCTGCGGTTATTGCAATTAGAGCCTTGTACTTCTGATGCACTTCTACGTGTTTGTGTGAACGTCCTCATTGTTTCACAGCACGTGCAGGTAATGTTAAAAATTCAGCATGAGCATGATTTGTCTTTACTTTCATTACCTCTGTGTCATTTTTACACACCTGTATGGCCTTAATATCCATCCATGAAATGGGTTCATCAGTCGAAGTACTAGATAAATGGTCACTTGTAACGGATTGCTGTAGCTGCTTTAAATCCAGAAAATCTTCATGAGATAAAACATCTACAGTATAAGGGTATTTTATTCAGGAAGACTTGATGATTGTGGTCCATTCTGTTGGTGTGTACACAGGTATGTTCTTTTTCGCTCGTTCGATTGCTGAATGCATCGAATCAACTTCCATATCCGTGTGGCCTCATTTAAGAAATATATGTTCAATTATTTCAAGTTAAGTTGTCCTCACAAAGTGCAAAAGGAAACTTGGTATGAACCTGTAAGCATGAAAATACAGTTATCTAGTTGGGTAATTTTCCCAGTTCTATACCTAGTACTACTAATTACTGCAATGAATGAACAAATGAAATAATGTTACCTGTTACGATTTTGTCCGTCACAGGAAACTGAAAATAATGATAAGTGTGTAATATCTCCTGGCAAATTCTCTAAATGCTTCTTCAAGCAGGTGCCAATTTTATCAGAACCACGTTTACCATATTTTTCAGGCCATAAGTAACAGCTTCCTTTTTTAGTTTCTTGATCATAAATGATAAGATTATAAGTACAAAATTTTCTTGTGTAATACAGTGTTGAGACCTGAGAACAAGGAGTATAGAGCACAGATTGCAGGTCAAACGTGAAACTCTTGAAGTTACCGACATTCTTCGCTTTGTGTTTGTCATACGCTTTTTATTTTCTTGCATCACATTTGTTATTAATGTGTCTTTGATATTCAATTCCAAAAGCGGCTTTTTCTTCTGGAGTTATGTAATTATATTTTTCACATATTCTGCAGAGATCCTTTTTTAGACTATGGAAGTACAAGTTGAACTCTATGGTGAAAATTCTACGGTACACATTATCTTTTACGGGTATAAATCTTTTCTCTGCGCTCCATGTCTTATATAGCCGGTATATTTTTTGGATATTCATGACGGCATTGAGGGATTGCTTTGTAGATGATTTTCGGCAATAGTGGCTCTCTACTCGAGGAAATAAGTTAATGTGGTCTCTAACACCTTCAGCAGCTTGATCATTTGTTTTATTTGCAGGGATATGACAACCACGTCGATCATCTGTTACAAATGAAGGACCCCCAGCTTCCTTCTTCTTGGCAGTAATTACTGTTTTCTCCCCAATATTCAGGATGTCCAAAAAATTTCTTGCATACCTACAATGAAAATAGATCACTTAAACACGTTTATTAATTCTATAATAATTATACTCTCCAAAAACAACAAAATTTTATGTATTCACTTTAAAGTATTTAGTTTTGAACACCAATCAAAATACGCCTCATTTCTCATGAAAAACAAAAACTGAGTAGACTACAATGGACTTTATGTTGTCAGCAAACAGCTGAATACATTACGAAGATTGATTGATTGATTGATTGATTGATTGATTGATTGACTAATCATAATACCGTGATGTAGAACTAGTAATGAAAGAATATAACCTAACATTTAATCAGCGTTACATACTTTAATAAATAAAAATATGATTTGTTATTATAATATACTGTTGTTGAATACTTAGTTTGCATTTTTTGCACACAAATTCTCTGCATTTTTCTTCTGAACTAACTCCAAAATCAGCCTTGCACGTGAACACTCTTCCACCAGATTATAGGCAAAACACCAGACTATTGGTTGAAGAGAACTCTCGATATGAAGTTACGCGTTGGCGCCAGAATTCAAACAATAAAGAGCCAGAAGGACGTTTGTATGACATACGACCTTATGTCCACTAATATAGTATATTCAGTATTTCTGCCAGAACGTTGTATACGCAACATACGACCTTTTGGTTCTAGAATTTTTGAAAATAATAACATACACCTATATGGAATACACGTCTACGTTATTGGAGAGTGGTTTTCAACATACGACCTTTTGTCACAAGATAGTTCGTATGTGTTTGAAGTGAATGAGCACATAAACTCATTTTCAGTGAAAACTTGACATACGATCTTCTGGCAGTAAAGCGACGAATAATTCTTAAATAGTAATTTTTGTATGTATTTTTACGCATTTAACTATCACAGTCCACAATAGATAAATCATTCTGTTCATAGAGGGGAAAATCTAGAATTCACGCAAGAGTAACATGAAAGTTCTGGTCTTCGTCATTGAATATCTACTAGTGTCATTATATTCTTCCATTCCAACAAACACGGTGTCGGCAGGAGTTATAAAAAGCGCAACAAACACACGTACAAAAGGTGTTTTCCAAGAAAAGATATAGTTTCTTATGAACTTTTCGTCATTGGTGTGGATATTGATTTGCTCAGAGAGATCTGCGATAAGCTGTTCCTTAAAAAGGAAAAAGAGCAACGTCTATTCCGCTAGAGCCTGAACGTTAGAGGACCAACATAACTTGCGCGCTACACGGGTTACCAAGTGACTCTTGCAATGTCCTTTTATATTGCATCGGCATCAACTCTGAATGGAATGTATGGGGAATGCTGTAGTAGAACCCTCTCTCTGTTCTTTTCTTTTACGTGATGGCATTGTTCACTTATTTCTTTTTTATACTTTGTTTTCTTAACTCGGAAGTAAAAAATAGTTTTATGTGAAAGAAAACATCGTAAATTTTGACATAAGTTAGAGCAGGTTTTCGCAAGGATTTTTTATCTCACAGAATTGTTTGTACTGTTTCCAGGAAGCAGAAGTTTACTTGCAGAGAATATTGTTTAAGGGTCAGAGAATTTAGGAGAAATGTAATTTTCTAGCTACAAATGTCGGACTTCTCTTTCTCTCTCCCCTTAAGAGAACTTGAAATATTTAAATTAAATATTAAATGCTAAAAAACTTACAGAGTGATTCTTATAGAACTGAACCCGATAAATTAAGTTGCAAAATAGTACATTATGCAACGAGCCTATAATGATAGTAATTAAGACGCGAGTATGTTTGTTTATGAAACGAGCGCAAGCGAGTTTCATAATTTTCATACGAGCGTCTTAATTACCACTATAGGCAAGTTTCATACGACTTTTTATGCTCGACCATATGTCTAACTTGAAATTATTCAGAAGTATTCATTTTATTTGTATCTGACTGAAGATCGGAAGTGACCTTGTGCCTAGCTCGTAAATTGTGAGATGTGCGCAGACGCGAAAGTATTGATTTTTTCCGAGGAACAATAATGTCGTTGACCTTGATGTAATGTAGAAAATAACATGAACTAATTTTGATATAACCTGGAAATTGATTTAGAATTGAAAAACGAGATGACAAATTGAATTTATTTGATTATTATTTACAATTAACGCTAATCATTATAGTAACAGAACATAACCTTCTGCGACAATATTGGATTTCCAGCCTCCGTGACGTTTCCCTCGTTGTCTTTCGATTGCATATCCGAGAATAATCGAAAACCTGAACTTTAATGAAGAGGTGTACTTTAATGACGTGCATTAAAGGATTGCTACCAGGTGTATAATTACCACATTTCGGCATGGTCGAGCATAAAGGAAATTATAACACGAATTTTTTTTCATATTACTAATGAGATATTTTTTCTTTTCCTTTTTTTTTCGTGTAGTTTTTTTTTTCAGTTCCTATTTAGAGTAATTTTATTTATATCACTTACTGTAACTTCTGATGTTATTTATGTAACTGGAGCTGCCAGAGGCACGAATATGTGCTCTTTTTGGCAAAAGCTGTGCATTTGAAATATGTGTTATACAATTTGTAATTTCAATTTCAATAAATTCAACATTTTTTGAAAGAAAAGAAAAAATATGTATATGGTAAAAGCCAAAAATGGACTGTTTCAATTTAAAGAAATGCAAAACTTAACCCTTCAGTGCTCGCTCTATAGTTTGTAACACCAGTACTCTCGGGGATTATATTTGTAATCCTTATTTTTTTTATTAATAAGCAATTTTTTACACATATGGGTATGTAATTTTACAACATATGTAACAATAACATTATTTTACTGGTTTTATTAAATTATTTGTGATGTAACAATGTAACTGTAGCCTATTTGAATTTAATATTTAAATCAGTGATGTCAAAAATATATGAGTGGTACTGTGATGCAAAGAATATAATTAGAAACTCTATTGTTATTATTGTTGTTATTAAACAGGCTTCATTATTTGTTATTACAAACTGCACTTTAAAGTTTTAATTTCGTACTTCTAAAATTTAATTCCATACACGGTTCAAGTACATGTCTGTTTCAATAATTGTAATCCACTCTAAAATGATATATATTACTACACAGAAAAGAGTCACAATTACATCCATACATCAGAGCTAACTGTAAAGGCTGGTTCACAATAAACCGGGAACGGAAACGACAACGAGAACGAGAACTGAAATATTGTTAAAATAAACGTATTTACATATTTTTATTTTAACATTATTTCTGTTCTCGTTGTCGTTTCCGTTCCCGATTTATTGTGAACCAGCTTTAACAGGAAGGTACTGAACATTCACGCTATCAGCATTGAAAGCGGAGATGTGATGATGCAATACACACCAGTGAATTACAAATGTATGCCGCAAGAGTTTTGAAGGGTTAATTGTCTTGCTGAAAATGTTATTGAGATAACTCGATTCAGTATTTCTACACGGCCTTCTCTAAATATCGATTATTGAACATGAATGCGGCAATGTGCGTCTTTGGATGCAGTTTTCTCAGAAGTGGCAAAAGATAAAAATGTAGAAAAAGTAGGGCATATGTAACATACTTTTATGTATACAACCGTAAAGAAACCGCGTACATTCATTTTAACTGCTAGGAACTAGGCGACAACCGCCAGCGATTTGCGACCGACGATGATAGTCGTAAACAAATCGCGGCTTTATATCATATATAAGTACAGGGACATCATTTTATTTTACTAACATTTTTAATATTAACCTGTCTATACCTTTAGAGAACCGGAAACACCGCTTGCTCCCCCCTCCAAGACTGGAGTTCGATGATACCGGCGTAAAACACAAATCACTCTACTAGGTATAGGAAGGAAGAAAAGTAGTTCTTCCATATACGTAATCTAGGAAATATCGCGATTTTGAGTTTGATAATTTTCATTAGGTTTTTCTTTAATCAAAGTACAGTACTGTATTAAGAATACGTGTTTTTACTCACGAAGTGAGTTATCCATGCGAACGTATTCATTATGCAGTGTATATTATACTGTCTACAGCACATTAGCATACAATATAGAGAAAGAAGTTAAATTGAAAAATAATCATAATATGAATATTTAAACACAATTTTGAAAATGGTGGCCGTTCATTTCGATACAGGCTTCAGTTTTTTTGTGCATATTATCGCACTATAGACTATTGCATCTAATTCCAATTGCCAGTTTCGTCCTTCGTACTAGTAACTCATGTTGAAATAATTCTGTACCTACTCTACGTACTGTAAATTCAATCTTCACTTTTGCCCGACCCGAAAATATAAAATTACTCAGACATACTATCTACTGTCCGTCCAAGTGGTTATGCCGCAGGATTGTAGAAAGGGAGGAAATCACGTGACAGTTAATTACTTAACGAGGCCCTTTTATTTAAGTTAAATTAAACAGCTGTATAATATTATGTAAACTTCCAATTCCTAAGAGAAATTAATGTTTTCAGAACAGAGCTAAGACAGTCCAGCTATTACAGAGGGGCGAGCAGAAGCAGGTGGGGGAAATCGGGATGCGACGTAGACAAACGGACAGTACCTGTGCGAAAATATGATTCAATATTGAAAGCTCTTTCGTCACTGGAAAACGCGAACATATTTCTGGAACGTACTATACTCAGTAACTCAGTACTGCTTACTATCTGCGGTCTTGGTTCTGTGTGGAGTTGGAACTTCCTTAGTAGAAGGGGTGGGAGTGAAGTACATTCAAAAACTCAGGTACAATAAAAATTGAAGTAAAAATAAAATGATGTCCCTGTACTAGCCGTACCCGTGCGCTCCGCTGCACCTGTTAGAAATAAATATAAAGTAATTACATAATTAAAATAGGACATTTGATCCAGGGGACATTCGTGTTTGATAGAAGGATAAATCGTTTAGTATGTTACTTAATTTAAATTGTATTTAAATAATTAAAGTGCGGTCATTTTGGTCCAGAGAGCAATCATTTGGTGCAATGACAATTCCTTTAACATGTTTCTTAATTGTTATTACATGCAACCATAGTTTAATGAAGATTGACTTATCATTTTTATATTACTTGCTATGTTTCAGAAGTTACTGTAATAACATTGTAGAATTATGTCCATCTAGAGAAACTACACTTTCCAATGGTGAAATAATAATTAAACAATTAATTAGCTTCCGATATTACTTCATACAAACGCAGAAGCATTCTCTTAGGCTATGTTTAATAGCTTTCGATTGTTGTTGTCCAAGGCCCCTTATAGACGAAGTCATTTGTTTTTATTTCAGTACAGCGCCTTAGATGGCGTTGTTATTGTAATTTTAAAACTCATTTATCTCATTAAATATTAGTCCTATCAAAATTTTATATAGAATAAAACTTATCGGAAATTATTTTTGAAAAGACTTTTGTTATGTAATATTTTTCATTAAAATCAATAATAAGCGAGATATTTAGATTTATTTAATTCAGGCCCCCTTACAACCCCCCTTTTAAATAAGGTATTTTGAATGCCGTATAGCCTAAAATCTAAGTTACAACTAACTTAATTTATGTTCGAATTTTCATGTAAATCGGTTCAGCCATTATCGCTTGAAAAGGTAACAAACATCCCGACAGACAGACAGACAGACAGACAGACAGATAGACAGACAGACAGACAGACAGACAGACAGACAGACATACATACAAAAAAAATGTCAAAAAAGCGATTTTCTGTTTCAGGATGGTTAATTATATATGTTAGGACCAATTATTTTTGGAAAATCGAAAATTACCAGAAAAATTTTGGCTACAGATTTATTATTAGTATAGATTTATGTATTTATTTATTTATTCTTTCATCCAGTCATACATTCACTTCTCCATTTATTTACTTATTTATTTGTTTATTTACTTTAGAGGAAGACAAATTAAAAAAATTGCATGCAGTGTTACCGCAGTACCTGGACAAACTCGAAGAAAAAATTCCCTACATGAGCTATCGGAAATACCGCCGTTGCTCGCGGCCCATTGCGAAATACTTCCTTCTGAAAGCTGTAACTTTTGTTTTGGGACACGAAACGTAAATAAACCGAAGCTGAAGTAAGAGGAAGAATATTAATAAGACTGTAGTTGATATTTTCGTCTTATCTTCCCTGGGGCGGGATGGCAGTCACAACCATCGCCAGCTGTTTCGGAAAGGATGTGAATTTCCCCCGAGTGTGAGCTTGCGTCTAATATCGAACTGCGTCACCTAGAAGAGGTGAAAAATGACAACGAGATCGGATCCCTAATTAAATTGTGTTCGCATGCTGAGCGCCCAGCCATAGGAAAGGGGTGAAATATGGGTGAGATATAGTCTTCGTGAGATTGCTAAACGTGTCTGATACCTCCGGGGTATAGGACTGGAACTGCGCGGACCAGTCAGTCGGCATGGCTTGCAGTCTGCGAGGAATTGCAACTTCGTTTTCTTTACGCGTTCTGTTCTGCAATGTGAGAAACTCTCTTGATCGACAGTTCTGTACACAATTTTAAAGACAAATCCCATAGTCTTAGATACTCTTTAATTATTTTTATGAATATACAGAGTGTCTGACTCAAGCAGTTCATAAATTGTTTTAGGCATCACATACAACACGAATAGAGATATTGTCTTTTCCTCGATAAATTCTCTAACGCGCAGCGCTTGTATTTTAGTTCTAATAATGATTGTATATAAATAGTATTTATTGTAATTTATTTATACATTATAATGGCTTGTGATATGATATATGATATGATATGACATGATATGATACGGTATGATATTATGATATGATATGATACGATACGATACGATACGATACGATATGATATGATATATGATATGATATGATATGAAATGATATGATATGATATGATATGATATGATATGATATGATATGATATGATATGATATGATATGATATGATATGATATGATGATATGATATGATATGATATGATATGATCGGTATGGTATGATATATGATATGATATTTATTTATTTATTATTTTGCTAATAATTATAACATAACATATATTATATATATAAAAAACTTTAGCTCTCCCCTGAAAGAGGAGAACTCGTGCTCAGGGGTGGATTCCTGAATTGAAATTAATAAGTATACAGTACAATTTGCCTTATGTCTACTATGCAATTATAGTATGTATGTATGTATGTGTGTATGTATGTATGTATGTATGTATGTATATAGGCCTATGTATGTATGTATGTATGTATGTATGTATGTATGTATTAACACTACAATTGGGTATACGCCCGGTGGTAGTGATATATAATACACAATAATTACGATTACGTGAAATAAAATAAAATAAACGTAAATGAAATAAAATAAAATATACGTAAATCTATAAAATATAGTAGATGCAATAAACCTAGGACTATAAATAAAAACTATTTTATAATAACGCCTACGATAAGCAAAAGTAAATCTAACTTATAGTACTTCTATTTCACCCAACTATTACCAATTTAAGTAATTACATATCACCTTAATTAATTATATACCAACTTAATTACATATCATCTTAATTAATTACATATCACCTTCATTTATACATTTAAATTTACAATTTTTCAATATTTATAAAATCCATACATAACTTTTTAAATTTAATACTAGAACTATTAGAATTGACAAGATTAGGATATTTAAATATAAATTTGTTTTATATTCTTGGGCCTAAATTACTACTATGATTAAATACTGTAACAGTGATATGATATGATATGATATGATATGATATGATATGATATGATATGATATGATATGATATGATATGATATGATATGATATGATATGATATGATATGATACGGTATGATATGATATTATACATGATATGATATGATATATGATATGATATGATATGATATGATATGATATGATATGATATATGACATGATATATGATATGATATGATATATGATATGATATATGATATGATATGATATGATATGATATATGATATGATATGATATGATATGATATGATATGATATGATATGATATGATATGATATTTATTCTTCCATCATATATCTATAAGACAGACCTGTACAATTGAAGAGTCCAATGCAAGAATGATGGATGTCATTTGGAATACATTTTGCAGGAGAAGCAATTGAAAGTTTGAAATGCTTAACGCTCAAAGCGTAACTATGATTTTCTGATCATTACTGGACAATGACTATCAGTGTTAATGCCACATACAGTAACTCTGTATGTACATTCTACATGTCTTAAGCTATGCATTGACAGTCTTGGTTCGTTTTCGACAAGAAAGTGACATCCATCATTCTTGCAGTGGATTCTTCAATTCTGTATTACCCCAGAGCTGCCTTACTTTACAATTTTATTCATCTACGCCAAGTCTTACATTACTCTAAAAAATTGGTCCAGTATACTTTTTTTTAACAAAACATATTCAATTAACTACTATCTAAGCACAACCCCACTCCTAAACATATTCATATACCACACCTCCTATTCTCTGAGCAGGAAAAAAACACACCACACACACACACACACACACACACACACACTGCAGGAAAAATGAAATACGTAATTAGTTTTAACTTTCTCTTTCCATTTCAGCTTTACTATCATTAAAAATTGCCTATTTTTTTTAACTCTCTTATTATATTAGTTGCAGGATATATTTTATTATATGATACATATCTATTCTTACTAATACATTTTTTATGTAACCACTTTTGTGTGAGATCGTGCGTATTTGCTTGGTTTCCGCACAAAACCAATCCGCGGGAGTCTAAAATTCCACATTCAGTATTCCCAACCTAACACATATAACAATTTCCCTCTTCTTACCGCTTAAGTGACATATTGATTTTACTGATTTAGGCTTTTAACATATTATTTTTAGAGGCATTCAATGTAGTAATAATTATAAATTGGAAACTTACCAGTGCAATTTCACATAAATTGCACTGTTAATTATTGTTTTTAAATATTTGCAAAAATTAAGTAAACTCTACAACTCCACTAAAGTTACTGCATTCGTGATGCAAGTGACATTAAGGAAGCCGTGAAAAAATCAACAAGATTCCATAGACTGGGGGGAAAAAAGACAGACGTATATCACGACCTGCTGGAGTATAGTAAACACAGAAAACATTTTAAAGCAACAATGTTGAAGATAGATATTTTTGTTTTGCAAATTTGCCGTCATTGAACAGAAACCTAGATGGAGATTTCATTGCAACTAATTAGAAATTCCTCTTTCAGGTATGTAATAAACGAACTTCGCACAAAGCTCAACTACGTTTCGCTTTTTCAAACTTTTCCTCGAACATGAAAACTTCAACATACCGCTCTTGTAACGCATATTACTATTTCCTTGTATTAATTATCTGTTTGTTGACATTCTAATGCTATATGGAACGCGTCTTCACTCATGCCGCAAATTTGTAGCCTCCACCAAACTCAGCCCATCCTCACTTCCCTATTATTCATTCTTATGTACCTACATATTCTTCTTGTTCCCATGACTTTATTATGTCCTTAAAATTACTTAATATTCTTAATCCTTTATACGTATAATTCTTGTCTCATAGTTTCGTTACGCCTTTATTTGCGATTTTACAAATTCCATTAAAAATTTATTACCCCTACTTTTCTCCCGTAACCATTTTAAACTTAATCTACTCACCTCGTTCTTTAAATTTTCTAGTCAATTTGATTTCAAATTCGTCCCCCGAAGAAAATACAAGCATTTATTTTCAATGGTACTATCCTCTTTCGCCATAATATGATTTTATTTTCCTTACTAGTATCGTTCCCATAATACTATCTACTCCCATTTCTAATCTAGCAGCTAGTTATAATGGCTTGTGATATTCTATGTATGGGAGACTGTTGTACTTTTAAACACTTTTCACATTTTATTTTTTTTTAATTTTGGGAAATGATATTTTTTAAATTAAAAAATACTTTAAATAATTATTGAAGATTCCTTTACAACTTCGTGTATATATTTTACTGTCCTACACATCTATTAAGGATGGAAAAAATAAAATGTAATATGTTCAAAGGTACAACAGGTTCATGTACCTTAGAACATACGCTCTTGTAAGTTGGAACACATGTAATATAGGTGGGAATATAGTTGTAAGAACTGACAATCATATTTAAAATGTAATTTCAATCATAAACCAGAGAAGGCTGCTCTGATTGAGATTTTATTTCCTGGAGGAGCAATAACAGCTTCAATAGCTTTCTTCAAGGCATCCGGATCAATTGGGGGCCTCTTAACTCCAGACTTACTTCGTGACATGATCTTAAAATAAAATAAAAACAAAAACCAATAGTATTATGTACCTTGGAACATGTTCCATGGTACAAGATGTTCTGTGTTCAAAGGTACAAGAGGGTGCACGTTTAAAGAAATGTGGCTACCAAAACTAGAGATTCGAATAAATCATGGAAATTAAAATATGTTATTACTCACCAGATGATACGGAACACATTGTACTTAATGGATCTGGTTTTATGTTAGACAACATATATCAATGAACGAAATATTTACTTTTGGTACTAAAATAGTAATATACGTTACAAGAGCGGTATGTTGACGTTTTCATGGTCGAGGAAAAGATTGAAAAAGCGAAACGTAGTTGAGCTTTTTTAATTTCCGAGAACATGAAAACAAACATACCGCTCCTGTATCGTACATTATTTTGTGCGAAGATCGTTTATTACATACCTGAAAGACGAATTTCTAATTAGTTGAAATGAAATCTCCATGTTGGTTTCTGTTTAATGACGGCAACTTCGGAAAACCAAAATATCTTTCTTCAACATTGTTGCTATAAAATGTTTTCTGTGTTTACTATACTCCAGCAGGCCGTGATATACGTCTGTCTTTTTTTCCCCAGTCTATAAATGCGAACTTAAAACAAACGGTAAGGTTATGTAATGATTTATTTTTCATTTTAATATTTTAACAATATTATTTACATGTAACATATTGCAGCAATAACATCGGCAAGTTTGTTGATTTTTTTCACGGCTTCCTTAATGTTACTTGTATCAGGAATGCAATAAGTTTCGTGGAGTAGTAGACTTTACTTAATTTTTGCAAATATTTAAAAACAATAATTAACATTGCAATTCAGGTGAAATTGCAGTGGTAAGTTTACAATTTATAATTATTACTATGTTAAACGTATCTAAAAATAATATGTTAAAAGCCTAAAGCAGTAAAATGAATGTCGCGCTTAATCGGTAAGAAGAGGGAAATTGTTATGTGTGTTACGTTGGGAACTGCAGAATGTGGTATTTCACACTTACCGCGTATTGGTTCTGTGCGGAAAACAAGCAAATACGCACGATCTCGCACAAAAGATTCTTCATTCACAGAACTCACACTTTGCAATAAATGAAACCAATACTACTACTAGAGCTACTTAGTGGCTTTCCCTACATTCTACTTCAGTTTGAGTCCTCTAGGTAGTAGCAGAAAATAAAAAATAAAAAATGTTCAAAGGTACACTATGCTAAAGGTACAACAGTCTCCCCTATACGCCATTTCTATCCCTATTCCTAGAGCACGTGCCAGCCAAGCGGAAACAATACTGCAGTTTCTTTTCATCTCAAGTGTTTCCAATCACTCCGACCCAACTGTACCAGTAGCAGCGAATAAATTCCTGCCACATTGTTCCAGAGTCTCGTTTGTGGTCTGTTCTGAGATTTTTCTGCGCTCACCTCCACTAGAACAAATTAGAGCAAATGCCTCGAATTACTTGGAACTTGGTAATGAGGTCAGTCGAACTGTAACTTCTAAATGGCTTACTTGAAACTATTGCAGCGCGAGAACTGCGCTAACTTCACAGGCGATGATAGATTCTTTTAGCGGTGCGGCGTGTCTGAACGTCAGTTGTGAAAAATCGCTGAAATCCGAGCGAACGAAGGCACTTAGCTTTGCTTCTTCCTTCAGCCAACATGATTCGTTACAGAAATGACGTTTGGGGTCGAGGCGTCTGAGAGTTAACCCTGAGTCTGTGGATCGGATTTATAAGAATTCTTTAAAAGCGAACAGCATCACTTCTACAGTATGGTTATTTTATATTTATCAATGGCTTTGAAATAATGAGTTAAATTTTAATATAAAAATGTAGCTATATGACTTATATCTCTAGCCTTTATTAATCAGTTAATCTTTTAGTACTTCGATTTTTATTGTATTTGTAAATTAAATATTCATTGTAATTATAATTGTATAAGTATTCTTAATATTGTAGTTGTAGTCCCCTGCCCTGATGGCCTTATCTCTACCAGTTTAAATAAATAAATAAATAAATGAGTGAGTGAATGAGCGAATAAATGAGTGAGCGAATGAGCGAATAAATGAGTGAGTGAATGAGCGAATAAATGAGTGAGTGAATGAGCGAATAAATGAGTGAGTGAATGAGCGAATAAATGAGTGAGTGAATGAGCGAATAAACGAGTGCGTGAATGAGCGAATAAACGAGTGAGTGAATGAGCGAATAAATGAGTGAGTGAATGCGCGAATAAATGAGTGAGTGAATGAGCGAATAAACGAGTGCGTGAATGAGCGAATAAACGAGTGAGTGAATGAGCGAATAAATGAGTGAGTGAGTGAGTGAATGAGCGAATAAATGAGTGAGTGAATGAGCGAATAAACGAGTGAGTGAATGAATGAGCGAATAAATGAGTGAGTGAATGAATGAGCGAATAAATGAGTGACTGAGTGAATGAGCGAATAAATGAGTGAGTGAATGAATGAGCGAATAAATGAGTGACTGAGTGAATGAGCGAATAAATGAGTGACTGAATGAATGAGCGAATAAATGAGTGAGTGAGTGAATGAACGAATAAATGAGTGAGTGAATGAGCGTATAAATGAGTGAGTGAATGAGCGAATAAATGAGTGAGTGAATGAGCGAATAAATGAGTGAGTGAATGAGCGAATAAATGAGTGAGTGAGTGAGCGAATAAATGAGTGAGTGAGCGAATAAATGAGTGAGTGAGCGAATAAATGAGTGAGTGAGTGAATGAGCGAATAAATGAGTGACTGAGTGAATGAGCGAATAAATGAGTGAGTGAGTGAATGAGCGAATAAATGAGTGAGTGAATGAGCGAATAATTGAGTGACTGAGTGAATGAGCGAATAAATGAGTGACTGAATGAATGAGCGAATAAATGAGTGAGTTAGTGAATGAGCGAATAAATGAGTGAGTGAGTGAATGAGCGAATAAATGAGTGAGTGAGTGAGTGAGCGAATAAATGAGTGAGTGAATGAGCGAATAAATAAGTGAGTGAGTGAATGAGCGAATAAATGAGTGAGTGAGTGAATGAGCGAATAAATGAGTGAGTGAGTGAATGAGCGAATAAATGAGTGAGTGAGTGAATGAGCGAATAAATGAGTGAGTGGGTGAGCGAATAAATGAGTGAGTGAATGAGCGAATAAATGAGTTACTGAGTGAGTGAGCGAATAAATGAGTGAGTGAGTGAATGAGCGAATAAATGAGTGACTGAGTGAATGAGCGAATAAATGAGTGAGTGAGTGAATGAGCGAATAAATGAGTGAGTGAGTGAGCGAATAAATGAGTGAGTGAATGAGCGAATAAATGAGTGACTGAGTGAATGAGCGAATAAATGAGTGAGTGGGTGAATAAATAAATAAATAAATAAATAAGGAAGGAAATAAATAAATAAATGAATAAATAAGTAAATGAATAAATGAGTAAGTAAATAAATAAATGAGTAAGTAAATAAATAAATAAATAAATAAATAAATAAATAAAAATAAATAAATGAATAAGTAAATAAATAAATGAGTAAGTAAATAAATAAATGAATGAGTAAGTAATTAAATAAATAAATAAATAAATTTGACGACGGTGTTCTATTACTCAGTGTAATTACTAATGGCGAGATAGATTACAGAATTAGCTGTTTGATTACGCGACACTCGCCTAACAGTTGAGGAAATCCTCTGAAACAACAAAACGAGGTGATCAGCCAAGCTGGATTCGAACTCACGCTTCAATGCAGCGTCGGATCATGACTTTCGCTTGTGAAAACCAGTAACATTTCGCTAAGTTTTTTTTACATAATTAGTTATTTATTGATGATATTACTTGATTAGGTCTTTGCTATGAGAGAGAATTAAGACTGCCTCGAGAAACACACATTTTGCTTCGTACAATAAGAGTCTGATTTTAGGATCCAGTTGTAGCAATCCAGAATATAAAGCAGGAGGAAAGTGGGGACGCAGGGTGTAGAGATAGGGACGGAGGAATGCTTGTAGGAATGAGTGACAGATGCAGGAACGATAGAGAGGCTTGAAATACAAACTACGATCTGACGTAGGAACGAAAGGACGGAAAAACGAGTTGATATGACGACCAAAATCTGATGTAAAAGTGTGTAGGGTAAAAGGACAAAAATATAGTTTGGATGGACATAGCGAGAAAAAGGATGAAACATATTTGGAAAGTCATTGAGATGAGAAGAAGGTTGGATAGATGTAGAGACGAAAATATAAATGGATAGACGTAGGGACGTGAATATGGGTGGATAGACGTAGGGATGAGAATATGGGTGGATGGAAATAGAGACGAGAAGATGGGTGGATAGATATAGGTGCGGGAAGGTGAGTGAATAGGCGTAGGGACGAAAAGATGGGTGGATAGACATAGGGACGAGAATATGGGTGTATAGACGTATAGGGACGAGAAGATTAGTGGATTTACGTAGGGATGCGAAGATGAGTGGATTGACATAGAGACGAAAAGATAGATGAAGAGAATGGATAAACGTAGAGACAAGAATATGGGTTTATAGACGTAGGAACGGGAAGTTGGGTGGACTTGGGGGCTAGAATATGGGTGTATAGACATATTGGGACGGGAAGATTAGTGGATTTACGTAGGGATGCGAAGATGAGTGGATTGACATAGAGACGAAAAGATAGATGAAGAGAATGGATAAACGTAGAGACAAGAATATGGGTTTATAGTCGTAGGAACGGGAAATTGGGTGGACTTGGGGGCTAGAATATGGGTGTATAGACGTATAAGGACGAGAAGATTGGTGGATTGATTTAGGGACGCGAAGATGAGTGGATGGACATAGGGACGAGAAGATGTGTGAATAGACGTAGAGACGCGAATATGGGTGTATAGATGTAGGAACGGGAAGGTAGGTGGTTAGACGTAGAACGATGTGTGGATAGATGTAGGGACGATAAGATAAATGGATAATGGATATATGAAGTGACGAGTTTATGGTACATGGCCATAGGGATGAGAAAATGGGTATATAGACGTAGGGACGAGGATATGGATGGTTAGACGTAGGGGCGAGAAGATAGTTGGGTAGACGTAGAGACGAGAATAAAGATGTGTACACATAGGTACGGCTAATTTGCGATGGATAGACATAGGGTCGGCCACGTGGATGCATAGGGGCGAGGAGATGGTTGAATGAATGTAGGGGTGGATGTACGTAGGAACAAGAAGATGAGTGATAGACGTAGGGACGAGATAAAGTAGATAGGCACAGAGACAAGAATATGGTTGGAATCACGAGGGAAGAAAAGGACGAAAACATGGATGAACACAACGCAAGAGACCTGACGTCGGAAGTATAATTAGACAAAAGGAAGGAAGAAAATGCAAGTGGAATAGACGGAAGAACGAAAGAATTGAAAGGTAAGTAGATAGACGGAAGGATGAAAGGACGGAAATACAAATTGACAGAAAGGAGGACGAAAGGACAATAAAATAAATGGACACACCTAAGGACGAAAAGACGGATAGACAAGTAGAGAGATGTAGGACTACAAGACCGAAAGATACGTTAACAGACTTGAGGACGGAAGGAGGGATGGACAGATTGAGAACGAAATTATAGGACGGTCGGTTAAACAATCTAAGAGAGAAGAAAGTAGAAAGAACGAAAGGCTGGAAATGTAAGTGTACAGGCATAGAGACTAAAATGGTTGGATAGAGTTAGATTCGGAAGGACGGAAAGACGAGTACAGATGGAAGAATGAAAAACCCTTTAGACCATACCTGCAATAACAGCGCTCAACGAGCGTGCGCGCTTCTTCGGAGCGGGGCAGCTGTGTTTACCGCTCGCCGAAACGGAGAGGCAGATACGTCAGAATGACATAGACTTGCTATAGGTAGAGGAGACGGAAACGACCACTCAGTTATCTAGTGGCGTGTAATGTGTAGGCCTATTCTCAGTAACTGTTTCACGTTGCTTACCTACTGCTACAGTACAGTATGGAGGAATCTAAAAGACGGAACATAACATTTAACGATTTACAGCTCGAACTTATTGATCTTCAATGTGACCTAAGGGCTGAAGATCGTTTGAATAATACTACTAGCCTGGTTGAGTTTTACAAGACTAAACATTAGCAATAATATCCACGACTACACAGGCTGCCTGTGAAAATGATTGCTATGTTTGGCTCAACATTTATTTATTTTATTTTAGTAGGTTATTTAACGACGCTTTATCAACATCTTTGGTTATTTAGCGTCTGAATGAAGGTGATAATGCCGGTGAAATGAGTCCGGGGTCCAGCACCGAAAGTTACCCAGCATTTGCTCATATTGGGCTGAGGGAAAACCCCGGAAGAAACCTCAACCAGGTAACTTGCCCCGACCTGGAATCGAACCCGGGCCACCTGGTTTCGCAGCCAGACGCGCTGACCCTTACTCCACAGGTGTGGACTCTCAACATTTATATTTGCTGTTTTCTATAATCAACCTTAATAAAGGCAGGCATCGAACATCTGTAACTGATGTTTCATCACGATCAGTAGGCTACTGTTCCTTTCAGCTGCCAACAGCATAAAACCTCGTTTTGATGTACTGATAAATAAAAATACAACAAAATGATATTGTATATTTAAGTAGCTATAGAATTTCTATTATTTCTGTAAAATAAATATTTATTAATTAATAATAGTTCAAGATAATTTTGCAAACACTGAACGGGAATTCATTTCATAAACACTCGTAATAGTACTTCCTTTTGTGTATATTTTGTACGAGATCACCCCTTCTACCAGTCCACCCTTATACAGAGCGCAGCTAATAGGGGCCTACATGCATTCCGCTCATGAGCTGTGAGCCGGCTCGGAGAGCGCAAACCTTGTGCAGGCCTGCTTCAGACAGACGTAGGACCGAAAAAATGAAAAGGGTTATGTACAGATATGGGCACTTAAAGCCTGATAGAGAAACATTCAGAAGGTAGACTGCATATTCTATCGAATATCTTTTGAAATAAACGTTGTTACAAATCCAGTTTTGCGGCATAATATATTGTATCTATATTTCTTGTAATGCAAACACAAAAAGTACCAGTTGACTGTGTTATGGGGTCTTATCAGCTGCGTTGTAAGGGCCTGAGTTCTGTCGCGTGGATGTTTTGTGTAGCCAGAGACTCTACAAATCCGCAGCGCAGACTTCCACGGAGGGGGAGTGACGCACAGTGTAATTTTAGTTTTTACGTCGTCATGGTTACAGTTAAAAGCTTGAGGATTAAGGTTAACCTCAGGGCGGACATTTAACGCGCACACGTTTGCCTCATTATGACCTTTCTCGTGTGTTCTCTGTCTAGGATTTGTAGCAACGGCCGTTGCAGCTGTTTTATAATGACATTAAAAGAAATGCCCAAGGAATTACTTGCATATTAGTCTGGCAGCGTGCTCGGCCTCCGTATTGTGACACCAGGCGTCGCGGTGGTGGTTTGATAACAAAACACGACAGAGTGGCGGAACCAGACAGCTCAAATAGCGCCATCTCTCGGCTCTGCCTTCGTCGGAGTTTTCCATCTCATTCTCCCGTAGGGAATGTTTGTATTTTTTTTTTTTTTTCCAATCTGAACACTTCACATGATTTTACATACTCTCTACAAACATTCGGTCTTTCTGTGTATTTTTATTTAGTTGTATAAAGAGATTTATGCTCGACCATGCCGAAATGTACTAATTATACACCTGGTAGCAGTCCTTTAATGCATGTCATTAAAGTACACCTACTCATTAAAGTACAGGTCTTCAGCCAATGATAACTCAGCTTACATGTGTTCAGCCAATGACAAGTCAGCTTTGTACCGTTATAAAACCGCAAGTATCGATTATTCTCGGATATGCAATCGAAAGAGAATTAGCGAAAAGTCAGGGAGGCTGGAAATCCAATACTGTCGCAGAAGGTTATGTTCTGTTACTATAATAATTAGCGTTAATTGTAAATAATATTCAAATAAATTCAATTTGTTATCTCGTTCTTCAATGTCGAATTCAGTAATCAAGGTTATAATATTATAATATTATCAAGTTTAACGGGACTACGTCAAGGTCAATGACATTATTGTTCCTCGGAAAAAATCAATACTTTCGCGTCTGCGCACATCTCACAATTCACGAGCTAGAACAAGGTCACTTCCGATCTTGTCAGATACAAATAAAATGTATACATCTGAATAATTTCAAGTTAGAAATATGGTCGAGCATAAAAAATCGTATGAAACTCGCCTATAATGGTAATTAAGAAGCTCGTATGAAAATTATGAAACTCGCTTGCGCTCGTTTCATAAATATCCATACTCGATTCGTAATTACTATCATTATAGGCTCGTTGCATAACGTACTATTATGCTCGACCATGCCGAAATGTAGTAATTATACACCTGGTAGCAGCCCTTTAATGGACATCATTAAAGTACACCTATTCATTAAAGTTCAGGTGTTCCACCAATCAGAAAATAGCATTGTAGCAATATGAAAGCGCAAGTATCGGTTATTCTCGGATATGCAATCGAAAGACAACTAGCGAAACGTCACGGAGGCTGGAAATCCAATACTGTCGCAAAAGGTTATGTTGAAGAATCGATCCAAAATAAAATTGAAATCTCAAATACAATATTAAACTCAGTCGAAAAAAACAACACACAAATTAACGTCAATTCACCGTCATCTTCCAGCCTTTCACAAAGCACATTCCCGCAAATTCATTTCACCAATTGCACAATAAATCACCTACATTTAAAATAAAGTTAGTTCTGCTACTATAATAATTAGCGTTAGTTGTAAATAATATTCAAATAAATTCAATTTGTCATCTCGTTTTTCAATGTCTAATTTAATTTCAATGTTATATCAAGATTAATGTTTATTTTACTCTCTAGATTATATCAAGGTCAATGTGGACATGGTTCCTCGGAAAAAATCAATACTTTTGTGTCTGCGCATATCTCACAAATTACGAGCTATTACACAAGGTCAGTTCCGCTCCTCAGTCAGATAAGAATAAAATGAATACTTCTGAATAATTTCAAGTTAGAAATATGGTCGAGCATAAAAAGTCGTATGAAACTTGACTATAATGGTAATAAAGACGCTCGTATGAAAATTATGAAACTCTCTTGCGCTCGTTTCATAAACGTACTCGCGTCTTAATTACTACCATTATAGGCTCGTTGCATAATGTACTATTATATGACTCGTGTCAAAGTAGTTCATAAACACATCATAGACGCCAACTTCTTTGAAATATGTGGGCAGGGCGCAGGACTCTGTACAAAGATCGAGAAAACTTTTAATTGCTGGTTCTCAAAAATTTCTTTAAGCGTACATATTTTGCAGAAAATAACAGCGTATGATTTTTAATATAATACACGTGAAAATTGTTTAACCCAAAATCTTTGCAAACTACAGTTCCTGTGCACTGCCTCTCCGCTACCACTTACAGGGATAATGGACGTCAGATATTTGTTTTACTGCAAATGCTACAACGCAGTGTTCTGTTCCCATTCATTGCCGTTTTATTTTTAACAGTTTTCTTCGTTAAGAATCTATTAATTTTCAATAGTTAGGCCTACATCGCAATCGCTTGACAAGTACACAAGCATTTTCCATTGAAATCTGTACCTTTGTTTTTGCATGGTGCCTTCGGTACTTCGGGAAGAGTTTACGCGATTGTTAAGGCTGGTGCATAATAAACCGGGAACGGAAACGACAACGAGAACGAGAACGGAAATAATGTTAAAATAAATGTATTTAAATGTGAGCATTCACAATTAACTTTCACGTTCCCGGGCTCCGGCAAGTTTCTCATTAATTGTGAATGCTCACATTGATAAACATTTATTTTAACAATATTTCCGTTCTCGTTGTCGTTGTCGTTTCCGTTCCCGGTTTATTGTGGACCAGCCTTAACTCGCACAGCGCGACGTCTCGGATCTGTCGCCACCAGCTATGCAGGCTTTTAACGCCATCCTGTCCTGTTACTGTTCTGTCGTGCTTCGTCTCCTCTCATCATGTGGTAGATATTAGATTACGTCTAATTTCGGCTTTCTCCTTCAAAATTATATAATGTTCCTTCATATGGAGCGGCTAACATCGGAGTGAGAGAAGTGGTCAACAGGCTTCGAGCTCACATATGCATTTCTTCTCAGTCCCAAATTTCCTTGCAAGAATTCCTTTTCGCATACATTTTAAATGTTTCTCCTGACCATTCATTCACTCACTCAAGCCACCGATGTAGCTCAGTCAGCTAAGGCGCTTGCCTGCCGATCAGGAGTTGCGTTCGGGAGCGGGTTCGATTCCCGCTTGGGTTAATTACCTGGTTAGGTTTTTTCCGAGGTTTTTCCCAACCATAAGGCAAATGTCAGGTAATCTATAGCGAATCCTCGGCCTAATATCACCAATTCCATCGGCGCTAAATAACCTCATAGTTGATAGAGAGTCGTTAAATAACCAAGTAAAATAAAAATTAATTAATTCATTCATTCTTATATTCACTCACTCACTCACTCACTCACTCTCACTCAAGAGTTGCGTTCGGGCGCGGGTTCGATTCCCGCTTGGGTTGATTACCTGGTTGAGTTTTTTCCGAGGTTTTTCCCAACCATAAGGCAAATGTCAGGTAATCTATAGCGAATCCTCGGCCTCATATAACCAATTCCATCGACGCTAAACAACCTCATAATTGATAAAGAGTCTTTAAATAACCAAGTAAAATAAAAATTAATTCATTCATTCTTATATTCACACACTCACTCACTCACTCACTTACTCTCACTCACTCTCACTCAAGAGTTGCGTTCGGGCGTGGGTTCGATTCCCGCTTGGGTTGATTACCTGGTTGGGTTTTATGCGAGATTTTTCCCAACCATAAGGCAAATGTCAGGTAATCTATAGCGAATCCTCGGCCTAATATCACCAGTTCCATCGGCGCTAAATAACCTCATAGTTGATAGAGAGTCGTTAAATAACCAAGTAAAATAAAAATTAATTAATTCATTCATTCTTATATTCACTCACTCACTTGCTCACTCACTCACACACTCTCACTCAAGAGTTGCGTTCGGGCGCGGGTTCGATTCCCGCTTGGGTTGATTACCTGGTTGGGTTTTTTCCGAGGTTTTTCCCAACCATAAGGCTGTCAGGTAATCTATAGCGAATCCTCGGCCTCGTATCACCAATTCCATCAATGCTAAATAACCTCATAGTTGATAGAGAGTCGTTTAATAACCAAGTAAAATAAAAATTAATTCATTCATTCTTATACTCACTCACTTACTCACTCACTCACTCACTCTTACTCAAGAGTTGCGTTCGGGCGCGGGTTCGATTCCCGCTTGGGTTGATTACCTGGTTGGGTTTTTTCCGAGGTTTTTCCCAACCATAAGGCTGTCAGGTAATCTATAGCGAATCCTCGGCCTAATATCACCAATTCCATCGGCGCTAAATAACCTCATAGTTGATAGAGAGTCGTTAAATAACCAAGTAAAATAAAAATTAATTCATTCATTCTTATACTCACTCACTCACTCAAGAGTTGCGCTCGGGCGTGGGTTCGTTTCCCTCTTCGGTTGATTACCTGGTTGGGGTTTTTCAGAGTTTTTCCTCAACCGTAAGGCGAATGTTGGGTATTATATGGCCTCATCTCGCTTTCACCAATCTTATCTACGATAAATAACCCAGTAGTTGATATAGCGTCGTTAAATAACCAAGCAATAAATAATAACCCAAACGAGATTCAAACTCACGCTATAGAGCGATTTCGGAGCATTAGTACCGCCCGCTGTCCCTAGACACCTGCATACGGCGGCTCACCTTAGCCTGTGCGTCGCTCCGTCCCTTACTGCATTATAACGTAGCTGGCTGTCAAGTTGGTTAAATTCTGACTAGGATAGTGAAGTACTTAAATGTCAGCTCTTACTGCAGACGGGAGCTGTGGAGCGTCTCCGAGCTGCTAATTCTTCTTGTTCTCCTCTCGCAGTGCAGGCCTCATATCCATCATTTTCCACTGCGTTGGAGATGAATGTAATTTTACCAGCGATTGCATGAATGCCACGCTGTGTGCTGCAGTTTAAAATGCAATAAAACCGGCAGTAAGAAACCTCCTAATTATTGTAATGACTTGAGATAGGGCTTACAGCGACACTCTGCCCGTCTTTGTCAAAAACATCTGCATTCTCTTCTGCCACTCTGTGACTTCTGTTACTACTGTGTTATACAGGGACATCATTTTATTTCACTTCAATTTTTATTGTACCTGAGTTTTTGAATGTACTTCCACCCCCTCTACCAGTAAACTACCAATCGTCCTCCACACAGAACCAAAGCCGCGTATACTGAGTTAGTGAATACAGTACGTTCCAGAAATATGTTCGCATTTTCCAGTGACGAAAGAGCTTCCTGGTTTCCCCCCAGGCTTCTGCTCGCCCCTATGTAAAGTTTAGTGGCTGGGCTATCTTAACTCTTTTCTGAAAACATTAATTTCTGTTAGGAATTGGACGTCTACGTAATATTATACAACTGTTTAAAATAACTTAAATAAAAGGGTCTCGTTAACTAATTAACTGTCACGTGAGTTCATCTCTTAGTACGACCCTGCTACAAAACCACTTGGACGGACAGTAGATAGCATGTCTGAGTAATTTTATCTTTTCGGATCGGGCAGAAGTGAAGATTGAATTTACAGTATGTAAGGCACTCTTTTATACAGGAGGTACAGAATTATTTCAACATGAGTTACTAGTACGAAGGACGAAACTGCGAATTGGAATTGGATACAGTAGTCTACAGTGCGATAATATGCACAAAAGAACTGAAGGCTGTATCGAAATGAACGGCCACTATTTTCAAAAATGTATTTAAATATGCATATTATGATTATATTTCAATTTAACTTCATTCTCTATATTGTACGCTAACGTGCTGTAGAAAGTACAATATACACTACATAATGAATACGTTCGCATGGATAACTCAATTCGTGAGTAAAAACACTTATTGTTAATGCGGTACTGTATTTTGTTTAAACAAAAACCTAATGCAAATTATCGAACTAAAATTCGCGATATTTCCTAGTTTACGTAAATGGATTAACTACTTTTCTTCCCTCCTATGCCTAGTAAAATGATTTGTTTGTACATTACGACAGTATCATCGAAATCCAGTCGTGGAAGGAGGTAGCAAACCATTAATCTACAGGTATAGCCAGGTTAATATTAGAAATGTTAGTAAAAATAAAATGACGTCCCTGTATTATATCTCCACAGAAATCTAGGTCGCAGTCTACACAAGAGCAGAGCTGTAGTTTTAACTCTGCTTGAAAACGAAGACCTTCGTTGGAATTCCATTTAAAATTAATGTTCCTGGTTAATTCGATATCCTATATTGCACCCCGAGTCGTAAGAGTCTCGCAACGTTTACTACGTGCTTCTTTTGTTATTACACAAATGTGAATTTGTTGTTTTCTATTACGAAGTGCCCTAATTTGATTTTCTCTCAGGGTGAACAATAGAAGAACAAAACCTTTAACGACAGACATCTGTTTTACAACACAGAGTTAAATAAAATTAATGCCAATATAATTACAAATAATATGCTCGTATAATAGTTTTCATAATGTACTTAACTTTAGCTTTCTGACCTCAACTTCTACAGGATGGGCACAAAGTTCCGTTACCCCCCATAAATAATTAAAATATACACACTATTTATGTAATTCCGGTCATAATGCAGATATACATCCACTTTACACTAACTGTGTGTTCTAAGTGTCATTATGTCACCAGACATTCTCTTTATATAAAATACTGCGTCTCACGGCGTCCTTCAATTCATCAATGGTGTCAAAGATGATAGCTGGTTTCAGCAGTGTGGGGCACCTATCCATTATATCATTTCCGTTCTTGAGTACCTCAATGAGGTGTTTTCACAACGCTGGATTGGCCGTGGATCACCAATCTTGCCAGCTCCTCTCGACTGGCCACCTCGCAGCCCTGACTTCACAATCAGTGACAATGCGCTGTGGAGTTCTATCAAGAGCATTGTTGCACAGGAACGGTACCACACCATTGATGAATTGAAGTATGCCTTGCGATGCGCTTTCCAACACATTACACCAGCTATGCTGAGTTTTGATTTCCTCAGGTTCCTTTTAATTTACTCTATTTTCTTTTCATACTGATTTTTTCAGGCTATTTTGATTTATTATTTTTGTTTTGGTTTATTCTAATCTGTTTAAATGTATTCTAGTCAGTTTTGATTTATTTATTCCTTTCTTAAGTTGTTCGGATTTCATTTTAATTTATTCAGGTTAGTTTTGATTTGTGCAAAATAATTATGATTTGTTCAGGTTAGTTTCGACTTTTTCACGTAAGTTCTGATTTTCTCAAGTTTTGATTTATTCTGGTTTGTTTTGATTTGTTATGGATTGTTTTGATTTTCTCAGGTTCGTTTTGATTTACTCTGTTTTATTTGTATTTTTATATTGATTTTCTCAAGTTCTTTTGAGTTGCCATGTTTTGTTTTGATTTATTATAATCTGTTTTGATTTCTTCTAGTATCTTCTGATTTATTCAGTTTTCTTTTGAGTTCTTCAGATTAGTTATGGTTTGTTCAGGTTAGTTTTGATTTTTTCAGGTTAGTTTTGATTTTTTCAGGTTAGTTTTGGTTTGTCCAGGTTAGTTTTGATTTTCTCAGGTTAGTTTTAATTTGTGCAGGTTAATTATGATTTTCTCAGGTAACTTTTGGTTTTTTTCAGGTTAGTTTTGGTTTGTCCAGGTTAGTTTTGATTTTCGCAGGTTAGTTTTGATTTACTCTGTCTTGTTTTGATTTTCTCAGGTTCGTTTTGATTTAATCTGTTTTATTTTGATTTTGACTTTATCAGATTCTTTATTTATTATGTTTTGTTTTGATTTACTCTAATCTGTTTCGTTTTATTCTAGTACCTTTTGATTTATTCAGTTCACTTTTGAGTTGTTTGGATTAGTTTTGATTTTCTCAGGTAACTTTTGGTTTTTTCAGGTTAGTTTTGATTTTTTCAGGTTAGTTTTGGTTTGTTCAGGTTAGTTTTGATTTTTTCAGGTTAGTTTTGGTTTGTCCAGGTTAGTTTTAATTTGTGCAGGTTAATTATGATTTTCTCAGGTAACTTTTGGTTTTTCAATTTAGTTTTGGTTTGTCCAGGTTAGTTTTGATTTTCGCAGGTTAGTTTTGATTTACTATGACTTGTTTTGATTTTCTCAGGTTAATTTTGATTTAATCTGTTTTATTTTGATTTTGACTTTATCAGATTTTTTATTTATTATGTTTTGTTTTGATTTACTCTAATCTCTTTCGTTTTATTCTAGTACCTTTTGATTTATTCAGTTCTCTTTTGAGTTGTTTAGATTAGTTTTGATTTGTTCAGATTAGTTATGATTTTCTCAGGTAACTTTTGGTTTTTTCAGGTTAGTTTTGGTTTGTCCAGGTTAGTTTTGATTTTCGCAGGTTAGTTTTGATTTACTCTGACTTGTTTTGATTTTCTCAGGTTCGTTTTGATTTGCTCTGTTTTATTTTGACTTTATCATCTTTTTTATTTATTATGTTTTGTTTTGATTTACTCTAATCTGTTTCGTTTTATTCTAGTACCTTTTGATTTATTCAGTTCTCTTTTGAGTTGTTTAGATTAGTTTTGATTTGTTCAGATTAGTTATGATTTTCTCAGGTAACTTTTGGTTTTTTCAGGTTAGTTTTGGTTTGTCCAGGTTAGTTTTGATTTTCGCAGGTTAGTTTTGATTTACTCTGACTTGTTTTGATTTTCTCAGGTTCGTTTTGATTTAATCTGTTTTATTTTGATTTTGACTTTATCAGATTTTTTATTTATTATGTTTTGTTTTGATTTACTCTAATCTGTTTCGTTTTATTCTAGTACCTTTTGATTTATACAGTTCTCTTTTGAGTTGTTTAGATTAGTTTTGATTTGTTCAGATTAGTTATGATTTTCTCAGGTAACTTTTGGTTTTTTTCAGGTTAGTTTTGGTTTGTGCAGGTTAGTTTTGATTTTCGCAGGTTAGTTTTGATTTACTTTGACTTGTTTTGATTTTCTCAAGTCCATTTTGATTTACTCTGTTTTATTTTGATTTTGACTTTATCATATTTTTTATTTATTATGTTTTGTTTTGATTTACTCTAATCTGTTTCGTTTTATTCTAGTACCTTTTGATTTATTCAGTTCTCTTTTGAGTTGTTTAGATTAGTTTTGATTTGTTCAGATTAGTTATGATTTTCTCAGGTAACTTTTGGTTTTTTTCAGGTTAGTTTTGGTTTGTCCAGGTTAGTTTTGATTTTCGCAGGTTAGTTTTGATTTACTCTGACTTGTTTTGATTTTCTCAGGTTCGTTTTGATTTGCTCTGTTTTATTTTGATTTTGATTTTATCAGATTTTTTATTTATTATGTTTTGTTTTGATTTACTCTAATCTGTTTCGTTTTATTCTAGTACCTTTTGATTTATTCAGTTCTCTTTTGAGTTGTTTAGATTAGTTTTGATTTGTTCAGATTAGTTATGATTTTCTCAGGTAACTTTTGGCTTTTTAAGGTTAGTTTTGATTTGGACTAATCCATTTTGTTTTGGTTTGCTGTAGTCTGTTTGGATTCCCTCTGAATTGTTTTGAATTGTTACCTTTAGTTTTGATTTATTCTGCCTTGAAATGTATTTTATTGTTCTTATTTATATAATTTTCAAATAGATGGTTACTCTAAAACACGATTTGTTCAGTAACAACTTGTGAAACGACAAACTTTCGTCAGAAACTGTCCATTGGAAGCCAAACTGCTTGCCATAGAAGCAGGTCGCCAAATTCAACACATGGTGTAGGTACTTTTTGCACATACTCTAGTGCGCGGGTAACTCTGCAATGTTGCTTTAATTGCATCGATGAAGTGACACAAAAAATAGCAAAGTTTGCAGCTGTAGTTTTTTTTTCCTTTTCCTTTAATTAAGCATACTAAGTACTGACATTTGTAGTCTGGCCTCATTAAATTTTAACGAGATGTACACTGTGTGATTTTATTTCTAATCATAAAGGACGCATTTGACACAAAGAATGTACCTCGAACCATGACCGTCAGTGACGGAATAAATTTTGAGCTGTCCACACGTGTGGAGTAACGGTTAGCGCGTCTGGCCGCGAAACCAGGTGGCCCGGGTTCGATTCCCGTTTGGGGCAAGTTACCTGGTTGAGGATTTTTCCGGGGTTTTCCCTTAACCCAATATGAACACCTCTATAATTTAAGAATTTGTCTTATCTGTCCACCAGCTTTAGAATCCCCTTGTCGTACCCGGTTTCCTCCAGTCTATTAAGCCAGTTGTTCAACTCCAAAACATTTTCCTCCTAGAAACTCTTTGAGTTTAGTGAAAATGTAAAAATAGCTCATTCCGTTGGTCATAGTGATTATCTTAAATACACTTTATATGATAGTTTTATTGCGATGTGACTTATACAGGGTGTTTCCGAGTTAGTGTTACAAACTTTCAGGGATGATGGCGAAGGGCTCATGTATCAATTTGAAATAAGGAATCCTGGTCCGGAAATGACCGAGTGGAAAGTTACAAGCAAAAATAGTTGTGTAAACATGAAATAATTTTATTCCTCTGTACACCTTATTTATATGTATTTATCTGTACATCTTACACATACTGTATTCATCTGACATTGTTTACGTTGTCTACTTACAGTATTCCATTCAGTGGGCTGTCTGAGGGATGGGGACAGGAAACTACACTAAAACAATGCAGATAGCGTAATGTGTAACGGACATAGTCGGTCCTGATATGCATGTGTGTAGACGGCAGTGTATGTGTAAAAGTTGCAGTGTCCAGTTGATCAGTCGTAGTGAAATGGAGGAGTACACGAGAGCGGAATATGCAGACATGATTTTCGAATACGGATGACCCAATGGGAACAGTAGATAAGCTCACAGGTTGTATCGGGACAAGTACCCACGTAGGAGACATCCGACCCATACCATCTTTTCACGATTGTTCCAAAGGTTAAGGGAAGGAGGGCACGTGGTGCCAAATTACAATTATATTTCCACACAACAGTTTTTGTTTATAACTTTCGACTCGGTCATTTCCGGACCAGGGTTCCTTACTTCAAATTGATACATGTGCCCTTCCCCATCATCCCTGAAAGTTTGTAACACTAGCCCGGAAACACCCTGTATAACATGAAAATATGTGCCGTTCATTGTTATCCATCATTTTGTAATTTCAACATATAGTAGACCAATAACGTCGAAGTTAAAAATTCAGAAATTGTTGAGTTTAACTAGACTGTAGCTACTGTCCTGAAATATGTAGTGTGTGTAATGCAGGTAATTGCTTTTACTATAATAAAGGTCCTGGAAGTACATGCAACGTAATTTCTTACATAATTGCATTCCTTGGTTTTAATTAAAGGTGGAATGATTGTTCGGAGTTCCTGTATCGAACTCCATAGCTTTTCCAATAAAGAACCCTTGCAGATAAGTTTCTGCTTACGTTGCAAACAATTTAACGAACATCCCCTTTCTTGGAAGAGTACTCCATTGTAAAAAATAAATTTAACCTTAAGTTTACCCATATACTAGGGCATTCGAAAAGTAATGCCAACATAGTTACTGTTTCACACTAAATTTATAGTCTGATCCATTTGGATATGATTAATATTAATTTAATATTATAAAGCTATTATGATAGTAGGAAAAATTTCTTGCTGGTTATATTATGATTAAAAGATGGGAGTTTCCATATTATATGACAATCAACAATGCATAATCTGATAGGACAAATTAAAATCGTAGATGATTAAAATGGCTGCTACAAATCAACAACGGGCACAATGTGTTCTTTGGTATGCTAAATTTGAGAGTGTTAAAAGAGTTCAAAGGGAATTTCGACGTGAGTATGATGTACGGAATATACCTAAATACGATTCCATGACGTTGTGGTATCGAACATTTGTAGAAACAGGTTCTGTATTAAAAAAAACATGCAGGGGGTCGCAGACGAAATCCAGTACGAGAAGCAGGTATCTCTTGACTTGGTCCCCAAACTCCCCAGATCTAACCCCTCCTGATTCTTCGTGTGGGGTTTTGTTAAAGACATTGCCTATTCACAGAAAGCCTGGAACATTGATCATATGAGAGTAAAAATTACTCAAGCTTTTCAACAAATCACCCCTCTTATGTTACAACGGACACGGGCTGAATTGCATCATCGTTATGAGTTGTGCAGGGTGCGCAATGGGGGTCATGTTGAGCTCTGAGGAATCTCCCATCTTTCAGTGTTGTATGCACAAAGTTTCAACGAATAAAGTTTAGTAGCAAATGTTTTACGGTGTTTTTTATTTTATCCATACCTAAACGGATCACCCTGTATTTAGGTTACTTTTGACATTACATATTTCAAATATAGTCCCCTGCCGTGTCAAGAATACGTTGCCAAATTCTTGGAAAACGAAGGACTCCATCTGCAGCAGCATTTCTGGATATCTCTCTCGCTGAACAATCTAAAGCTCTTCGGATGTCTACTTTTGATTGAATTCAAATGGCTAGTTTCCATCCAACTTTTAATAGGCTTCTTGTAATGCCCCAAAGCACTGAGTTGCATGTTTTTCTCTTCCAACTTGGATTTTTATGAAGCACCTTTGTTCTTGAAAAATGTGGCTACTTCGAGACTTTCAATATTGAAAATTTATGAAACAATCGCTGTTCTATTATATAATGCAAGATTTTAATGGTCACCGCTATGAGCTTTGCTTTAAATTAAGAAAATATATGCACATTATATCGTTATTTCTCTCCCACTACTTGAATCTGTATAATACCGAATCTGGCCTGAAGCATAGCTTTCTCTTTGACCAAAGACTACACAATTTCTTTTATTGGCAGTTATCCACTTTTTGGGTTAATAAATAATTTCTGTTTTAAAGGCGAAGTGTATAAATTATTTTTGCAAACTTTTTTTCTAGCAAAAAATGGAATCCTAAGAATGTTCCTTTAATTTTTATATTGTAATTAATCTTATTTCATTTTATATTGTAGACGTACTTTGTTTATATTTTTATTTATTGACTTCATGTATATTTTTAGCTTTGCCTTTTGAAAAACACTCCAGAGCACAAGATTTGTCTTCTTCGGGAGTGAGCTAATTATGAAAATGAAAAGATTTTGATATGTTATAAAACATGTAAAAATAGGAGTGATTTCATTTTTTTTTAATATTTCAGTTACATTTATAGGTATAATAATGAAAAAGCGTTTCAGAATTTCAGAATATGTTTATCTAATAACTACCCACTTCTCTTGCGTGACACAGGTTCCGCATATTGCGGATATATGGCAGGACTGTGACCCATTTTCAAATTTCACACCACTTCCGCGGGCCACGTTATGCATAATGTATATCTGTGAAGAGTTATGTCGTGTACTAGAGTGAGTGTATCTACTAGGGAGGATTGGAAAGTAACGCACAATAATTCTTTACGTTGTACTATATTGGTTAGGACGTTCAAAGTTGCCAGATAGTTAGAGTCTTGCTCTACAGACAGCAATGGCTCGATTAGGTGTCATCCTGGCGGAACGAGCGGTGACTACTGAGTAAAGATGGAACGTGTGCTAGCATCGTCTACTTGTGAAGAGCAGCGAGGTGTAGTCCGTTTCTTCTGAGCAAAACAAAAAAGTCCGAGTGAAATCCACAGGGAAATGCTGGAGGTGTATGGTGCTGATTGTCTGGACCATAGCAACACCTCCAGGTGGTGCAGGTTCTTCGAAGAGGGCCGAATAAATGTTACCGACGAAGCACGTTCCGACAGACCAGTGACCGCTGCAACACCACCAATGCCAGAGGCATTGAGGCGATAGTCACCCACCCTACAGCCCAGACCTCGCACCTTCTGAGTTTCACTTTTTCGGACCAATGAAAAAATTCCTAGGAGGCCAACGCTTTAGTTCGGATAAAGAAGTGAAATCAGTCGTGCGCGTTATACACCAAGAAAACTGAGTTTTATGAACGAGGTGTACTGAATCTGGTGTCACGATGGGAGAATATGTCGAGAGACTTGGTTCCTGTGTTGAAAAATAGGTAAAACCTGTAGCTTTTTTCTTCAATATTTCGTTTTGCTTATCTATTAAATACGTTGCCACAAAAAGTTGTTGTGCATTACTTTTTTATTACCCCTCGTTTAAGTGCTCGTGTAAGTGTACTGCAGGGAATGGGAGGGGATGATGAAGGTGAGGAAAGGAAAAGGGGAAACCCGGTGCCGCCAAGTAGCCTACTCCTGTCGAATAGCACCAAGGGGTCCGCCAGGCTTATCGTCCCCAACCGACGAACGAATCACTATCAACACTGTCATATGCTTTCTCTTCATATGCACTGCGGAGAGATTTAGGAGGTAACTCAGGCATATTGGTGCACGGCTTAGTGATTAGAAGTTGTGCACTGCCATCTATCCTAGTCCCGAGGTAGAAATTTTACGTGAAAGTCTCTGACCCCGTAGGGAAAGGAAGCGTGGTCGGCTAGTCTAGAGGTAGACGCTCTACCACAGAGCTAACTAGGCAGACGAGTTTCAGAATATAAATTATAATAATTCACTTACCTCTTACAGCTACATAAAAATACTACCTTTATATGATGCATATAATAATTCAAATAACTGACTTAAATTAATAAAAAAAAAGGTTTGACATAAATTATCTTTCTATCAACAAAAATAAAACCATAATTATTCCATTCTCATTATCTGAAAAATGTAACAAACCTCCTACATCTATATTAAGTATTAAATTACATAATTCTGATTGTTGTCTTATACAGTGTAAATGCCCGATTATTAAAGAGTCCTCTGAAGTTAAGTATTTAGGCATAATTTTCGATAATAATTTAAAATGGAACCAACACATTAATTACCTTTGTAATAAATTACGTAAAATAGTATATTATTTTGTTTTATTGAGGAAATACTTGTCAATAAGTTTATTACGCACAATATATTTAACTTTATTTCAATCGGTAATTATGTATGGAATTGTAGGATGGGGTAGCTCATTTAAATCCAATTTTAATCCACTTCATTTATTACAGAAGAAAATAATTAAAATATGTCTTCATAAACCTATTGATTTTCCATCTCAAAATTTGTTTTTTAGACTTTAATGCACTTAACGTAAGACAAATTTATTATAGTGTATTAATAAAATTCATACATAAAAATCGAAATAATTTTGAATTATATTCTCATAGTTATGAAACAAAAGGTATTAATTCTTTAAGATTGTTTGAACCAAAATGCAACACTGTTACAGTATTTAATCATAGTAGTAATTTAGGCCCAAGAATATACAGAATGTTTCAAAAGTACGGGGCATAATTTCAGGTATGTATTTCCCACATGTAGACAATCAAAATAGTTCATTACGACATGTGTCCTGAAATGCTTTATTTCCGAGTTATGGCCTTCACAACATTGAAATTCACCGGAACGCTTTTCTGTCCGCAGGTCGTTGCTGTCAAAGGAGACATTAAGAGGGCACTCTGACAGTTCATTCCGAGGCAAAGGTTACATTCAGCGTTGTGTAGGCGTTAGACTGTGCGACATGTATTCAAATCAAACAGACTTACGGGGCAGGCGTACACAAACTTCTTGGAAAACACCATACCTCATGTTTTAGAAGACACTCCACTGATCAATCGTCAACACATTCACTTCTTGCATGATGGCGCTCCTGCACACTTCAGTCGTACGTACGGCTCGCCGGTACTTGGATCGAAGGTTTCCTGATCGATGGATAGGTAGAGGTGACCCAATTGCTTGGCCTCCACGCTCACCTGATCTGAACCCTCTCGATTTCTACTTGTGGGGCCATTTAAAATCATTGATTTATTCGTCTCTGGTGCCTGATTTGGAATCCCTTCGGAATCGAATTGTGGCATGTTCTGAGGACATACGCAACACTCCTGGAGTTTGGGATCGTGTTCGCAGGTCAGTGAGACATCGATGTGAGGTCTGTATTCAAGCAGGAGGTGGACATTTTGAACATCTTCTGTAATGACAACGACCTGCGGAAAGAAAAACGTTCCGGTGAATTTCAATGTTGTGAAGGCCATAAGTCGGAAATGAAGCATTTCCGGACACATGTTGTAATGAACTATTTTGATTGTCTACATGTGGGAAATACATACCTGAAATTATGCCCCGTATTTTTTATACACCCTGTATAATAAATTTATATTTAAATATCCTAATCTTGTCAATTCTAATAGTTCTAGTATTAAATTTAAAAAAGTTATGTATGGATTTTATAAAAATTGAAAAATTGTAAATTTAAATTTATATACTATAATTGCATAGTAGACATAAGACAAATTGTATTGTATAATTATTAATTTCAATTCAGGAATCCGCCCATGAGCACGAGTTCTACTCTTTCAGGGGCGAGCTAAAATTTTTCTGTATATATTATATTTTATGTTACTATTATTAACAAAATAATAAATAAATAAATAAATAAAGACCATTAATAAATACAGGGTGTTTCAGAATCCACTGGAGTAGTTCAGAAGGTGTAGACAACAATTCTATGAGACAACGTGAGATTGAGAACTTCTCTTTAACCTGCTAGTCGATGGTAAGATCGTATTAGTAAAAATCGATAAAGGAAATAATATAAATAAACTGCTCGCGTGACACCACAAAAGCAAGTAATATCTGATGATCTTGCTTGCCAAGCAGTTTGTCCACCACGACCAAACCATGGGTTGAGAAAGTTGGCATTAGAAATGACGAATATCAATCCGTTAGTGCACTGGACCACATCGTGTTGGTGACATTTCACAGTTGGAAGAAATGCTCAAGGAAAGGATGAAGAGTTTTCTAGAGAAATCAGTGGCAAATAACGTCGTTTTGGCTCGATGGTAGGAAGACGGTACCGCCCCATGTTTCCTGGCAAAACCTCTTTTTCTTGGCCTCTCCAACAACCTGTTCTTATTTGTGTATTGAATTCTGAATCACCCTGTATATCATAACAGCTATATACTCCAAATTAACACGTGTAACATAGCAGAATTCTGCGTAGTGTCAACATGTGTCACGTAACAATGTCATGCATTATACCAAGTTATGTGTTGTAACAGATCCATACAGCATGCAACATAACACCTTCATATACAATTCAAACACAAGCAATACTGTAAGCATGTACAATATATTGTATGCTGACGACCTTCAATGCTACATCTCTTCCCGCTTAGATCGAATAAATGACGCTATAGATAAATTGAACAAAGACATTGACTCGATTGTGACATGGACAAAGAAATTCCATCTTAATATCAATCCTGGAAAGACACAAGCAATCATATTAGGACACAAACGGCAAACCGACGCTGTAAAGCACCTCGACATTTCCCCCGTTAAAGTAAGTACAGTGCATATCCCTTTCAGTTCTTCGGTAAAAAATCTTGGCATTCACATGGATAATAATCTCAACTGGGACATGCAAATCACAGAAACCTGCAGAAAAGTATATTCTATTATTCATGTGCTAAAAAGGATAAATGTTCATCTTCCCTCTTGCTTAAAAAAGTCCCTTGTGCAGACCCTTGTATTTCCCCATTTTGACTATGCTGACATTTTACTGACTGACCTTTCCAGCGACAACAAAATGAAACTTCAACGTGCTCATAATTTGTGTGTACGTTTTGTAAGCAATGTTCGTAAATATGATCATATTACCCCATCCCTGGAAGCAATAGGTTGGCTTAAACTAGATAAGAAAAGAAATTTACATTCACTTCTCTTTCTCTTCGAAATCTTGAACTCTTCTATTCCTTCGTACCTGTCGTCTCGCTTCACTTACCTTTCTTCCCACCACAATCTGAACACACGCTCTCGCCATGAAACAATACTAACAATACCATCCCATCGCACCTCCTCATACTCATCCTCTTTCACAATAGCCCTGCCAAGACTCTGGAATTCGTTACCTGCTAGCATCAGGGACTGTCGAAATAAAATTCAATTCAAACGCAAACTTACTAGGCACTTGGTCAGTAATTGAGACTCGTTCAGACATGGTTTCTTGTAAATAGTTCTTTTAATCTACCACAAAATATCTCAATATCCGGTAATTTCATCACTATAGAATTTTGTTATTGTAGGTTTAATTTGTAATTTAGTAAATACAAAAATATTCTTTGTTCTTAACTTCTATGATAAAATGTCTAGCTTTAATTAATCAGGTATTCTTGTCGTACTTTAATTTTTATTGTAATTGTAATTGTAATTGTAAATTTAATATTAATTGTAATCTTATTGTTCATGTTATAGTTGTAATCCCCTGGTAGAGGGGCAGAGAAGGCCTGACGGCCTTATCTCTACCAGGTTAAATAAATAAATCTAAAATCTAAAAAAAAATCTATATCAGCACACGTTGAAACTACTCTATACAGCCCTATAACACGTTATCTAACGTATAGAAATATGTAAAATAAAAACATTACATATATATATATATATATATATATATATATATATATATATATATAGTTCAAAACGTACAACATAAGAGAATAACAGTTTTATACATAGTATTATAATATGTAACATAATCTATACAGGGTGTTTTATAATTATAGGTACGAAGTGCAGGGGTGAGTAGAGGACAATGAAACAAAGCAAAAAGTTCTAAAAAACATAGGTCCTGAAACCAGCCATTTTCGAAATCTGTGGAGTTTTTTATGTCTCTTCGGTATAGTTGCTCTAGGGTAATATATTTTATCTTTACCTCCCTACCAACAAATAAGTACTATTTCTTTTCATAAGTTATTTTGTGGCTGTTATTGAATTAAAACTAAAAGTACTACGCCACCAAGGCGGGACCCGTCGTGGCAGAATGAGGAACTCCGTGCTCGCTGTGTATGTTTACTGCTGGAGTGTCGTCACATCCAATGCCTAGCGTTTCAATCTGGTTCCAAATGCCGCATGTATAAAGACGTGTGTTTCGTAGCCAAGCGCGGAGCATTATTTATAATGCCATAAAGTTTTCGGAGGAAGAGAAGACAACTGGTTTATTCCTACCACAATCGAAGACAACAGAGTGTTCTGCAGCTATTGTGAAGTTAAATAAGGAAACAATTAGTAGGATTAGAAAGGAAGGTAAAGAATGTGAGGACAAGGGTGCAGAAATATCGACACCAAACAAAGTTAGACGACCTCCTGCAAATAAGGTTGAATTAGACAACACGGACAAATGTATCATAAGAAGAGAAGTTCGTAAATATTATAGTCTCTACAAAGAGCTTTCAGCATTAGGAAAGTTGCATAAATTTTGTAAGAGAGAGATTGGTTTTAAAGGATGCAAGGAAACTTTACGAAAACTCATACTATCCATGGGGTTTTCATTAACAAAATATATAAAGATAAAAAGGAAATATCTAATAGAACGCTCTGATACAGTAGCCCATTATTTATCTGGATGAAACATGGTTCCATACCCATTACACTGTCCACAAATGTTGGCAAGACGTAAATGTGTCAGGAGTTTATACAGGACAACGACTTATAGTAGCCCATGCTGGTGGTAGTGATGTTTTATACCGGGTGCTTTCCTCATATATGATGTCCGAAGTCCGGCCACTTTAAAATGCCAAGGTAAGAAATGCATATCAAATGCAATATTGTATAGATTACAGTACCTACTTTAATTTACGTTACTTTCGATTCATGGTCCCTCCTTTACGAACACCGATTTATTGTGTGTTTTCTGAATAGATTCCTATGTGTATAAATATCTATACTAATAATAAATCTGTAGCCGAAATTTTTCTGGTAATTTTCGATTTTCCAAAAAATAATTGGTCCTAACATATATAATTAACCACCCTAAAACCGAAAATCGCTTTTTTGAAATTTTTGTATGTATGTATGTATATATGTATGTCTGTCTGTCTGTCTGTCTGTCTGTCTGTCTGTCTGTCTGTCTGTCTGTCTGTCTGTCTGTCTGTGTATTTGCCTCTATGTCTGTTACCTTTTCACGCGATAATGGCTGAACCGATTTCGATGAAAATAGGAATATAAATTACGTTCGTTGTAACTTAGATTTTAGGCTATATTGCATTCAAAATACATTATTTAAAAGGGAGGTTATAAGGGCGTCTGAATTAAATAAATCGAAATATCTCGCTTATTATTGATTTTTGTGAAAAATGTTACATAACAAAAATTTCTTTAAAAAGCATTTCCGATAAGTTTTATTCTTTGAAACATTTTGATAGGACTGATATTTAATGAGATAAATGATTTTTAAAATTAAAATAACTGCCATCTAAAGCGGTGTAATGAAATAAACAAATGAATTCGTCTATAAGGGGCCTTGGTCAACAACAATCGAAAGCTATGAATCATAGCCTACAAAGAATGTTTCTGTGTTTGTATGAAGTAATATCGGAAGCTAAATTAATCGATTTGTGTAATTAATTATTATTTCACCATTGGAAAGTGTAGTTTTCTATATGGACATACTGCTATAATGTTATTACAGTAACTTCGGAGTGAATTGAGGACAGGTAAGATTAAAATAGCTTCTTATGCACAAACAACTTGATAGGCTATTCTGTGTATTCGTTTCCTGTATTTCTTAAAATAATGTTTATCTCAGAGAATTAACGAACCACAAGAGTGTATTGATTTAGTATGCAGCAATAATATGTTAGCTTAACATTCCATTATTTTTAATCCAAATTTTTTAACAATGCTCAATTGAATCGCGTTAAAATACATAAAATACATATGCATTAAATGCAATGCAAAAAAATTGGGTAATGAGCCAAGCAGATTATGTTGCGCTGTTGTAAAATAAAATTTGTTCCTCCTGAGATTCAAGAGCCCCCATAACAAATTAAAAACTTACTTATCGGTGTACAATCGTTATCAACGCATTTTTTATATAATATAATATAATATAATATAACATAATATAATATAATATAATATAATATAATATAATATAATATAATATAATATAATATAATATAATATAATATAATATAATATAATAAAATTTAAGTTATTTGAAGGGTTCAGAACCATAGTGGCCCAAGCTCCATTTACTGAATACGTAGAAAACAAGGGTTAAAATTAAGTTATCATAATTCAATGGAAACATATAGCAAGTAAAATAAAGTATACACATTAAATCTAAATGATATGTGCGAGATCGTGCGTATTTGCTTGTTTTTCGCACAAAACCAATCCGCGGTAAGTCTAAAATTCCACATTCAGTATTCCCAACCTAACACACATAACAATTTCCCTCTTCTTACCACTTAAGTGACATATTGATTTTACTGCTTTAGGCTTTTAACATATTATTTTTAGATACGTTTAACATAGTAATAATTATAAATTGGAAACTTACCACTGCAATTTCACCTAAATTGCAATGTTAATTATTGTTTTTAAATATTTGCAAAAATTAAGTAAAGTCTACTACTCCACGAAACTTATTGCATTCCTGATACAAGTAACATTAAGGAAGCCGTGAAAAAATCAACAAGATTCCAGATGCCGATGTTATTACTGCAATATGTTATATATTAACATATTAAAATGAAAAATAAATCATTACAGTACATAACCTTACCGTTTGTTTTAAGTTCGCATTTATAGACTGGGGGGGAAAAAAGACAGACGTATATCACGGCCTGCTGGAGTATAGTAAACACAGAAAACATTTTATAGCAACAAAGTTGAAGAAAGATATTTGGTTTTCCGAAGTTGCCGTCATTAAACAGAAACCAAGATGGAGATTTCATTGCAACTAATTATAAATTCGTCTTTCAGGTATGTAATAAACGATCTTCGCACAAAATAATGTACGATACACGAGCGGTGTGTTTGTTTTCATGTTCTCGGAAATTAAAAAAGCTCAACTACGTTTCGCTTTTTCAATCTTTTCCTCGAACATGAAAATGTCAACATACCGCTCTTGTAACGCATATTACTATTACGTTTTACAGGCAATTTTACGTTACAGTTTGACAGATCTGTTATGAAACTTTACTTATGGAGCAAGTTACATTCTCATATTAAGTATTATGTATTATTTCAATTTTTAAAACTCGTTTCTGTTCTCAAGTGTACCATGAAACAACATTTTACTTACGTTCGTGTGTTCATACATTTACTGTTGGTATTATAAACTTTTTAAAACTTAACCCAAGATAAAAGAGGGATGACACCCCCAGCCCTTTGCAAGGCATTATATAAATAGCGGCTGGAGACTCGGCGACAGTTTCAAAATTATTTACTTTGGAGAAACAGCTCATTTGTGTATCAACTGAGATTAAAGCGGTGTTATAGACTAGGCAGCAGTATCTTTAATCTGTAGCCCGCTCCTGAGAGTAATAAAAAAGATAACAAAACTATTTTGTTCTTGCAAGTTTGAGCAGCAGCTGTTGTAACATTCGCTCATTATCACGGTGCTTTACAGGAGCCGGCTAATGGTCGAGTTCTACATGTGTTGCTCTCCCGGAGATTAGCCTATCTCAAATTGTATGCAAATTACACATTAGTGAGAAGGCAGTGGGAGGGAAAATATCTTTTTTGCAGGTAATTTTTGATATGGTCAGGTGGTAATAATTGTTGGAATATGTAGTGAGGTTGTTTTTATATTTATATTATAAGTATGTGATACTCTGTGCATACAAATGTAGATCTATATACGGATTCTTGTTCTCCTCTCTCTGCCTATTGAGTGTGACTATAAAACAGGTAGTTTTCCGTGTTTTTCATGGATGAATATGGAGGTTTGGAGCAAATCTATGATGACGACTTTCTGTTATTATTGTAGAATAACAACAGTTACCTGTTTTTTGCGTACTTGATTTGTTAAATGAGGAGCTCATCGTTAGAGGCTTGCTATATATTGCGCAGAGAGATTATGGGACAGTTACTTCGGGGTATTCTGTCATTACTTCATTCTCCATACGTCATCATTTATCTACCCTGATTAATCTCTAGAGAAAATCAAGATAATTATGATCTACTCCACTTTCTGCTACTTCCTCCCTTCTGAACACTTCCTTCTTCTCTTCATGCTCATTATTTTGTTTTGATATTTCTTGCCTTATTACAGATGGTTGTTTCCGATCTCTGGAAACGAATTTGAATGACGTCATGCGCATCAGGAATCACACCGACAGCTGAACTGCAGCGACCGGTGACAGGCTAATAACACTGAACAACAAATTTTTACTTTTTGTCTTGCTCCGAAATAAAAATAGGTGAATATTACTAATATTTTTTTTTTTAGATTTATTTATTTAACCTGGTAGAGATAAGGCCGTCAGGCCTTCTCTGCCCCTCTACCAGGGGATTACAACTATAACATGAACAATAAGATTACAATTAATATTAAATTTACAATTACAATTACAATTACAATAAAAATTAAAGTACGACAAGAATACCTGATTAATGAAAGCTAGACATTTTATCATAGAAGTTAAGAACAAAGAATATTTTTGTATTTACAAAATTACAAATTAAACCTACAATAACAAAATTCTATAGTGATGAAATTACCGGATATTGAGATATTTTGTGGTAGATTAAAAGAACTATTTACAAGAAACCATGTCTGAACGAGTCTCAATTACTGACAAAGTGCCTAGTAAGTTTGCGTTTGAATTGAATTTTATTTCGATAGTCCCTGATGCTAGCAGGTAACGAATTCCAGAGTCTTGGCAGGGCTATTGTGAAAGAGGATGAGTATGAGGAGGTGCGATGGGATGGTATTGTTAGTATTGTTTCATGGCGAGAGCGTGTGTTCAGATTGTGGTGGGAAGAAAGGTAAGTGAAGCGAGACGACAGGTACGAAGGAATAGATGAGTTCAAGAATTCGAAGAGAAAGAGAAGTGAATGTAAATTTCTTTTCTTATCTAGTTTAAGCCAACCTATTGCTTCCAGGGATGGGGTAATATGATCATATTTACGAACATTGCTTACAAAACGTACACACAAATTATGAGCACGTTGAAGTTTCATTTTGTTGTCTCTGGAAAGGTGCCCTAAATCTGAATTTATAATCCAAATTGTCCCATCACGTACCATTTTCCGGGGAAAATGAATAGAATTTTTTTATATAAAAAACTCTTGTTTTTTTTTTTCACTGCTACTGATAAAATTGCAACACACTAGGAATTCAAAATGCCTCATAATACTTAAAAATGTGTACTGGATACAAAAATGATGTTACATAGTTTAAAACACAATAACAATAAAAATATTTCATCGGTATAATGAGAAAAATCTCGGAATTGGAACTTACATTTAAAAGAATTTTCTGAATGACTTCTGTTTATAACTAGATCCGGGACTGTATTTTAAAAGGAACCAAAAATAGTCTGCAAGAATGCTGGATGATGATCTTCCTTTATATCGCCTTTTCATTTCATTTCTTGATGAAATGTTTTCCCATGCTCGTCGCTTACCGCTCCAAGTTTAGCAGGAAATGAGAGTGTAAAAAGTGTATTTTGAGAGACATATTACACCCCATTTTCTCATATGCACTTTACATGGTTTCCACAACAGTTCTATGTACTTGTCTGCCCTAGAATTTCCAAGGAAATTTGAGCAAACATCTTTGAATGCGCTTCATGGCATTTTTTATGTAACGGAAAGTTTTTCCTCAAACAAAGAGTCAACCATAACTTTGTGAACTTGTGGACCGATGAAAATGTCCTCTTTTAATTTTCCTTCACTCGTAAAGTAAACTTTTCTTTTAAATACTGAAAACCACACCCTTGTTTGTTCATTGCGTAGACCTCACTTTGAACTGTTATGAAATTGCCTAATAGAAGGGACCAATACCTTTTTATTTATCAGAAGTACAAAGGAACATGCCAACAATAATAAGAAACTGGAAATAAGTTATAATCTCATAAAATACATTAACTTTCGTTTTGGTTTACAACCCCCAACCCGCGCACTAAGACATCAATCAAATTCGTTTCCAGAGATAGTAAACAACCTCTGTATTCTTGATATTATTTTCGCCTTTCTTCCTTCCTTCATTCCTCTTCATCATCTACTTTCCCCTTCATATCCAGTTTTATTTAACATAAATACTTCATTACTTCTCCTATTTATATTACTTATTACTCCTTCTTTTCAACTACATCACCAGTATAACAATTCTCCTATATTTTTACTTCTAATCTTCTCTTTAATCTATCGTCTCTACCTCTACTTTCTCTCCCTCTATATTCTTCCTTCTATACTTTCCCTTCCTCTACTTTCTTTACCTCCACGTTCTCTTTATTTACAGTCTCTTCCCCTATTTTGTTTCTTCTATCTTCTCCTCCTCTACCATCTCTTCCTCTTCCTTCCCTCCCCTAACTTCTCTTTTTATAACTTCACTTTCTTTATCTTCTCTTCTTCCTTCACTTCTTCTACTTCCTCTGCTTCTACCTTGTCTACCTCAACGTTCTCTTCTTCTGTCTTCTATCCCTGTATCTTCTCTTCCCCTACCATCCCGTTTTCTAAACTCTCTCCTTCCACCTTCCCCTTCTGTATAGCTTCTCATCTTTACCTTCTCTTCCTATAACTTATCTTCTTCTACCTATATCTTCCCTTCCTCTATCTTCTCTTCTATATTCTCTTCCTCTATCTTCCCTTTCTCTACCTTCCCTTCCTCTCCTTTCTTACTATATTATCTCTTCTACCTTCTATGCCTCTGTCTTCTTTTTCTCTATCTTTCTTACTTTATCTTCTCTTTCACCTTCTCTGCCTCTGTGTTCCCTTCCTCTATCTTCTTTTCTACCTTCTCTCCCTCTTTTTCCCTTCCTCTACCTTCCCTTCCTCTGTCTTCCTTACTATGACTTAATTTCTACCTTCTATTCCTCTAACTTTTCTTCTTCTAACTTTCCTCTCCTTACCTTCTCTTCCTTTATCTTCTCTATCTTCTTTTCCTCATTTCCCTTGCTCTATCTACTCTTCCTCTACGCTTTCTACGTCTACTTTATCTTCCTCTAACTTTTCTTCTAACGCGTCTTCTATCTTCCCTTGCTCTATCTACTCTTCCTCTACGCTTTCTACGTCTACTTTATCTTCCTCTAACTTCTCTTCTAACGCGTCTTCTATCTTCCCTTGCTCTATCTACTCTTCCTCTACGCTTTCTACGTCTACCTTATCTTCCTCTAACTTCTCTTCTAACGCGTCTTCTATCTTCCCTTGCTCTATCTACTCTTCCTCTACGCTTTCTACGTCTACCTTATCTTCCTCTAACTTCTCTTCTAACGCGTCTTCTATCTTCCCTTGCTCTATCTACTCTTCCTCTACGCTTTCTACGTCTACCTTATCTTCCTCTAACTTCTCTTCTAACGCGTCTTCTATCTTCCCTTGCTCTATCTACTCTTCCTCTACGCTTTCTACGTCTACCTTATCTTCCTCTAACTTCTCTTCTAACGCGTCTTCTATCTTCCCTTGCTCTATCTACTCTTCCTCTACGCTTTCTACGTCTACCTTATCTTCCTCTAACTTCTCTTCTAACGCGTCTTCTATCTTCCCTTGCTCTATCTACTCTTCCTCTACGCTTTCTACGTCTACCTTATCTTCCTCTAACTTCTCTTCTAACGCGTCTTCTATCTTCCCTTGCTCTATCTACTCTTCCTCTACGCTTTCTACGTCTACCTTATCTTCCTCTAACTTCTCTTCTAACGCGTCTTCTATCTTCCCTTGCTCTATCTACTCTTCCTCTACGCTTTCTACGTCTACCTTATCTTCCTCTAACTTCTCTTCTAACGCGTCTTCTATCTTCCCTTGCTCTATCTACTCTTCCTCTACGCTTTCTACGTCTACTTTATCTTCCTCTAACTTCTCTTCTAACGCGTCTTCTATCTTCCCTTGCTCTATCTACTCTTCCTCTACGCTTTCTACGTCTACCTTATCTTCCTCTAACTTCTCTTCTAACGCGTCTTCTATCTTCCCTTGCTCTATCTACTCTTCCTCTACGCTTTCTACGTCTACCTTATCTTCCTCTAACTTCTCTTCTAACGCGTCTTCTATCTTCCCTTGCTCTATCTTCTCTTGTTCCAACATCTCTTGTTCTAACTCTTCTTTTAACTTCTCTTCTTCTACATTTCCTTCATCTACCTTTTTTTCCTCTAACTTCTCTTGCTTTTCATGTTCTCTTCCTGTACCTATTCTACGTCTACCTTCTTTTCCTCTAAATTCTCTTCTTCTAACTTATTTTGTTCTAACATATCTTCTTCTATTATCTCTTGTTTTAACCTTTCTTCTTTCAACTTCTCTTCTTGTAACTTCTCTCCTTTTACCTTTTCTCCCTTTGTCTTCAATCCCTTGGCCATCCCTTTCTGTATATTGTCTCCATTGCCTTCTCTCACTATGCGTCCTCTTTCTCTATTTTCTTTAATTCTTCCCCTTGTTTTTTCCATTTTCTCTTCCTTTCATAACTTCATATTCATCATCTTCATTATTTTCTACTGATTAGTCATTTCATCTTCCCCCTCACCTTCTTCTTTGTTATCATCCTTTGTTAACTTATTTGTCGTCCTATTTCGTTTTTTTTTTTTTAATTTCTTTAATCTCCGTCATCTCTGTATTCATCTCCGTGCTCTTCATTTTAAGTCGACTTGATTATCTGAGTATTTTCATTGTCAGTCGGCTTCCTTTTTGTAGATAACAATGACGGTCATTATTTTCATAATAGTCTTCTCTATATTCTTCATTTCATTTACTTCTTTCATCTACCCTATGTTTTAATTTCTTTAATTGCATTTGTTGATATTTTTTCTATTTATTTTCTTACTTATTCATTGATTCATTGCATTAGTTAAACATTTTATTAGTTTATTTATTTATATGTTTGTTTTATTTATTTATTTATTTTGTTATTCATTTTATTAGTTTATTTCTTTGTTTATTTATATGTTTTTAAAATAATTAATTAATTAACTAATTTATTTATTTATTTATTCATTTTATTAGATAATTTGTTTGTTTATTTATTTGTTTATTTATGTTTGTTTAATTAGATTATTTATTTATTTATTTATTTATTTAGTTATTCATTTTATTAATTAATTTATTTGTTTATTTATATGCTTGTTTGACTAATTAATTAATTAATATATTTATATAGTTACTCATGTTATTAATTTATTTGTTTATTTATTTGTTTATTTATGTTTGTCTAATTAATTAATTAATTAATTTGTTTATTTCTTTATTTATTTAGTTATTCATTTTATTAGTTTATGTTTCGTTTATTTACATGTTTATTTATATGTTTGTTTAATTAATTAATTTATTTGTTTACTTATTTATTGATTTAGTTATTCATTTTATTAGTTTGTGTTTGTTTATTTATTTGTTTATTTATGTTTGTTTAATTAGATTATTTATTTATTTATTTATTTATTTATTTATTCATTTTATTAATTAATTCATTTGTTTATTTATATGCTTGTTTGACTAATTAATTAATTAATATATTTATATAGTTACTCATGTTATTAATTTATTTGTTTATTTATTTGTTTATTTATGTTTGTCTAATTAATTAATTAATTAATTTGTTTATTTGTTTATTTCTTTATTTATTTAGTTATTCATTTTATTAGTTTATGTTTCGTTTATTTACATGTTTATTTATATGTTTGTTTAATTAATTAATTTATTTGTTTACTTATTTATTGATTTAGTTATTCATTTTATTAGTTTGTGTTTGTTTATTTGTTTATTTACATGTTTGTTTAATTAATTAATTAATTATCTTATTTATTGTTTCGGTTATTCATTGTATTAGTTTATTTGTTTGTTTATTTGTTCATTTATGTTTGTTTAATTAATTAATTAATTTATTTATTTACTAAACTATTTATTTATTTAGTTATTCATTTTATTAGTTTATTTGTTTGTTTGTTTAATTATTTATTTATATGTTTGTTTAATTAATTAATTAATTTGTTTACTTATTTATTTATTTAGTTATTCATTTTATTAATTAATTTATTTGTTCATTTATATGCTTGTTTGACTAATTAATTAATTAATATATTTATTTAGTTATTCATGTTATTAATTTATTTGTTTATTTATATGTTTGTTTAATTAATTAATTTGTTTATTTCTTTATTTCTTTATTTATTTATTTAGTTATTCATTTTATTAGTTTATGTTTCGTTTATTTATATGTTTATTTGTATGTTTGTTTAATTAATTAATTTATTTGTTTACTTATTTATTGATCCAGTTATTCATTTTATTAGTTTGTGTTTGTTTATTTATTTGTTTATTTACATGTTTGTTTAATTAATTACCTTATTTATTGTTTCGGTTATTCATTGTATTAGTTTATTTGTTTGTTTGTTTAATTGTTTATTTATATGTTTGTTTAATTAATTAATTAATTTATTTGTTTACTTATTTATTTATTTAGTTAATCATTTTATTAATTAATTAATTTGTTTATTTATATGTTTAATTAATTAATTAATTTATTTATTTATTTATTGATCCAGTTATTGATTTTATTATTTTGTGTTTGTTTATTTATTTGTTTATTTACATGTTTGTTTAATTAATTAATTAATTTATTTATTTATTGATCCAGTTATTGATTTTATTAGTTTGTGTTTGTTTATTTGTTTATTTACATGTTTGTTTAGATAATTAATTAATTATTTTATTTATTGTTTCAGTTATTCATTGTATTAGTTTATTTGTTTGTTTATTCGTTCATTTATGTTTGTTTAATTAATTAATTAATTTATTTATTTACTTAACTATTTATTTAGTTATTCATTTTATTGGTTTATTTGTTTGTTTGTTTAATTGTTTATTTATATGTTTGTTTAATTAATTAATTTATTTATTTATTTGTTTACTTATTTATTTATTTAGTTATTCATTTTATTAATTAATTTATTTGTTTATTTATATGTTTGTTTGATTGATTAATTAATTAATTTATTGATCCAGTTATTCATTTTATTAGTTTGTGTTTGTTTGTTTATTTGTTTATTTATGTTTAATTAATTAATTAATTAATTTATTTATTCATTTTATTAGTTTATGTTTGTTTTATTTGTTTATTTATATGTTTGTTTTATTTATTTATTTATTTAGTTATTCTTTTTATTAGTTTATTTGTTTGTTTATTTATACGTTTGTTTAATTAATTAATTAATGTATTCATTTATTTACTCACTCATTGATTAGTTGATTTATTCTCCTGCTAGATATTTTCATCGCCCTGCGTAATTTCTTCTTGGAATTCTCCTCTTCACTTCGTCTTTCCTTTCTTCTTCTTCTTCTTCTTCTTCTTCTTCTTCTTCTTCTTCACCACGAGGTCCCTCGTTACCTTGCGCGGGTAAGCATATGTTCGACATCCCTTATCCGCAACACGCTCTCGTTGTAAGAGTTGGAGCGGGCCTGGTTATCATGCCATTAGTCTGAGGAGGAGGCAGAACGGGCTCTCTTGCTTCCGGACCGTAATAAGACGCTCTGAGGAGGCGACGTGTACACCATTAAGTCAATTCTTCTTGCTGGAAGTGTAAATTTCCTCACAGAGTTAAGTTTTATGATATGTTCTATAAGACGATCGCCTAGGACTTTGCACGCTTATGCATTCCTTAGAGCCATTACGGAAAACGGGATATTATAAGCGGTGCTCAGCTCTTCTTGGCACTTTGCTACCAGATCGAATATACATCCAATATTTAACGTTGCCTGGAGCTTCTAGGAAAAAGAGAGACTATGAAATTGTTATTTAGGTGAGTGGGAAAATGCAGCCTCTTTGTGCTTCGCGAAATGCGAGTGCGCGGAGGTACGGAATTGTACCTTGGCATTAGGCAAAGATCTGAGAAGAAAAGGATGCCTTCTTAGTCGTTCCTTCAATAAGTCGCTATTTCGTTACTTCTGATATTTCTAGAGAAAAATGTAGAGCCAAAATATTCCATCATATGAATAGTGTATCGAATGTTAAATGTTATGTTTTATTTAACGACGCTCGCAACTGCAGAGGTTACATCAGCGTCGCCGGATGTGCCGGAATTTTGTCAGGCTGGAGTTCTTTTACATGCCAGTAAATCTACCGACATGAGCCTGTCGCATTTAAGCACACTTAAATGCCATCGACCTGGCCCGGAATCAAACCCGCAGCCTTGGGCATAGAAGGCCAGCGCTATACCAACTTGCCAACCAGATCGACTAGTGTATCGAGCTACAAGACTTGGAGAAGTCGGGTTCATTTCTCGGCTGGAACCAAACTACACGGGTTCTATGTCGGCCGAGGTCCATGTATTTTGAGGCGAAAATAATAATCCTAATGTGACATCTATCGGAAGTCATTGGCTGCATTTTGAAAATATACCACATGCCAAATATTTATTTCTTGTTTTTGGTTATCTTACAACGCTTTATTAACTTCTATAGTTCTATAATTTAATATATATATTTAATGTACCGAAGTACATATGATATTTCCATGCAGATATTCTGCGTCATCATACGATGAAAGAGTAATGGAACGGAGAAAAATTCTCTCCGGCGCAGGGATTTGAACGCGGGTTTTCAGCTCTACGTGCTCATGCTTTATCTACGACGCTTATTCCGTCGGATCCCGGCCAACTACTCACTCATAACGAGTGCACCTCAGTACATGTGTGGACTTCGGTCCTACGTTCATAGACATCTATGACGTAGTGCAGAGGGCGGCCACTAGAGGGAACCCAAGAGTTGGAACTTAAACTGAGACGATTCTGTCCGACACCGGGATGGGTATCCGGTATGGCTTAGTGGATAAAGCATCAGCACGTAGAGCTGAAAACCCGGGTTCAAATCCAGGTGCCGGAGAGAATTTTTCTCCGTTCCATTACTCTTTCATCGTTATAATTTTAGTTTTTACTTTCGCTGGCACAGTTAAGGCCTTCAGGCCTTCTCTTCCACTGAACTGCTATGGTTATCTGGCGTCTGAATGAGATGAAGGCGATAAGACACCGAGTACAGGGCTCAGGGTCGAAAGTTACCCAGCATTTGCTCTTAATGGGCTGATTAACAACCCCGGAAAAAACCTCAACCAGGTAATTTGTCCCAACCAGGATTTCAATCCGGGCCACTCGTTACAGCATCGGACATGTTAACCTTTACTTCACAGCGGTGGATGCGTGCAAAACATTGTTTTGCATAAGTATAAAGAATAATGCAGTCATGTCAACTGATGCCCATAGGCGCAAGCGCTCGCTTTAGAGCTCAGGAGAGCCTGAGCGCCAGCACTGGTTCAATAGATAAAGGGAGACAACTTATTAAAACTACAGTCTAGTATATACAGTCACGAAGCTCAATACGTAGTAAATATGCATCCATAGATAGTTGCTAACCACTAGGATCGCTACTATCGCCTCATTACAGACAATGCGAAATAGTATCGGCACAGTCTATTGTTCCTAGCACCCTCACAACTCAAGCTTCGTGACTGTACGTACTAGACTGTGTTAAAACTATATCCATGTTAATTTTTAGATTTGTCTGAGAAGTATAAGTGCATTATAAGACTGTAAGTTTTAATTTTAATGCTCATTTTCCACAAGTTTGTTTTTTATTAATTGAAAAGGAATATTTACTCAACTTTTTTATAGAAACGTGAAATTTTTAGATATAGGCCTATTTACTTAGTAGCCTTCCAGGTACTGAAACAATGTTTTCGTAAATCTAATATACTATAAATACGTATTACTGAAGATAGTGTATCACAAATTTTGCAAATATTGGCATGGAAAATGTTTGTAAGGAAATTAATTAACAAAGCAACTAATGTTATATCATAAACAAAAGATATGTGCCCATGTGTTGTAAAAATGTCAGATCTATAACTTCATCACGTTTAGAGAAAATAATGTAATATTCTGATGATAGGGAGTTGCTCACAAATATCAAGCGTAATGCGATAAGAGTTTTGTTAAAGAATATTAATTACACTAAAAATATATACAGTACCTAGGTGACTTTGTTTTGTGCTGTAATATTGTTTTGATTAGTTCATTGATTACTTTTATAAGGCTAAAGATATCATCAATATCAATTCCAACTTATCATGTCATACTCAATCTCTTTTTTTGGGATAGCACTTTCTTCATGAATAATGTGTTTCAACCACTTAGTACAGTATAGTTGTACTACTATGGAATTTATGTGAATATTCCTTCTTAACTCTTTATTATGTTATTAAGATTTCAAACACAACTGAAATATTAAGAAATCAGTGTTAGTACTTTTGCTTTACAGATAATATAGATAATATCAAACAGAAAGGAGTTATATAAAAATAACGACATAAAATTTCACGTTGCGTTTGAAGTTTGTGCACCACTGTTTTCTTAAGCCAACATATTGCTTATTCATATACATAATCCTTCCTCCTTCCATACCTAGCGCTTGATACCCGCACACGACATCAAGGTAAAAAGAATGCGCTTGCTTTGACATCACTGAAATAATTGGTGAATAATTGTAGCCTATACGCAATTCGAGAGTTATTTCACTGGATGGGAATAATATTCTTTTAAATGTAATAATAATAGTAATAATATTATTGTTATTATTTTTATTATTTTACTTATTCTGGTGGAGTTAAGGCCATCAGGCCTTTCCTTCCAGAAATATGTATGAGTCAGGGTTTAAGCTAGAAAAAAGTAATTGTCCCAAAAATGCACAAATGAAAAATTATACTGGTGTAAATTACGAAATACTTGTGGAATATTAAAAATAATTGTGCAGAGAGATAAAATTAATGAAGTATGCAGAAACAAAAAGTTGTGTAATTTGTTTCTTGGAGTTTTATTACTTTCGATCCATCTTACCACACTCTAGATATACTTATGTCAGTAAGGGCTATACTACACGAACGTTAAAAATGTTGCGTTGACAGGCGTTGGTAACGTGTGCAAAATGTATGAACTACACGTTGCGTTAGGGACGCTGTGTTTGGTTTCAGAACTGCAATGGATGTTATACAAGTTGCATATGTAGATCTGCTATGTGTTCCATTTATAAGTCTGTCTCAAAAAAAGAGGAAAAGGATGGTGAATTCATCCCGCAAACATTAAGAGACTTTCGACAGGAAAGTTTTATACTGTACTGCATTTGAAAATCACCGACAGTATCTCGACAAGTTTTTTCTCTATTACAGAATGTCAATAAAAAGTTTTGATGGTCTTTTGAATTTAATTTCTCATAAAATTAGGAAAACTGATACTGTAATGAGGAAATCAATTCATCCTGTCGAAAAGTTGGTTGTAACATTAAGGTAAGTAATAAAATTTGCCTTAATTTGTAATGATTATATTTTTATTTTATGCATAATAAGTTGAAAATTAAGAACATTACAAGCTGGAGAAATCAGTACCTAGACCTTGTAGGTCTAGTAAGTACTGACTGAAATTAACAATGAACTCAGAATCATTTGAACCATCGGCAATAACACTCAACGGCGACATATCTGACAATTGGGAGAGTCTTGATGTTGCCCATTGCTCGACAAGCAGGTTTCTGGACGCTTCAGAAACTTTGAAACGGGCTTCAATTGCAAGCTCTGGAGGTAAATTGTCCATGATTTTGACAGATGATAATAGGAAAGCTTTGTTTCCATCCTTGTCATTCGCTCTGTCTTGTCTTTATATGGCCACTCTCTCTGATAATATATTTGTAATATCCCTTGTTGCAGTTACTAGAATATTTTCAGATTTTTCTTTTCTTCCTGTCCCTGTCGAGCGAAGAGATGGTCCCGATTTTGTTTGGGTATCGTTTACATTACTCTCATGACCCGAAGTAGCCTGAGAAATAATACCATCCGGTATGTCTTCTTGTTTAGGTGGAGGTATATTCGAAATGGTTTCATTGTCACCAAGAGTAGGTAGTAAAAACTACATTTGCTTGACAATATCCAGTCAGTTGTTGACGTTGCGTTGGTGACGCACATGTAGTATGAATACGTTTGCAAAAGATGGCGTTGCCAACGCAGACCTATGCGTTGAAAATTCTCAACGTCGAAGCAACGCAACCAAACGCAGCATTTTTAACGCTTGTGTAGTATAGTCATGCAATTATACAAGCGATCATATTACCAAAAACTGAGTACCTATAAAAGAACGTTGTCAACGCAACGTTTTTAACGTTCGTGTAGTATAGCCCTAAATCATTAGACGTAGATATGTTTAGAATCAATTACTGCTGAATTTACATAACATTACAATACATTATTTTATGGACACTCTAAACATTGAAGTTCTTTACTAGTAGGCCCTTCAAGATTTATTGTTAGCAGAGTGCTAACTCTTTTTAGTGAAAGGCGGTTTCTAATTCCAATTTTTACCAGATTCATGCAACTAAATCCTCGCTCACAATTTACAGTATGCGATGAAATTATATAAATCTATTAGAAGAATTTGTTCACTTAACTTACATGAATTGCAACAACTCTTTGAAATCAATTCCTGAACATCTATTGCTGAATACCTTTTTGAACATTGCCCATGGCATTAGAATTTCATATAAATCCAGAGTTCCCGGGTAGCTCAGTGGGAGAGCGTTGGTACGTTTAACCAAAGGTCCCGGGTTCGATACCCGGCCCCGGAACAATTTTTCTCTCGAAATTATTCAAATTAACTTTACAGGGAGTTATTCCTGAAAGCTTAATTTGCAAATCCAGATTAGTTCAAACACATCTCTGATTTCATTTTCTCCATTACCATCTTCGTTTTTGAAGTCCAATGTGGTTGTCGCATTTTTACACAAATACTCGTACATTCAAAGTCTGTTGCATTTTTAGAAGTCGAGTAGCAAAATGCGACATATGCGATTGAGGCTTAAACTCTGGTATGAGTGTACAGTAGTGGCAAAAAAAAAAACCGGACCGACCCTTGTAGCTGATACAAAAGAATCCTGTGCTGTGTATTGTGTCAAACTGTGGTAATTTCAATATGGATAGTGAAGCCAGAGGTATGTATTGCTATTTAATGTAAAAGTACGCAGTTATCTTTGCCGAATAGAGGTACAAATGTAATATTGATGCCAGATGAAAATAAAACTCTCGAAGTTTCTTCGTCTGTAAGTTTGAGGCACTGAAGGAAACAAAAGAAGGCAAGAATCGAACACATACAATAAATTTCATTGTTACTATTAATTATACAAGATGGATGTGTTTTGTGACTAGCAAAATTTGAATCTGTGACTTTGAAATCAGCTACAAGGGTCGGTCCGGTTTTTTTTACCACTACTTTACATACAACATTTTACAACAGCAGCGAAGAAACAAACATTTTTCGTTTCTCATTTTTTTTGTGCATATAGGTTATTCTAAATGGAAATTAATTAATTTTATAACAATTCTAAATAACTTGATCAAGGGACAAAATTTATTGAAACATCCTTTTTGTGTTTACAGAAATAGAAAAAAGAACTCGTGAGGTCAGCAATGTACAGTCTGTCTCGCCAGCAATATCATTTCACAAATTAATATCCAACGTTTGACGCCCTGTATTTGCAATAGCGATAGCGATTCACTTCATTATAGGTAAAATATGTAATATTGTGTAATTTATTCTCTTTAGTACACTGTATCTTGATTTAATGCTTTCAATTCAGCAATAAATTATTGTGTCAATATGCAATACATACAGCACATAATAACCCGCATATAATAAATTGCCTATGTACTACACTACGGGCCTTGCACATGCTATTACAGTCGCATATTCCATACAGAGATTAGATTAGATTAGATTTATTTATTTAACCTGGTAGAGATAAGGCCGTCAGGCCTTCTCTGCCCCTCTACCAGGGGATTACAACTATAACATGAACAATAAGATTACAATTAATATTAAATTTACAATTACAATTACAATAAAAATTAAAGTACGACAAGAATACCTGATTAATTAAAGCTAGACATTTTATCATAGAAGTTAAGAACAAAGAATATTTTTGTATTTACTAAATTACAAATTAAACCTACAATAACAGAATTCTATAGTGATGAAATTACCGGATATTGAGATATTTTGTGGTAGATTAAAAGAACTATTTACAAGAAACCATGTCTGAACGAGTCTCAATTACTGGCCAAGTGCCTAGTAAGTTTGCGTTTGAATTGAATTTTATTTCGACAGTCCCTGATGCTAGCAGGTAACGAATTCCAGAGTCTTGGCAGGGCTATTGTGAAAGAGGATGAGTATGAGGAGGTGCGATGGGATGGTATTGTTAGTATTGTTTCATGGCGAGAGCGTGTGTTCAGATTGTGGTGGGAAGAAAGGTAAGTGAAGCGAGACGACAGGTACGAAGGAATAGAAGAGTTCAAGATTTCGAAGAGAAAGAGAAGTGAATGTAAATTTCTTTTCTTATCTAGTTTAAGCCAACCTATTGCTTCCAGGGATGGGGTAATATGATCATATTTACGAGCATTGCTTACAAAACGTACACACAAATTATGAGCACGTTGAAGTTTCATTTTGTTGTAGCTGGAAAGGTCAGTCAGTAAAATGTCAGCATAGTCAAAATAGGGAAATACAAGTGTCTGCACAAGGGACTTTTTTAAGCAAGAGGGAAGATGAACATTTATCCTTTTTAGCACATGAATAATAGAATATACTTTTCTGCAGGTTTCTGTGATTTGCTGAGTATAGAGTAATTTGATATTGTATTAGGTTACTCATTTCAAGGAGTGGATTACAACACGATCTCTGCGATTCAGCTATGGAGTACATAACTTCGACTGTCCTCGTATTGTAGGACAGGAGAGAGGTCCTAAAGTTCATCTCTGTGGTATTCTGTGGTCTAAATAGAAGGGATCTGAAAGCTTATCAAACAGCAGTAGGGAATCCTGAGTAAGGCTAAGATAGTTTATGAACAAGTTTACATAACTTACAGAGGGACAAATGTCCCCAACTTACGAAGCAAGATGTTATGTGGAACGACATCGGGAGCTTTGCTGAAGTTGAACTAGGTGGAATCAGTTCGTCCACGTGTAGGCGCCATCTTATCGAACTATTAAACAAAGTTGGTTACAGTTGTGCAGCGTTAGTAAATTCATGGCGACGTTGGAATTTTGATTGAGTGGTACCGTTTTTGTGTACGAGAAAACAATTTAGCTAGATCTCGACTTTGGAAAACACATTCAGTGGGTTAAAGTAAAAGAGGAATTTTTGTATATCTATTTCTTTGTATTTTTTACTAGATCTAATATACTTTGTGTTCATTGACTGGAATTGAAGTAAAGAAATAAATAGATAAGTGTATAAATAAATGGATAAATGAATATATAGATAAATAAATAGCTGAATGGATAAATAAATAAATAAATAAATAAATAAATAAATAAATAAATAAATAAATAAATAAATAAATAAATAAATAAATAAATAAATAAATAAATAAATAAATAAATAAATAAATAAATAAATAAATAAATAAATAAATAAATAAATAAATAAATAAATAAATAAATAAATAAATAAATAAATAAATAAATAAATAAATAAATAAATAAATAAATAAATAAATAAATAAATAAATAAATAAATAAATAAATAAATAAATAAATAAATAAATAAATAAATAAATAAATAAATAAATAAATAAGTGAGTGAGTGAGTGAATAAGCGAGCTAGTCAATAAATCATAATAATTAATTTAGTAAGTAATTAATCAAGCAAATAAAATAAATGAATAAGTAAGTAAAGGCAATAAATAGGTAAATAAGTAAATAAATAAATAAATAAATAAGTAAATAAATAAATAAGTAAATAAGTAAATGAATAAACAAATAAGTAAATTGAATAAAAAGTGAAGTAAATAAATGAAGAAATAATAAATGAATAAAGAAATAGGTACATTGAATGAAGGAATGTGTAAATAAATAAACGTAAGTTAATTGAGTAAGGAAATGAGTAAATCTATAAATAAATAAGTAAATGAAATAAAAATTAAAGTAAATAGCCTAAATAAAGAAGTGATAAATGGATAAAGAAATAAAGTAAATAAATGAAGAAATAAGTAAATTGAATAAAGAAATAAATAAATTGAATAGAAGGAAAAAGTAGATAAGTAAAGAAATAATATATGAAAAAAGAAATAAAGTAAATGAATAACGAAATAAGTAAATTGGATAAAGAAATAAAGTAAATACAGAAATAATACATTAATAAAGAAATAAAGTAATTTGAATAAAGAAATAAGTAAATTGAATAAAACATGAAGTAAATTAATTAAGAAATAAAGTAAATAAATAAATAATAAATTAATAAAGAAATGGGTGAATGAATAAATAAATGAGTAAATAAATAAAGAAATAAAGTGAATAAATAGAGAAGTAATAAATTAATAAAGAAATAGGTAAATGAATAAATAAATAAAGAAGTAATAGATTAATAAAGAAATAGGTGAATGAATAAAGAAATGAGTAAATAAATAAAGAAATAATAAATTAATAATGAAATGGGTGAACGAATAAAGAAATGAGTAAATAAATAAAGAAATAAAGCAAATAAATAAAGAAATAATAATAAATTAATAAATAAATATGTGAAAGAATAAAGAAATGAGTAAATAAATAAAGAAATAAAGTAAATAAATAAAGAAGTAATAAATTAATAAAGAAATAGGTAAATGAATAAATAAATGAATAAATAAAGAAATAAAGAAGTAATAGATTAATAAAGAAATAAGTGAATGAATAAAGAAATGAGTAAATAAATAAAGAAATAAAGTAAATAAATAAAAAAATAATAATAAATTAATAAATAAATGGGTGAATGAATAAAGAAATTAGTAAATAAATAAAGAAATAATAAATTGATAAAGAAATGGGTGAATAAATAAAGAAATGAGTAAATGAATACAGAAATAAAGTAAATAAAACAGAAATAATAAATTAATAAAAAGAAATTGTTGAGTGAATGAAGATATATTTAAATTGAATAAAGAAATAAGTATGTGTCTCAGTGAAACGTACAGCAGAGTTCGTATAGGTCAGTTTCTGTCAGATGCGTTTCCAATTCACTGCGGGCTAAAGCAAGGAGATGCACTATCACCTTTACTTTTTAACTTTGCTCTAGAATATGCAATTAGGAAAGTCCAGGGTAACAGAGAGGGTTTGGAATTGAACGGGTTACATCAGCTGCTTGTCTATGCGGATGACGTGAATATGTTAGGAGAAAATCCACAAATGATTAGGGAAAACACGGGAATTTTATTGGCAGCAAGTAAAGAGATAGGTTTGGAAGTAAATCCCGAAAAGATAAAGTATATGATTATGTCTCGTGACGAGAATATTGTACGAAGTGGAAATATAAAAATTGGAAATTTATCTTTTGAAGAGGTTGAGAAGTTAAAATATCTTGGAGCAACAGTAACAAATATAAATGATACTATGGAGGAAATTAAACACAGAATAAATATGGGAAATGCCTGTTATTATTCGGTTGAGAAGGTTTTATCATCCAGTCTGTTGTCAAAAAATCTGAAAGTTAGAATTTATAAAACAGTTATATTACCGGTTGTTCTGTATGGTTGTGAAACTTGGACACTCACTTTAAGAGAGGAGCATAGGTTAAGGGTATTTGAGAATAAGGTGCTTAGGAAAATATTTGGGGCTAAGAGGGATGAAGTTACAGGAGAATGGAGAAAGTTACACAACACAGAACTGCACGCATTGTATTCTTCACCTAACATAATTAGGAACATTAAATCCAGACGTTTGAGATGGGCAGGGCATGTAGCACTTATGGGCGAATCCAGAAATGCATATAGAGTGTTAGTTGGGAGGCCGGAGAAAAAAGACCTTTAGGGAGGCCGAGACGTAGATGGGAAGATAATATTAAAATGGATTTGAGGGAGGTGGGATATGATGATAGAAAATGGATTAATCTTGCTCAGGATAGGGACCAATGGCGGGCTTACGTGAGGGCGGCAATAAACCTCCGGGTTCCTTAAAAGTAAGTAAGTAAGTAAGTAAGTAATTAAGTAAGTAAGTAAATGAAGAAATAAAGTAAATAAGTAAAGAAATAATAAATGAAGAAAGAAATAGACTATATAAATTAATAAAGAAATAAGTAAACGAAGACACAAAGGAACAATTTAATAAAGAAACAGAATAATACATCGATAAATAAATGAATACATAAATATTTACAAAAAAAAAACAACAAAAGTGAAAGTGAACATTCAGTCATTTATCTGATTAGTTTTACATAATTAATATTCATGATTTAGACTTTGTATTACAAGCTTTGGAACTAAAAATTTCTATGCCCTCGACTTACCTTTACCGAGAGAAGGTCGGTCTTTCAAGTACTGAGAATAATTTTTTAAGTAATAATAAGAGTCCACACCTGTAGAGTAACGATCAGCGCGTCTGGCCGCGAAACCAGGTGGCCCGGGTTCGAATCCCGGTCGGGGCAAGTTACCTGGTTGAGGTTTTTTCCGGGGTTTTCCCTCAACCCAATACGAGCAAATGCTGGGTAACTTTCGATGCTGGACCCCGGACTCATTTCACCGGCATTATCACCTTCATTTCATTCAGACGGTAAATAACCTAGATGTTGATACAGCGTCGTAAAATAACCCAATAAAATAAATAAAAAATAATAAATAGTACTGACAACAGTAATAATGTTAATAAGTTGATATCATCTTGCGTGAGAGTTCGGTGGGGGAGGGAGTGTCAGGCAAAGAACTGTACTTGAGGTAGAAATCTGGCAAATAAATACGATAAGAATTAGTAATACAAGAACACGCACAAGGGGCGGGACTTGAAAGAACAGATGAAGGCGTGAGTGCGGGGCGAGTTCGTAAAGAGCATTCACGGCGGGAGTCGAGCGGAATGAGCGTCACGGTACAGTGGTTCAATCTCGCGCGGGCTCTTATTCCGACCACGTCTGTCCCCGTTCCTTCCTTCATTCCTTCCTTGCGTGTTTTGTTAGCAATGCAGACAAATCCCTTAAACACAGGATCTTCACTTTATCATGGCGTTGTTACGCCTTCCTTAACCTTCTACAGACTTTTTCTTAGCAAATTAACCTCAAAAACATAATGAGATTTCTTTGAAACCCTGTTCTTTTATTCTCTTTATTTTTGTCTTCGTTATTTTATTTTTCCTCTCGTTCTTTCTTCTTCTACAGACTTCTTTAGGTTCTGCCATTTCAGACTATTTCAATCTTGCACACTGGACCACCACCTTGTAGCACTCTCGTGGTGTGGTGTAGGCACGATGAAATCAAACTTGATCCCTTTCGAATTTAATGTTTTTAGAATTGACCAAATTTATAAATACTCTTCAATGAAATTATATCATAAAAATCGAATGAAATTTGTAGTTCAGCCACATGATCATAATACAGGGACATCATTTTATTTTCACTAACATTTTTAATATTAACTTGCCTATACCTCTGGATCAACGCCGTTTGCTATCCCCTTCCACGACTGGAGTTCGATGATACTGACGTAATATACAAACAAATCACTTTACTAGATATAGGAGGGAAGAAAAGTAGTTCATCCATTTACGTAAGTTAGGAAATATTGCGCTTTCGAGTTTGATCATTTTCATTAGGTTTTTGTTTAATCAAAATACAGTACAGTATTAACAATGAGTGTTTTTATTCACGAACTGAGCTGTCCATGTGGACGTATTCATTATGCAGTGTATATTATACTGTCTACAACACATCAGCGTACAATATAGAGAATGAAGTTAAATTGAAAAATAATCACAATATGGATATTTAAACACATTTCGATACAGGCTTCAGTTCTAATGTGCATATTATCGCACTATAGCATATTGTACTTAATTCCAATCACCAGTTCTTCGTGATCCTCGGCCTCATCTCGCCAAATATCATCTCGCTATCACCAATTCCATCGACGCTAAATAACCTCGTAGTTGATACAGCGTCGTTAAATAATCAAATAAAAAATAAAAAAACAGTTCTTCGTACTAGTAACTCATGTTGAAATAATTCTGTATCTACTCTATAAAAGAGTACCTTACGTACTGTAAATTCAATCTTCACTTCTGCCAGAAAAGATAAAATTACTCAGACGTACTATCTACTGTCCGTCCAAGTGGTTATGTCGTAGGGTCGTAGAAAGGAGGGAAATCACGTGACAGTTAATTACTTAACAGGCCCTTTTGTTTAAGTTATTTTAAACAGTTGTATAATATTACGTAGACGTCCAATTCCTAACAGAAATTAATGTTCTCAGAAAAGAGCTAAGACAGCCCAGCCACTAGCTGGCGAATAAAAGCTGGTTGGGGAAACCGGGATACGACGTAGGCAAATGGACGACAGTACCTGTGCGAAAATGATTCAATATTGAAATCTCTTTCGTCACTGGAAAATGGGAACATATTTTTGGAACGTACTGTGGCTACTCTGAGTGTATATGCGGTCTTGGATCTGTGTGGAAGACGTTTGAAGGGGTGGGAGTGAAGTACATTCAAAAACTCAGGTACAATAAAAATTGAAGTAAAAATAAAATGATGTCCTGTACAAGACGAAATAAAATTTTTATTTTAGTTGAACTTAAATGCTTCACATTTACGTGTTTTTCTTATGTTGGGTCATAATAAAATCCTGATGTTTCACACATCTGAAATCATCCCTTCCATAAAGTTTGTGTCGGATTAGTACAAATTATGGTCCAAGTCTATATAATAATTATTCGATAATAAAATTTCACCCAGAATTTGCTACTTTAATTTTCAAATCCAGAATTAAACAACTCATATGACAGACTTCCCTAGTTTATATGTACCATGTATTGGAAAGTGTCGGCCTCGGTATTGTTGTCGGTATAGCGCTGACCTTCTGTGCTCGACGTTGCGGATTCGATCCCGGCCCAGGTCGATGGCATGTAAGTGTGCTTAAATGGGACAGGCTCATGTCAGTAGATTTATTGGCATGTAAGAGAACTCCTGAGGGACAAAATTCCGGTACACCGGCGACGCTAATATAACCTCTGCCATCGACCTCGGCCGGGGTCGAACCCGCAACCTCGAGCATAGAAGGTCAGCGCTATACCAACTACGCTACCGAGGCCGACTAATGTATGTATATTTGAGATATTTATAGGGGCTAACGGAACTTCGTGCCCACCCTGTACAGTGAGTGCCATAATTGTTGAGCGAACGAAATATTTCAAGACCTTTAGCGTGGTTAATAGGTGGCTATAGTTTTAATATGTTTAATATTTAAACAGAAAAACGAAGCGAATGTCTCAACATATGACCGAAAACGTTTGCCTCTGAGCATGCGCAGTGTAACTTTCTTTGACTTAGAAAAAACTCAAGGCGCTCAACTATTATGTTCATTGCACATATATACACATCGCCTTATTCCCTTTATTCACTAAGACTGTTTTATTGTGACCTTACTAGAGATCACCTGTTTTTCTGACATGAAACAATGTGATCATTTTCCGAGCCTGGAAGTGCATAAAATTTATGGTGTGGAAGAAATGAGTGAGGAAGCCTATATTCTTCCACAAAATATTGATAACAAATTTTGGCAACTTTTTCTTGTAATAAATCTTCATAAAATCATGACTTTGGGTCTACGAAAAAAAATGTTTTAATATGTTTATTGTATAGATTTTTGAAGTGGACTTTTTGGGCAGGGTACGAGTCAAACACTATGAAACAAAATTCTGTCCTGGAGGTTTTAAGAGTGCTTTGTGTGTTGTTGTTACGGGATTGTGTATGTTGTTATGTTGTCGTGCAAACAAAGTTGTTGTTGTTGTTTAAGTTCTCCTACCCCTTTAAAAATTAATGCATTAATCGTTGGGAATGGGGTTCTTGGCGACGAGTGTGTCTTGAACTTGTGTCTTTGCGACGTTATACAATCGAAAGTAGTGAGGGAAAATACATTGTTGAGGTTTTTTATGCTATAAGATATGCCGAAATCGGGGGCTGAAAGAATGAGAGTGTGGCGTGAAAGAAAGTGTGCAAATGAACCGCAGAAAATTGAGCCAAAAACGAAAAAGAGTAGACGAAACGAGGGCGAGAATAGAGGGGAAGGAAAAAGGCATTTGTTAATCTCTCTACTGCAGATCAGTTAAAAGGTAAAAAGACAAAAGGAATATCATGCATGGACATGCAAAAGTGTTTACTTACTTATGGCTTTTAAGGAACCCGGAGGTACATTGCTGCCCTGAAATAAGCCCGCCATTGGTCCCTATTCTGAGCAAGATTAATCCAGGCTCTACCACTATATCTCACCTCTCTCAATGTATTTTAATATTATCCCCCCATCTACATCTCGGCCTCCCCAAAGGTCTTTCTCCCTCCGGCCTCCCAACTAACACTCTATATGCATTTCTGGATTCACCCATACGTGCTACATGGCCTGCCCATCTCAAACGTCTGGATTTAATGTTCCTAATTATGTTAGGTGAAGAATACAATGCATGCAGCTCTGCGTTGTGTAACTTTCTCCATTCTCCTGTAACTTCATCCTTCTTAGCCCCAAATATTTTCCTAAGCACATTATTCTCGAAGACCTTAACTTATGTTTCTCTCTCAAAGTGAGAGTCCCAGGCTCACAACATACAGAACAACCGGTAATATAACTGTTTTATGAATTCTAACTTTCAACGTTCTTCAAAGCAGACTGGATGATAAAAGCTTCTCAACCGAATAATAACAGGCATTTCTCACATTTATTCCGCGTTTAATTTTCTCTGGAGTGTCATTTATATTTGTTACTTTTGCTCCAATATCCTTGAATTTATTATTATTATTATTATTATTATTATTATTATTATTATTATTATTATTATTATTATTATTATTATTACTACTACTACTACTACTACTACTACTACTACTACTACTTACTTAAGTCTTTTAAGCTTTTAAGGAACCTGGAGGTTCATTGCCGCCCTCATCTAAGCTTGCCATCGGTCCCTATCCTGAGCAAGATTAATCCAGTCTCTACAATCATATCCCACCTCCCTCAAATCTATTTTAATATTATCCTCCCATCTATATCTCGACCTCCCCAAAGGTCTTTTCCCTCCGGTCTCCCAACTAATACTCTATATGCATTTCTGGATTCACCCATACGTGCTACATACCCTGCACATCTCAAACGTCTGGATTTAATGTTTTCCTAAGCACCTTATTCTCGAAGACCCTTAACTTCTATTCCTCTCTCAAAGTGAGAGTTCCAGGTTCACAACCATACAGAACAACCGATAATATAACTGTTTTATAAATTCTAACTTTCAGCCTTTTTTCAAAGCAGACTGTATGATAAAAGCTTCTCAAGCAAATAATAAGAGATATTTCCCATATTTTTTCTGCGTTTAATTTCCTTTAGACTGTCATTTATATTTGTTACTTTTGCTCCAATATCCTTGAATTTATTATTATTATTATTATTATTATTATTATTATTATTATTATTATTATTATAAGTATTATTATTATTACTTACTCACTTACTTATGTCTTTTAAGCTTATAAGGAACCCGGAAGTTCATTGCCGCCCTCATATAAGCTTGCCATCGATCCCTATCCTGAGCAAGATTAATCCAGTCTCTACAATCATAACCCACCTCCCTCAAATCTATTTTAATATTACCCTCCCATCTACGTCTCGGCCTCCCCAAAGGTCTTTTCCCCCCGGTCTCCCAACTAACACTCTATATGCATTTCTGGATTCGTCCATACGTGCTACATGTCCTGCTCATCTCAAACGTTTGGATTTCATGTTCCTAATTATGTCAGGTGAAGAATACAATGCGTGTAGTTCTGCGTTGTGTAACTTCCTCCATTCTCCTGTAACTTCATCCCTCTTAGCCCCAAATATCTTCGTAAGTACCCTATTCTCGAATACCCTTAACTTGTGTTCCTCTCAAAGTGAGAGTCCCAGGCTCACAACCATACAGAACAACCGATAATAATTTAACTGTTTTATAAATTTTAAATTTCAGATATTTTGTAAATAGATTAATAACAGTCATGTTCCATATTGATTCTACGTTTAATTTCCCCTCGGGTGTCATTTATATTTGTTGCTGTTGCTCCAAGATATTTGGATTTATTATTATTATTATTATTATTATTATTATTATTATTATTATTATTACTATTATTATTATTTTGGAAGTAAATCCCGAAAAGACAAAGTATATGATTATGTCTCGTGACCAGAATATTGTACGAAATGGAAATATAAAAATTGGAGATTTATTCTTCGAAGAGATGGAAAAATTCAAATATCTTGGAGCAACAGTAACAAATATAAATGACACTCGGGAGGAAATTAAACGCAGAATAAATATGGGAAATGCGTGTTATTATTCGGTTGAGAAGCTCTTATCATCCAGTCTGCTGTCGAAAAATCTGAAAGTTAGAATTTATAAAACAGTTATATTACCGGTTCTTCTGTATGGTTGTGAAACTTGGACTCTCACTCTGAGAGAGGAACATAGGTTCAGGGTGTTTGAGAATAAGGTGCTAAGGAAAATATTTGGGGCTAAGCGGGATGAAGTTACAGGAGAATGGAGAAAGTTACACAACACAGAACTGCACGCATTGTATTCTTCACCTGACATAATTAAGAACATTAAATCCAGACGTTTGAGATGGGCAGGGCATGTAGCACGTATGGGCGAATCCAGAAATGCATATAGAGTGTTAGTTGGGAGACCGGAGGGAAAAAGACCTTTAGGGAGGCCGAGACGTAGATGGGAGGATAATATTAAAATGGATTTGAGGGAGGTGGGGTATGATGATAGAGACTGGATTAATCTTGCATAGGATAGGGACCGCTGGCGGGCTTTTGTGAGGGCGGCAATGAACCTTCGGGTTCCTTAAAAGCCATTTGTAAGTGAGTAAGTATTATTATTATTATTATTATTATTATTATTATTATTATTATTATTATTATTATTATTATTATTCTGCTACTTGTAAGTAAACTAAAATAAATGACACAAACATAAATAGAATTTTATTCCCTTATAGCTATTCAGAATATAGTTAGTGTATGCGAAAACAGTATCCAAGTAACTTCTCATTCGCCGATGTTCGCTCAACAGAGGAATGCCTGTCGTGTTTGTTCCACCTTGTTATAAAAATATTCGCTTTCCTTCAGTCTCTTCCCTTCATGTTTTAACAGCTTTTGGAGTTCAGGACAGATCTTGATATTAGCTTTTCATATGAAATAAGACGAGATCTGCAATGTCTTGGTTGCCTCTTTCAGGTTAGAACATTGCAGTACAGTAATTTTTGAAGAAACGAACGCGATAAATTAGTTACAAAATGAAAACTATAAACACGGATTCTTTTCATAGCAATGATGAGATTTGCACTTGTTTTTTTCCTAAACCAAGTTGTCTCCTGCGAATTTTTACATTTTGCAGTCATTTGTTTGTGAACCTAGGCAAGACATTGGGTTCGGCTGTAATATTAAAATGTTAAGCAACAGAACAAACGAGTAATTGGACCATTCGTATTTATTATTTAAGTTTTAATTCAACTTACTATCAAAGGGAATACAAAAGTATTGAATTTCAGAGAATTTGTGCTGATGTTAGGAAAACATCCTCACAAAAAAAAACAGTGATAAGTAGACAAAAGAAATTATATACAATAATGAAAGTACTTTTATTAACATACGAATGTAGAAACTGGACTGTAACAGAAGTGATGAAAGAAAAATTGTATCTTTTGAGATATAATTTTTAATTTTCTTGCTGTGTATTGTCTGTTGGATCAAAAGAGAAACACGGACGCAAATAAAATAACAAAATATAGAGATGCATAAAAGAAAATTGGTATTAAAATTCTCTACTGATGTCTGATGTTAGAATTCACAAAAGAAAACTTGATTTCAATACAAGTGGATACGGAATTAACTGACGGTGATAAGAACAGTTCTTAGACAAGTATTCAAGAAATTATAACCGGAAAGTAGAAGACAAAGAAATTAACTGCATAAATCAGGAAAGATCCTCGGTTGGAACGAAGCTAATTCATACTATTTGAATAAAACATTTGACGTCACATATTTTCTTTGGTGAAGAATGTATGTATGTATGTATGTATGTATGTATGTATGTATGTATGTATGTATGTATGTATGTATGCATTTATGTATGTATGCATTTATGTATGTATGCATTTATGTATGTAATTGTATTGTATTGTATTGTATTGTATTGAATTTTGTTTTGTTTTATCTCATCTCATCTCATCTCATCTCATCTCATCTCATCTCATCTCATCTCATCTCATCTCATCTCATCTCATCTCATCTCATCTCATCTCATCTCATCTCATCTCATCTCATCTCATCTCATCTTATTGTATGTGTATGTATTTACACTTCAAATGCATAAATACCGGGTGGAAGTGGTAACTAATTACACTCAATAGTGACAATAATAACCACAACTAATAAAAAATGCAATTAATAACACATTCATAATCATACTACTACTACTACTACTACTACTACTACTACTACTACTACTACTACTACTACTACTACTACTACTTCTACTACTACTACTACTACTACTACTACTACTACTAATAATAATAATAATAATAATAATAATAATAATAATAATAATAATAATAATGAGCATTCAAAATTGAACTATGAACGATCATTTAAAATAACATTTAAACTAAATCTAATTTGTATCTTAACCCTAAGTTAGAACTAAAATCCATGGGTATGATATGTTCATACCTACACAAGTATCTTTCAGCACTACACTCATTTCGCTGTCAACTCACTCACTGCACTGGAACTACGACACATTTCACTGATACTATCCTGATTTCACTAACAATTCAAAAACATTTCACTGTTCAAATACTTTGCACTGCCACTATAAACTATAAAACTTCACTGATGCAGCACACTTCACACTTCGCTGACACAATACACTTCACACTTCATTGACACAACACACTTCTTCACTGATACAACACTTCGAATAACAAAACATCAATTACACCCTTTAAATAGGTGTATAATATACTACCGTCTATTAGTAAAGTCTTTAAACCTATTTTTATATACATTTTTGGTTATTGGTAAAGCCTTTAGTACTGTAAGTCTGCAGGTAAAGCATTCCAGTCCCTGATAGTACGATTGAGGACAGAAAACTTTCCAGTGTCCGTCCTCTGTCTTCTTTCCCTCAATTTATATGAGTGGTCGTTCCTTGAAGAGTAATTTGGCGGGTGCAACCTCGAACTCGGGTTTTCAACTCTACGTGCTGATGCTTTATCCACTAAAGGCTGGTTCGCAATAAACCGGGAACGGAAACGACAACGAGAACGAGAACGGAAATATTGTTAAAATAAATGTATTTAAATATGAGCATTCATAATTAACTATTGTGAACGCTCACATTTAAATACACGTATTTTAACATTATTTCCGTTTTCGTTCTCGTTGTCGTTTTCATTCCCGGTTTATTGTGAGCCAGCCTTAAGCCATACCGGATTCCAGTTCCGATTCTGGATTGAATCCTTCTCAGTTTAAGTTCTACCTCTCTGTTCCACTTTCGTGGCTTACCCTCATGTACTGTGTCAGAATATGTGACGGTGGTACAATGTCCAACACACTATGTACATTACGAGAGACGTGGCCGGGGTCCGACGGAACAAGGCGCCGCACAGTGGTCTAAAATCCATATTTAGGAGGACAAATCCAGAAAAATGACTTGTAAAAAAATGAAATTAAACCCATAAATTATTTTTCCTATATAACTGAGTAACACTGAATTCATAATCTTAATCAGCGGAGGTGGCTGCATAGCGAGATAAGAAGCCGGTAACATGCCACCCAGCATTCTTACTCAGCAAGCGCCGCGAGTCTGCCATTTTCCTTGTGCTGTAACTCTGTTGTAAGTGGTCGATTCTATTCATATTTGGTACCAACATGTCAAGTAGTTCATTAGGTATGTAACACTGTTTGGTTTTGTTACATTTAATGTTATTATAGTATGTAAAATTAGCATGAATGGACACGGGACAAAATATAAATATATAATAATAATAATAATAATAATAATAATAATAATAATAATGATTTATTTTAGCTGGCAGAGTTAAGGCCGTAAGGCCTTCTCTTCCACTCAACCAGCAACCATTGAGTGCAGACTTTGCTAAGGTAGAGAAAAAAAAAACCCCTTTGGTTCGTCCAAAAATGATTTTTTTTTTCACTTCCTCTACTATTTACCTCTATTTTAAATCTAGTCTTAAGGTGCGCAGATTTGCGGAAGTAATAATTTATGAGCACTATTTTTTCGAGGTGCAGTAGTGCAATTTTTCTCGGTTGCAGTTATTTCAATATCTGTGAACCGAAACTGCTTCCGCGGTATAATTCAGGGAATTCAAGATGACAGCTTGTTAATTATGTACCAAATAAGCTTCCCGAGTGTCCAAAAGGTGCAACAGTACCTAAAATGTTACATTCCCCCCCCCCATAAGATTTTGTCTAAATGCATCCCCCTGTAAGGGGCACTTCTCTTCATACCAACGTAAACAGAGTTTGTACACAAAACAAATGTACTAATTGTAACTACTGTATAAAATTTCATAAAAATCTGTTAGATAGGACAAAAGTTACTAATTTTGTCTAATTGCGCCCCCCCCCCTATAAGGGGTAGTTACACTTAGACCAACGTAATGAGAGCTTGTATACAAAACATACATGCTACCTGTAACTACTTTGTAAAACTTCATAAAAATCTGTTAAATAGGAGAAAAGTTACTAATCTTGTCTAATTGCGCCCCCTATAAGGGGTAGTTCCCCTTATACGAACGTAATCAGAGCTTGTATACAAAACATATATGCTACTTGTAACTGCTTTGTAAAATTTCATTAAAATCTGTTAAATAGGAGAAACGTTACTAATTTTGTCTAATTGCGCCCCCACTATAAGGGGTGGTTCCCCTTATACCAACGTAACGAGAGCTTGTATACAAAACATATATGCTACCTGTAACTGCTGTGTAAAATTTCATAAAAATTTGTTAAATAGGAGAAAAGTTATTAATTTTGTCTAATTGCGCCCCCCCTATAAGGGGTAGTTCTCCTTATACGAACGTAATCAGAGCTTGTATACAAAACATATATGCTACTTGTAACTGCTGTGTAAAATTTCGTAAAAATCTGTCAGATAGGAGAAAAGTTTCTAATTTTGTCTAAATGCGCCCCCCTATAAGGGGTAGTTCCCCTTATACCAACGTAACGAGAGCTTGCATACAAAACATATATGCTACCTGTAACTGCTGTGTAAAATTTCATAAAAATCTGTCAGATAGGAGAAAAGTTTCTAATTTTGTCTAAATGCGCCCCCCTATAAGGAGTAGTTCCCCTTATACCAACGTAACGAGAGCTTGCATACAAAACATATATGCTACCTGTAACTGCTGTGTAAAATTTCATAAAAATCTGTTAGGTAGCTGAAAAGTTATTGATATGTCCCGCTAAATTTGCATTCTAGACCACTGTGCGCCGTCTTGAATCACGAAGTGATTACAGCTTATCATATTACTATGATGTACCGAAGTACATGTGACATTTCAGTGCAGGAATTCTGCATTACCATATGGTGAAGGATGGGTAGAACGGAGAAAAATTCTCTCCGGCACCGGGACTCGAACCCGAGTTTCCAGCTCTACGTGCTGATGCTTTATCCACTAAGCCACACGGGATTCCAGTTTCTGCACGGAAATAGCATATGTACTTCGGTATATCATAGTAATTTGATAAGCGTAAGTAATCACTTTAATTCTGTTTTTAATTTTTCATCTCTCTTCAAATGTCAACAGTCATATTACTTCTGAGCAAATTTACCAGATTTTTGGATAATAATTTTTTTTTTACTAATGGTGGGTACTTGATTTTTCGTCATTCATCCATATGAAGCCAGTTATATAGACCAATTTACCAACAACGTCGTTGCCCAGGGTGCGCCATAGGAGGCTGGTCTACGCTACATCCGCGATAAGATACGATGATGGAGATTTTTTGGGATGCCACAGGGGAACCGGAGCTCCCGGAGAAACCCTCTGTGTTACCAGCACCACGGGCTTTCCCAATACATGATATAATTCGGAGATACACCGGGGATCGAACCCATGTCCACAAAATTATGATAATGATCGTTTAGTACGATAATTACAGATCCGAAACGATGATCTGCTACCTTATAGGCCTACAAGAATCTCTAAAATGTACGATAATATAATGTAATTCTCTCTTTTCCATTTTACTACTCTTTTTGACAAACATATTCATTGCAGAAATGTCATGAGTAAATATTTTAGGGTGCTAGTATCGACTGTTCTGAGAAAAGAAATTCATATAAACGTGTGTACAATTTGCAATGGGTATGGAGTTTCAGATATTTATCGTACAAAGGTCCCAGACTTCACTCCTGTCGATTTTTGCCGGTGGTTTAAAGGCGAAGTGTACAAAATCAAAGTAAACGTAACTAACGAACTGGTCGCTCGCATTATGAAGACTGTTACACCTTTAATACGTCATACTACTTTTGACCAATAAAACGGTACGAAAGGACGTCATTCAGCCAATTATGGCTGTTTATCGCGCAATTTTATCGCTTCCCTACCATTTGTTTAATTTTATCGCTTCCCTAGCATCTGTTTGTTTTTATCACTACCCTAGCATTTGTTTCTTTGTTTGCCAACATTTCAAACTGCAAATTCTTTACGGTACTATAAAACATGCTTTGCGATCGTAATTTTTTTCCCGCATAGATAGTCGACTGAAAATTGCGTTAAAATATTTTGGTGAAGGTAACATTAGTGAAATATAATTTTAGTAAGTCAATATATATTTTTTATATTAGATTACTTTATTTCTTCTAATCTTTATAGGCCTATACTTTCTCCTGTTTTTATCACAATCCTACCATTTGTTTCTTTTTTTGCCAACATTTCAAACTGCAAATTCTTTACGGTTGGTCTACTATAAAACATTATTTGCGATCGTACTTTGTTTCCCGCTCAGATAGTCGACTGAAAATTGCGGTTCCAATAAAACATTTTGGTGAAGGTAACATTAGTAAAATAGAATTTTAGTAAGTCAATTAATATATATTTTTTGTATTAGAGTACTTTATTTCTTATAATCTTTATATACTTTCTTCTTTTCTTTTAAATCCCACTCGAGTTTTGATTTTCTCTAGATGAATCTGCTCGTGTTCGACTTGCAGATTTATCGATAAATTAGAAACCTCTAGTGAGATTACTGTTGATAATTACAGATCCAAAGCGATGAGCCAATATCGCATATAAGAATCCGTAATATGTACGATAATATTATGTAATACTCTCTTTATAATACTTTGTCTTAAAGATACTTACTTACTTACTCACTTACTTACTTAATGGCTTTTAAGGAACCCGGAGGTTCATTGCCGCCCTCACATAAGCCCGCCATTGGTCCCTATCCGGAGCAAGATTAATCCATTCTCTATCATCATATCCCACCTCCCTCAAATCCATTTTAATATTATCTTCCCATCTACGTCTCGACCTCCCTAAAGGTCTTTTTCCCTCCGGCCTCCCAACTAACACTCTATATGCATTTCTGGATTCGCCCATAAGTGCTACATGCCCTGCCCATCTCAAACGTCTGGATTTAATGTTCCTAATTATGTCAGGTGAAGAATACGATGCGTGCAGTTCTGTGTTGTGTAACTTTCTCCATTCTCCTGTAACTTCATCCCTCTTAGCCCTAAATATTTTCCTAAGCACCTTATTCTCAAACACCCTTAACCTATGTTCCTCTCTCAAAGTGAGAGTTCAAGTTTCACAACCATACAGAACAACCGGTAATATAACTATTTTATAAATTCTAACTTTTAGATTTTTCGACAGCAGGCTGGATGATAAAAGTTTCTCAACCGAATAATAACAGGCATTTCCCATATTTATTCTGTGCTTAATTTCCTCCCGAGTGTCATTTATATTTGTTACTGTTGCTCCCAGATATTTGAACTTCTCCACCTCTTCAAAAGATAAATTTTCAATTTTTATATTTCCATTTCGTACTATATTCTCGTCACGAGACATAATCATATACTTAGTCTTTTCGGGATTTACTTCCAAACCTATGGCTTTACTTGCTTCAAGTAAAATTCCCGTGTTTTCCCTAATCGTTTGTGGATTTTCTCCTAACATATTCACGTCATCCGCATTCAAAATTGAAATTACACGAGGAAAACTATTCTTACAGAGTTTGTTTATTGATATTATTTTTGAAAAATATGTTACATAATTAATCACGGTTGTTTGCTGTTCCTGAAAACTTTACTTTTTGTCGTTTATGGCCTTTCTGAAATGACCGATTAAATTATTATTATTATTATTATTATTATTATTATTATTATTATTATTATTATTATTATTATTATTATTATTATTATTAAACTTGTCTAAAATAGTTGCACTATACACAAAATTTACGAAAGACATGGGCAGGAAACTTCTTGTAATGCGCAGACTTGCAGAAAGTGATTCAAACACAAACAGGGGAGATCGTATCTTAAGATTTATTTTCTTTTGTAAACCAACGTAGTGGAGAAAGAAAGAACATCCAAACTGCTATAGAAGTTGAGAGCCCTGTCTGTTAAAACGTGTTGTAACATCAGTTTGACACTTCTTGAAAGAAGGGAAACCATAGAGTTAACTAAATGGACAATGAAGTTAGGTTAATGTTTGAGGGGTTGGGTGGGGTGTCTGCTAGGAGAAGGCCCCGTATTTTGGGTGAGGGTAGTACTGTAATGGAAGGCAAGGGTTGGTGCACGCTGCAGCATCAGGCAGATCAATATAAACCCAGCCTGCTTGACGTGAGAGTGACTGCTGGTAGCTGGTCCACAGGATGTGTACAGTGCATCAAACTCGTATACGCATCTTCTTCAAGTATTTAGACTCGTAACATTGTGAGAGTTACAAGACTGACTGAATACCAGCCGTAAGATGGTTTGGCAGTTACGAATTTAGTAGGCCTAACTTTAAAATTCACTTTCCTAAAGCTACTACACTCTTTGACGTCACTCTCTTACTGCTAACAGATTGGACTCAAGACCTTTTGTGAAACATGTAAATTAGTCCAATCACCACTTCTAAAATCTTCCAACATTTCCTTTCTTAAAATCCTGTAGCTAGAAACTGCATTATAGATAAAATTGTTTTACTCTAAAAGAAACAACATTAAATAAAGTAAATAGATTTACATTTTAGAATTTCATGTAATTCATTCCTATAAACCTCTTGAGATAAGTAAATTGTTGTTAGCCATTTCAATGTATTTTTAGACCCTTGGCATTTTTCCTTGTCCCACGACGTAGCGTCGTGCTCTAGGGCATTCTATGACTCACGTTATGGAGGTTCGGGTTCTCATGGGGAAAGAAATTTTCTCATGAAATTTTTATCAATGTATGTGGCCGGTGCCCACCCAGCATGTGATGCACTTGGGGAGATACGACAGAAGTAGTGGTCGATGGGTTTGAAAGTTGAGGAGACGAAGACGTGATTGATGAGAGGTTGTATTTTATGTTTTAAGAAAATATAGGGCATGTAACGTACCTCGTTACTATTACATAGACTACTTGTACAGCAAATTCATTCGACGATCCTCTTTCTTCGCAAACCGATCAATTAGGTGACACCATATTGTACATCTAGTACCAGAAGAAAGTAGAGACAGATCTGCATTTATTTCTAAATTATCAATATTTAATATAGGGCCTACTGTATAAATAAGTGCTCGTACATTTCGTAACAAAAAGGACAAAATAACAGGAAACCCACAAACAAGGAAAAAAAATCTGCCAACATAAAATACAACTTTTACGCAGGGAGAGAAAGCTAACAATAAATGCCGCGATTTTCTAAAGCCAAGAAAAGCGACACTATTATTCCTTTGTACCTAGCTAATAGTATGTAATGTTTTGTCGATCTTTCATGCCATTTTTAATGGGTAACATTCAAACAACTGTATCTCCACACCCACTGAATATTAGACACGAGTTAATATGAACTTTTTAACTCAGAATGCTCTAACATATTTACTATTTGTCATGAATCACCCTGTATAAATATGTATACAAAGTGAGTTAGGATCTATACGACAAACTCAGATGGGTGATAAATCTCGCAAAGAGGATAATTTTGTCGTGAAACAACCCATGTACTCTGATACGTCGATTAGGTGCTAAGAGACACTGAAGGGAAGACTGGTTTTAGTGGTATTCATAACTTTGAAATTAATTATTCATTTATTTCTCGAAGAACTTTCGCGGATTACACTGCCGTAGCAGTGATTGTCGAACTCGGTGGAACATTTCAGATTTATCACCAGCAAAGGTTTGTCGTAAACATCTGGACTTGAATTGTTAGTGATAATCAGCTGCGACCTGTCATTTTTCGCCACGTTTGAATGGAGCAACTCATCCTCAGGTTTTTCTGGACATGCTCCCGCTGATGATCGAAAACACACTCCTCGCAACACGCAGGCACATGTGGTTCCAGCATGACGGCGCCCCCCTGCGCTTCAGCCTGATTGTACGAGCACATCTGGACAACTAGGTAAAGGAACCAATGAATAGGGACGGCGGGACTTTACGTGGCCAGCGCGATCACCCGACTTGACGATCCTAAATTTCTTCCTTGGAGGCATGTCAAGAGAATCGTGTACGCTATTCCAGTTGATATTAGCGAGGAACTCGTATACTATTCTCTCCTTTTTATCAATTCAATACAGATGTGATATGTTCGACAGAGTCCTAAATCAATATTACGTCGGAGTAATGAATGTTCAGACTTAGAGTAGACACTTCGAACATATTCTGTAACCTGTCCGCAAGAGTTCTTGAAAAAATATATGAATGATTCATTTCATAATTGTAAATTTCACCAAAGTCAGTCTTTTCTTCATTGTCGCGTGGCTCCTAAACGATGCTTTAGACATTTCTTGTTCACCGAAAAATGAACCTTATTGCGAGATCTATTCCCAGAGTTTGTCGCAGAGATATTGACACACCCTGTATATAGTGCATAGAGTAAAGTCAGAAGACCACGTAAACGTAATTACTATATTACCTCTAACGTTCAACAGCAAAAAAGGAAAAATCAATTTAATCAGTTATAATCTTCAATGCATGAAATATAGAAAATCGTCTTAAAGTCTTGTTTTTCTAAACTTCATCTCTCGTCTTTCGTAGAATGTGACAACCATCTTGCCGCCTATCTCTTCGGTGGTCTTCCTTTTAGTCTCTGCAGTTGGTCGATTGTTCCTGGGTATTTTAATTAGCTATTCTGAGTTCCCTCCTCTCACGTTGTTCTATTTTCTCCTGCGAATATGTTCTCGTTTTCCGATATCCTGGAGTTTACATGCTTCCCTTCATTTTGTTTACCGGGTTTCTTAACGCAACTTCTACTAACCTTCTTAAGAATTCCCATCTCTGTAGCTCTTCATAATTAAGTAGTTTTGTTTTACCTCTGTCGTCTCGAAATTAGATTCCATGAATTATTATTGATCTAATTACTTAGTAAACCTCCTTAGTAGCTCAGTTTCCAGAATGCTGGTTTCCGACGCCCGCGGTCCCGAGTTGAAATCCCTGTGATGACAAAGCCAACATTTTGAGGATTTTTATTTGAAAACTCCTATCCCCTTCATCTTTCCAACAACCCTGTTCACACTTCTTCCTTACTCATATTTTTTTCTAAAAATAGGACACCACTTGTATTTGTACGGCTCCGAACAGACCGTTCGTCATTGAAGGAAAATAAAAGTTTAGCACATAATATGGTCGTTAAGCTTTTGATGTAGAATGCGTCTTTCTTCGCACCGGGTTTCGACAACCGTTTCGGGATCACTGGTGAAACGAAAAATGATATAATTTGAAATGCTCATTGTAATAACACTATTAACCACATCCGAATGTTAAAGCGCTTGCCTGCCGGTCTGAAGTTGCGCTCGGGCGCTGGTTCGATCCCCGCTTGGGCTGACTACCTGGTTGGGTCTTTTCCGAGGTTTTCCCCAACCGTAAGGTGAATGCCAGGTAATCTATGCCGGACTCATCTCGCCAAATACCATCTCGCTATCACCAATCTCATCGACGCTAAATAACCTCGTAGTTGGCACAGCGTCGTTAAATAACCAACTTAAAAATTTAAAAAAAATCCGAATGCTATTTTTATTGGTAGTTAGGACATAAACACAAAGAAATTTGTCTAATCAAGTTCAATAATGCCATCTTCCCTCGCTATGAGCATGAGGGCGCCGAATTTGCGTATAAAATTAGCCGTGCCATGCGGCCTCTCTCAGTAATATCTCTGTATCGAGAGCAGCTACAAACCTGTGCGTTCACTCGTTTGAGTTGTAAATGCGAGTTGTGTAATGTTAAAGTGGTAATAGACACGTACGATACACTTTGAGTGAACTGTAGTGAAAGATTTGTTGTTAGCTGGGACTAATTTAGGAATGTCGCTTTTGCGTGTCTTGTCTGCCTGTTAAGATGATTTTGTAGTGTGTTCTGTATGAAATGTTGTATTTTAGTTTCTAAGTAAATAAATACGATAAAATTTAAATGGTGTATACAAACTATCATGCAATAGTTGCAACGACTTCTACATTGGACTGACTGGAAGATCACTTCAAACACGTTAAAAGGAACATATCACGGCCATAACACAACAATTCAACCTAAGCAGAACACATCACAAACTCCAATCACAACTACAGCAACATAGACACTGACATGAAAATACTACACATCCACCCAAAAACCTAGAAACTTGACACTAGAAAAATACGAAAATTACAAACATACAAAAACACACTCCTAGCACATCCTGAAGACTCAACTGAATTTTAAAACACACACCCTTTTCGATACAATCATGAACACATCCCATCACAACAGGAAACTATAAGAAAGCGCTAGATTTCACTAGGCTTCGGACAATGACGAAAACCACGTCGAAACTAATCAGCCAGGTATTTTTATAATATTAACACAGTAAAGAAGTTATTGTTAATCACTGATTATACAAGTATTGAAAGACTGTACTAAACAATGAAGAAACGAGTTTTAATGAAGTCGAGTGACTTTCCCATAATATTCATTAAGTTTATTTATATTGAGACCATTCACCTGAAACCATGTGGCAGCATCATGAAGGAAATCGACATTGTAGTTGATGCTGAGCAATGAAATGAATATTCATCATTCTGTAGAATTCATAATCAATAAAACGACCCAATATATACAGATACATCTCGTCTAATTACTGAAATAATCAAATTATATTAAACGATGTAGCGTTTGATTTATTTACTATGTATTAATTTCGCTGGTTGTATTCCTGCAAGATCCAGTTACAACACCCGATCACTCTCAAATTACTTAGCAGTACGTAATGGTATATAAAATTAGACAGCCTTCTCTACCAGCATTGTACCAGTTTATCATTTATTGCATTTGCAATGTCGAGCGCACATGTTTCCCTTGCAAATGGAATCCCATCGGTATATTTTACGATTTTGTAAATAGTCTCCAGTATTCTCCATTGTTTTTGTAGTTCTTTCTTGAAGCTCATAAATCTTCCGCAACAAGCATTAGAAAAAGTTTGTTATTATATGTGTATTGACGTAGAATTCATTGTTGTTTTTGGTGTTTCTGTGCAGAAACATATGACAGCTACAACTGAACATTCAACGAAATTTATTTACGTAACGTAACAAATGAAAATCACAATTCATTTGTCACCCGTAGCTATTGAACGAAAATACCGGTTGGTTGAGTAAAAGCGTGATAAAATTAAACCGGAAATAGAGAGTGTTCTACTGGACTTGGGGTCTGGAAAGCCGGATTAAGGCGATCAAGACAATTTTGCTGTAAATATTTAGGTCGGCATTGTAGACTACTGTCCGTCCGAGTGAATATGACTCATGGTCGTCGAAAGAGGGAAATCACGTGACAGTTACTTAAGGGGGAAGGTACACCACTATCCTGTAAAAATTTAGTGAATTCCTTTTATATATCTCAGTTATAAAATTTTATTGAACAAAATTTTTCATGCTTAATATACATACATTACACTTTATAAAACACTATTCAGAATATTAAAATGGCTAATAATGATCTATAATAGTAATATGCGTTACAAGAGCGGTATGTTGAAGTTTTCATGTTCGAGGAAAAGTTTGAAAAAGCGAAACGTAGTTGAGCTTTTTTAATTTCCGAGAATTGAAAGAAAACATACCGCTCGTGTATCGTACATTATTTTGTGCGAATATCGTTTATTACATACCTGAAAGAGGAATTTCTAATTAGTTGCAATGAAATCTCCATCTTGGTTTCTGTTCAATGACGGCAAATTTGCAAAACAAAAGTATCTATCTTCAACATTGTTGCTTTAAATGTTTTCTGTGTTTACTATACTCCTTTTCCCCCAGTCTATAAATGCGAACTTAAAACAGACGGTAAGGTTATGTAACGTGTTGATTTTTTCACGGCTTCCTTAATGTTACTTGCATCACGAATGCAGTAACTTTAGTGGAGTTGTAGAGTTTACTTAATTTTTGCAAATATTTAAAAACAATAATTAACATTACAATTTAGGTGAAATTGCAGTGGTAAGTTTCCAATTTATAATTATTACTATATTGAACGTCTCTAAAAATAATATGTTAAAAGCCTAAAGCAGTAAAATCAATATGTCACTTAAGCGGTAAGAAGAGGGAAATTGTTATGTGTGTTAGGTTGGGAATACTGAATGTGGAATTTTAGACTTACCGCGGATTGGTTTTGTGCGGAAACCAAGCAAACACGCACGATCTCGCACAAAAATAATATTAATTTTGCATATTTTTTACAACCGTAAGCATTACATAATAAAATATACAATTAATTAAATATTTGTATGATTGTATTACTGGAATGTTTTAAGGGGTTAGGTACAGTTTACAGCAGTAAAATTTTGGAAATATTCAACATTTTTTCCTCCATTACTGCATCTTGCACAATAATGAAATTTAATATGTGTAAAAGACTGTCATGCTACGTGAAAAAAATATATTTTTACGTTTTAAAAACTTCGGACGCGGGTTCGATTCCTGATTGGGCTGATTACCTGGTTGGTTTTTTCAGAGTTTTTTCCTAACAGTAAGGAATCTTCGGTTTCATCTCGTTAAATATCATTTCGCTATCATTTACTTCGGTAACCCATTAATCAATCAATGAATCCATGTATGAATGGATCAATGAGTCGATGGATGAGTGATTGAATGTACTGAGAGAGGAAGAATGATCAATTAAATGGTAGGCCTATACGACGATAATCGCAGCCTTGCAAGTGCTCTTGTAACTCCTGCATGCCTCAATGTGGCCTGCCTTTTTCGTCCACCCACAAACAGTGATAAACAACTCGTATATTCGTTAAACCGAACCTGAGACACTCCGCGAGACGGAAAAGCTTTGCATACTGACTACAGCGCCAGGCGTTCAATACCAATATACAGGGTGATTCAGTGATTATGTTACAAACTCTTAGGGATGATGGAGGGGACGTTATAAACAACTTTCATATAGGAATCTATGTCCGGAAACATCCCGTTTAGTAGTTACAAGCCTAGATATGTTAGTCAGTGCAACCGGCTAGAATCGAACTCAAGGTCATCCTTTTGAAGTTTGGTTGCAGACGACATGTTCCTGCAAACGTTTGTGATTTTTCATATACATGGTATAATCTATTTGGCATCGTAAATGATATTTTGACTCATTAAACTTTGCAAATTTCCTTACATTGCCTTTTGCTCTTCCATAAGGCCCGTTACACATTTGAAGAGATCTCGCTAGCGAGAAATGTGTTGCGAGAAAGAGGCGAAGAGCCTTCCTCCACACACTTGGCGAGTTCTCGCTATCACAGATCACACCTCGCTATGATCATCTATGCAATGTCTTCATGCAGAGAGTATTTTTCTGATTATAATAATCACTCTTTGGGGAAAATATTACAGGTTATGTATTTACGTATATTGTCGTACTTAAATATATAACTTGTAAGTATATTGTCGTACTTTACAAACTATGTACGAACGCTACTATGTTGAATCTGAATTTTCAGACGATGAAGAAATGGAGTTATATGGATATATTTTGTTTATGAAAAGAAAAAGTAGACCCAAAATTAAAGCCAGAAATATATGGAAATCGCATTGTATGTTACGAAGATAAGGGCGAGTTTTGAACACTAATTTCGATTTGGATGATGATACGTTTAGGCGTTATTTCATGTTGAATTGACTTCAGTTTTTACCATTTATGATATGATAGAGGATTCTTTGCTATGTTCTGATTAAAATTATGTAAACTGTTAAGACATAGGCCTATAGATACATTATTTCAAATGTCGTAATTAATAATTACTATTAAATCTCATCAAAATAAAATATAGCCCTACTTATTTTCAGATCATCTGGTCTTTGTCTCCAGATTTTTTCTTTAAGTTTCGTGTTTTTATAGTTTTCATTCCTTGTATTATAAATAGGCTTAGGGGTGGCATCGTACAAGTTCGATAAGTTTCTGGCTGCAATTATTAGCCATCTTTCCTCATTTTCAATAAAAACAATACAATTCATCGCCACCTGTGATATCTTTTTCTACATTCAATCGTCATAAAGAGTATAAATGTCAAACATCTTTGATAAATGTGTCAAGAAAATTCGCTGAGCTACCGATTTCAGCAAGAAACTCGCTCGATGTTTTCGCCTCGAACGAGAATCTCTTCCTGTGTGTGGATGTCGATCTGAATCCATGTTATCAATCTTTGAACTTTCTCGCAACACATTTCTCGCTAGCGAAATCTCTTCAAGTGTGTAACGGGCCTAAATGAAATAGAAATCAGCAAATTGCGTGGAAAGTTGCCAGATTTAAACAGTCAAAATATCATTTACGTTGCCACGATTGCCAACTAGCTTATACCATGTTTATGAGAAATCACCAATGTTTGCAGGAATGGTCGTATGCAACAAAACTTCAAAAGGAAGGCCTTGAGTTCGATTCTGGCTGGTTGCACTGACTAACATACAGTATATAGGTTTGTAATTATCAAACAGAACTTTCCCGAAAATAGGTTCCTATAATAATAATAATAATAATAATAATAATAATAATAATAATAATAATAATAATAATAATAATAATAATAATAATAATAATAATTTATTTAATCTGACAGGATTAAGGCCATAAGGCCTTCTCTTCCATCCTACCAGATAGCACATATAAATACAAAAAAGAAATACAAACACTGATGAAAATGATACAACTTAAGTTAAAGCCCTATAGAGGGTCAACAGAGTCAAAAGTACATTATAGTGCTCTCATCGAGCTAATACAACGAAAAGAAAGAAAACAGAGATAGCAATGATGATATTGATAACTGACAATAATAATAATAATAATAATAATAATAATAATAATAATAAATACATTACATATTAATTTTCAATTTTACAACAGCATAGTTACAATATTTACTATATGTCATGGGTTAAGGTGAAGTTGCGCAACCTGACATGTGTTCAACAAACAATTCCACGAACTAGAATATGATTTTTTAATTTAAATTTGAATTTTGATATTGTCCGACAGTCTCTGACGTGGTCAGGGAGAGAATTCCAGAGGCGTGGAATAGATATGCTGAAAGATGATGAGTAGAAGGATGTTCTGTGCAGAGGAATAGAGAGAAGGTAGATGTTCCGGGTTCGAGGTAGTGAAAGGTAAACAAAACGAGATGCTAGGTAAGAGGGTGTGGAGGTGTGTATGAAAGTTGTTCATAATTGTCTCCTCTATCATTCCTAACAGTTTGTAACATAGTCACTGAATCACCCTGTATAATATCTATATTTTGTAACCGGTTATTCACGACTCCAATCCCAATACTACCTTCACCGAAGATAAACAAGAAATCACACTGGAAATAGCAAATTTTAATTAATTTACAAGGAACTGAAACTCAAATTCATGATTTTCATGTAATGTAAAAGCTGTTCTCTTATTGCTGTGCACATATCGATATTCAGAAACATAATTAAACATGTAAATCATGGAATTATCTGTTATAATAGCAGTTTTAGAATTATTACCCACGAACACGAGAGAGGCAGTAACACATAGCTTACATCTGAATGAATGCCATTACATATCCATTTCGCTTAGATATCAATTATTATTTTCCTCTTTGAAGAACTGACACGTCGGTCAGAAGGGGAAAAAATCTCTTTTATGTATTCGTGGACAAATAAACCGCATCAATCAAAATTGCACAGTTCCTCCAGGAAATGCAATAAAAATACACATATTTGACAGCGAGATGATATCCACCACATCAAACCCAATAGTAGGGAATGAAAGTAAAAAAAGCTGGATAATAAAACAATAGAAAACCGCAAATTATAACACGAGCCCTTTTGATAAGGCAAAATGCCTCAATTCTGACAATGAATGGTTAAGAGACATAACAAACAAACATATTATCATCTGTTGTTATGGCAACGATTTTTTCATAGCACACGAGACCAATAACATAGCTTTAATTACTGTCATTCAGACAGAGATGCTGTTGTGTATTGACACTGACTTCGGTTGTAATTTATGGGATTACATTAACATGCTGTTGCCCTTCACGTTCGGGTAGTTAATATGTTGCAATTTGATTCAGGATTCGCCAAGGACAGAGGATTTTATGCGTGGTAAAAGTCTGTAATGCGAGATTTCGATGATTAGATGCATGAATAGATTGAAAGTTGATTGGATTGACTATTACACTTTTACTACGTCACACTACTTTCGATCAATAAAACGGTACGAAAGGACGTCTTTCAACCAATCATGGCTGCCTATCGCACAATTTTATCGCGTCCCTAGCATTTGTTTGTTTTTATCACTACCCTAGCATTTGTTTCTTTGTTTGCCAACATTTCAAACTGCACTGGTCTGGACGTCAAAAAACAGAAAATTACAAACCACTCCAGTCGATGCACAGCACTTTCAAATATGACTCGCATTGGCATTCAAGAACAAGAATTAATAAAGATCACTGGTCATATATGAAGAGCACCATTCGGAAATCCTGAATAAGTTGAAGGATACACCATGTACATCAAGAGTTCACTCCTTTTACGCACACGTCCAACATAACATCAACTCAACCACCAACCACTAAAACATTCAAATTTGAAAATGGTACTTTCAATAATTTTTTTTAATTATTCATGTTTATTTTTTATTTCATCATCGTTAATTAAAACGTTTATTGTTTATTTCATCATCCCTAATTAAAACTTTTCTAACACTTGTTCATATTATTTAGGTTATGTTTGTTACAGCTTCTGCTATATGATATTATGGATAGTCACGTATCAGAGATTGTTTAATACTAAGATTTATTGAAAATCATTTGTCAAGTGACGTTGATTACTGGGATCCGGATGACTGAAGTGGAATGCAAATGTTTTAATAAAAATGAAACTGAATCAAAAAAGTCTTCTTGACTAGTAGCCGTCCACAGAGTTCAATGAAGATTCCATAGTTGGCACACCTGGTAACATCACATAATTATAACACACCACTGCCATTTAGCATGCATCTAGCGTAATATTTGTAATGTTGAGATGGTACAATAATACATTAATTGAAGACAGTTGTATTTTCGTAAGTCAATATTTTATTGTATTGGAGTACTTCGTTACTTCTAATCTTTATATACTTTCTTCCAATCGTGTAATAGTCAATTAAATCCCACTCGAGTTATGATTTTCTCTAGATAAATCAAAACCTCTAGTGAGATTACTGTTGATAAACATGCAGTTGGGACATTGTCATGGACCTATTTTGTCATCTCGGAATTTTGAAGTGAGTCCGAATTTGACAAGTAAATATTGCCCCGAGCCCTATCATTCAGATACCGTGTTTCATTTCATATCTTAAATCCACATCACAGACCTCTGTTCTTTTACGTTCCTTCCGAAGTAACGCTGTCAGATTTCTTTAAACTTTATTTTTGACCTTACGTTAACACTACTACCACAAATACTAGAAGTTTATTTGTGTGCAGTAATTCTGCAATAAGTCTTTCTCAGCTTTAAATGTTTCTGAAGAAAGCGAGGCTAAGGACGTTCATCACTGCGGAAATCGGGGTCTATTTTTTTCTCACAATTTATCTGAAAATGTTCCCTAACTATTGGATTTAACATTATAGGATTAGAGAATATTAAAATCCCATAAGATCAATAATTGAATTAGCAACATGACAGCAGTTCTAGGAAACAATGGAACTACCTATGGAAGTGAAGGACTTAAAATGTCTTTGGAAGTGAAGGACTTAAAATACTTTTGGAAGTGAAGAACGTAAAATACTTTTGGAGTGAAGAACTTAAAAATGACTTTGAAAGTGAAAGACTTAATAGCTCTTAGAAGTAAAGGACTTAAAATACCGTCGAAAAATGACTTAAAATTCCATTTGAAGTGAAGAACTTAATGTGTCTATTAAAGTTATTCACACAAAATTCCTACGAAAATAAAGCAGTTAATATAAAATACCCTTGGAAGTAAAGCACTTAAAATATTTCTGGAAGTGAAAATGAAGAACTTAAAATGACTATGGTAGTAATGCATTTTAAACTGTGTATGATAGTGAATCACTTAAAATGCCTATGGAAGTGAAGAGCTTAAAGTGCCTACTGGAGTAAAGCAATGTGTTTACGATTTGAAACACTAGAATTGTCTACGGAAGTGATGTATCGTACATAAAATGCAAATGTGAAGCATTTAAATTGCGTACTGAAGTGAAACGCTTAAAATTACTCGGAATTCTCTCCGAAATGCCTTTGGAAGTGAACACTCAAAATGCCGATGGAAGAAAAGCATTTCAAGTACCTACGAAATCAAAGCACCTTAAATGGCAGTGGAAATAAAGGACTTTTAATGCCTGTGGAAGGGAATTACTTAAAATTTTACGGAAGTAAAGTACGAAATATGTACGAAAGTGAAACACTTTACATGCCTGTGGAAGTGAAGCAGTTTTAATCTCTGAGAAAGTGAAACACTTTAAGAAGAACTTTAAATCTTTGAGAAAGTGAAACACTTTAAGAACATTAAATCTATGAGAAAGTGAAATATTTTAAGAAGAACTTTAAATCACTGTGAAAGTGAAGCGCTTTAAATCCCTGTGGAAATGAAGCGCTATAAATCTCTGTAGAAGTGAAACGTTTTAAATTCCACTTTGAAGCCTGTCGAAAGTGAAGCGCTTTAAATCCCTGTGGAAGTGAAGCGCTTTAAATCCCTGTAGAAGTGAAGCGCTTTAAATCGCTGTAGAATTGAAACGTTTTAAATTCCACTTTGAAGCCTGTCGAAAGTGAAGGGCTTTAAATCCCTGTGGAAGTGAAGCGCTTTAAATCCCTGTAGAAGTGAAGCGCTTTAAATCGCTGTAGAAGTGAAACGTTTTAAATTCCACTTTGAAGCCTGTCGAAAGTGAAGCGCTTTAAATCCCTGTAGAAGTGAAGCGCTTTAAATCCCTGTAGAAATGAAGCGCTTTAAATCGCTGTAGAAGTGAAAGGTTTTAAATTCCACTTTGAAGCCTGTCGAAAGTGAAGCGCTTTAAATCCCTGTGGAAGTGAAGCGCTTTAAATCCTTGTAGAAGTGAAGCGTTTTAAATCGCTGTAGAAGTGAAGCGCTTTAAATCGCTGTAGAAGTGAAACGTTTTAAATTCCACTTTGAAGCCTGTCGAAAGTGAAGCGCTTTAAATCCTTGTGGAAGTGAAGCGCTTTAAATCCCTGTAGAAGTGAAGCGCTTTAAATCCCTGTAGAAGTGAAGCGCTTTAAATCGCTGTAGAAGTGAAACGTTTTAAATTCCACTTTGAAGCCTGTCGAAAGTGAAGCGCTTTAAATCCCTGTGGAAGTGCAGCGCTTTAAATCCCTGTAGAAGTGAAGCGCTTTAAATCCCTGTAGAAGTGAAGCGCTTTAAATCCCTGTAGAAGTGAAGCGCTTTAAATCCCTGTAGAAGTGAAGCGCTTTAAATCCCTGTAGAAGTGAAGCGCTTTAAATCCCTGTAGAAGTGAAGCGCTTTAAATCCCTGTAGAAGTGAAGCGCTTTAAATCCCTGTAGAAGTGAAGCGCTTTAAATCCCTGTAGAAGTGAAGCGCTTTAAATCCTGTGGAAGTGAAGCGCTTTAAATCCCTGTGGAAGTGAAGCGCTTTAAATCCCTGTGGAAGTGAAGCGCTTTAAATCCCTGTGGAAGTGAAGCGCTTTAAATCCCTGTGGAAGTGAAGCGCTTTAAATCCCTGTGGAAGTGAAGCGCTTTAAATCCCTGTAGAAGTGAAGCTTTTTAAATTCCACTTTGAAGCCTGTCGAAAGTGAAGAGCTTTAAATCCCTGTGGAAGTGATGCATTTTACGATTAGATGAAAGAGAACATTAAGATAGGACTAAGTGAACGTACGCGGAGAGGAAGAGGAAGGCTAAAAATAGGAAAGTTTGGAGAATGGTGGGTTTGCTGCTGTGAAAGATCTACCCTTGAGCAGAAAACAATGAATGAAATTAATATTATTACATACTTCAAAGGTTTTAGTAGCCTATATTATGCGCAGTATATACCAAATTGTAAAATATGCAGCAACACCGTAAATATGCAGTTATACTCATAATAAAACTCAACACACGGAAGGAGGTGAACTTCAAACGTACTCTGAACTTCTGTTCCATGTCATAATACAGGGTGTCCGGGAAAGACCTGACGAAAAATAAATAACTATATCTCTAAAACTATTGCATTTATTGCGGTGATGTTTTCACACTAATAAAGAGAAACACAATGAGTTTTAATGTAGCTCCATATGAGCACCATTCATGACCAGGGCTATGTCCAGGCGATACTCAATCTCCTGCCACACGCACGAAAGCTTCTCTGTTGTGACTAGGCCTATTGTTTCGTAGATTCGGCCACGTAACTCACGTCCTTCACAAACCCCACAGAGAGAAATCCAGTTGGGTCATATCCGGCGACCGAGATGGCCATGGTGTAGGTCCGCCTCTTCCAATTCAACGGTCAGGAAACGTGTCATCGAGAAAAGCGCGCACAGGGTTAGCATAGTGTGGGGGGCTCCGTCCTGTTGAAACGCGGTTTCTGGAGGTATTTGTGGGACAGCGTAATTTCGCAGTATATCCAGGTATGTGTTACCTGTCACTGTGAGCTCTTGTCCGTTTGGAAACGACGTTGTATACGCTTCACCAACTTAAATTCAGCCAGTCATAAACGCATTCTGCTTTTTCTACTGTGGTAAACATTGTCCGGCTGTTCACTTGGTAAACGCACAACTTGCATTCCTAGCTCTGAGAGCAAGGCTGACTACATACGCTGCGCAGAACGAGCTTTTTCTCGTTTTCTCCTATCTCAATGGTATAGCCTTATTTTATTTCAAGGAGTGCAGTTCGGTGGCTCCTTTGAACACCCACTTACAGATTTATGACTTCCTACACAAACAACTCTGACAATTCCATCCTGTCCCCTCGTCCCAACATTGCACAGTTGCCGTAATCCTGGTGACCCTCGAAATTATGCAGCGAAATTGACGGGATTCTTGGAATTCGGAAAAGATGCGACAACTCTGCCTCAACGTGGATTTGACGGGAGCCTGTCAATTCTTCTGAACGAAGGTTGTGATTGGTTACTAACAGGAGAAGACAAGATTTCCGTTACAGTAAGGAAGACATTTATTTATGACAACCAATTAGTAGGGGGCAGTAGAAGGTCTGTCGGCAAAGTCTTTTGTGCAAGAGCGTGCGTATTTGCTTGTTTTCCGCACAGAACCAATACGCGGTAAGTGTGAAATACCACATTCAGTATTCCCAACGTAACACACACAACAATTTCCCTCTTTTTACCGCTTAAGCGCGACGTTCATTTTACTGCTTTAGGCTTTTAACATATTAATTTTAGAGACGTTTAACATAGTAATAATTATAAATTGGAAACTTACCACTGCAATTTCACCTAAATTGCAATGTTAATTATTGTTTTTAAATATTTGCAAAAATTAAGTAAAGTCTACTACTCCACGAAACTTATTGCATTCCTGACACAAGTAACATTAAGGAAGCCGTGAAAAAATCAACGAGATTCCAGATGCCGATGTTATTACTGCAATATGTTATATAAATAATATTGTTAAAATATTAAAATGAAAAATAAATCATTACATAACCTTACCGTTTGTTTTAAGTTCGCATTTATAGACTGGGGGGGAAAAAAAGACAGACGTATATCACGGCCTGCTGGAGTATAGTAAACACAGAAAACATTTTACAGCAACAATGTTGAAAGGTGTTTTGGTGTTCCGAAGTTGGCGTCATTAAACACAAACCAACATGGAGATTTCATTGCAACTAATTAGAAATTCGTCTTTCAGGTATGTAATAAACGATCTTCGCACAAAATAATGTACGATACACGAGCGGTATATTTGTTTTCATGTTCTCGGAAATTAAAAAAGCTCAACTACGTTTCGCTTTTTCAATCTTTTCCTCGACCATGAAAACGTCAACATACCGCTCTTGTAACGTATATTACTATTCTATGAAACTGCATTGCATGAAATAAAATAAGGTATATGCACACGCGTGAAACATGCTGCTAGGTAACATAACTTATTGAGTTTCTCTTTCTAACTGTGAAAACATTGGGGTAATAACTGTAACAGTTTCAGATATATACTACTTTTTCCTCATGTCTTTCCCGGACACTCTGTATAAAAGATGACAGAACAAGCGCTTCGGCATACTTATAAATGCAATGTCTTGTCATTAACGATGGGTAATGCTTCTAACCCTAGTACCTCCTCCACGGAATAGTAAAATAACCTGTCATAAAATTCAACCCGGTTAGAATTCCAACCGTTGGCCGTGATACATTTGAGGGCGGAGTTCTTCTATTCCTGGCCGGAATTAAAGACGCAAACTGACGTCACGTTCGGAATATTGTGGGCCCTCACGTCTGCCTGTGCAATGGTCATTGAGTTCCCCTACCCTTGAACCAGGTCCCATTTCGTAAACGACATACGGCCCCTCAAACGCATATACTCCGACAAAAGACACGAGGCCAGAATAGTAAAAAGGGGAATAAATAGCATTAATTTAGTATCAAAAGTATGCCGGGCCCCAACTTGAAGGGGAGGGGAGCTTCCGAAGCGTGAAGCCAGCCACTGACTCCTGCTTAGCGTATTCGATGTTATCCAATGAATGAATCAATGGCGGCGGGGGGGGGGGGGGAATTGGAAGGGAAAATTCCCGAAATTGTTCTCGCACTTTCGCGCCATTCGAGGGATCTCATGATTATTGGAATACGAGTATTTACGTGAGCTAAAAGCTAGTTGACCACTTCACCCACATAGGGTAGGTACATCGTTCCAATGATTACGACTAGAGTAATATTTATGTGAACCCCAAGTCTGATGATCATTTATCCCACACGGAATACACCGTCCATTTATCGTGACTACTGATGAAGTCAATTTTATACAGGGTGGAAGTTATACAACTCTGCAGATTGAAGAGGGCAATGGAATGCAATAAAACAAGTAAATAAATAAATAAATAAATAAATAAATAAATAAATAAATAAATAAATAAATAAATAAATAAATAAATAAATAAATGCGTAAATAAGTAAATAAATAAGTAAATAATTAAATAAATAATTTTTTTATTTTTCTAGTAGGTTATTTTACGACGCTTTATCAACAGCTTTGGTTATTTAGCGTCTGAATGAGATAAAAGTGATAATGCCGGTGAAATGAATCCGGGGTCCAACACCGAAAGTTACCCAGCATTTGCTCGTATTGGGTTCAGGGAAAACCCCGGAAAAACCTCAACCAGGTAACTTGCTCCGACCGGGAATCGAACCCGAGCCACCTGGTTTCGCGGCTAGACGTGCTAACCGTTACTCCACAGGTGGGGCCTAAATAAATAAATACGTGAAAATAAATAAGTAAATAATGAGTAAATAAGTCAATAAATGAGTAAATAAGTAAATAAATAAATGAGTAAATAAATAAGTAAATAATTAAATAAATAAATACGTAAAAATAAATATAAATAAATAAATAAATCTGTAACCAGATATTTGTTGTGTAATTGGTTACATCTGCGTAGTATGGCAACAGCGCATCTCCAGGCTCACCTAAGAATACACACACGCACTCGGTCTGAATAGCAGCATTCCGTACCTTTCTCACTGTACTAGGGTTGTTAGACTTTCTAAAGGTCAAAATATTGAAGGAAAAGAAAGCAGAAGCAGCATGCTTGCAAACTGAAATTTAGTATACTTTTTTGTCGAATTGTGAAGTGTTGCTATAGTTCCTGTTAGAACTGCATGAAGAAATCTTGTGTCAAATTGGGAAAGAAATTTCTAAAGACGGACGGTGATGTAGTTTATTGTTATTGTTATAATAAAGGCGTAAGTACTTGTGTATTTTGGGGCGCGCGATAGTGTTGCGGTTAAGTTTGCAAAGTCGCGTTCGATTCCCGATGGGGTCATGGCCATGCGTAAATGCAAAAGACTTACAATTCAACTTCACTTTGTCCAAAATTTTTTAACTTAAATATGCACCTACCACTTCTTGTGACGTAGAAGATCATTTTGTGAGTCCAAGAATGTGCTTCGGATAAACAAATAACCTTAAGAGACATTGGGACTGAGTTTTAAAACTTACAACTTTTTTGATCAATTGGTTTCAAATTCGGTGGATTTGTTGTATCTATACATTTAAATAATAGTACCAAATTTAATCAAATTTCATGCATTTCTTTTTTAGGTATTAATTTTCAATTATTTTAATGATATTAAATTATATGCAAATACAAAAGATCCCTGACGGCTTAAGACTTATTATTGCGTATTAAAATTTTCTGTGAAAGACATTTCTTGATTAAGAAAACTACGCATGGATTTTTAAATTCGAACATTGGTTAATGAGCTAATTTGTTATAGAAATCCTAATTTTTGTTTGATAATTTTATTTCATTTTTAAAAGTTAAAAATTCATATCATGAAAACTTTTCAGCGAAGAGCTTATTTCATGCACAGGTTTGTACGAATTTGAATGACGTCATGTGCATCAGGAATCACACCGACATCTGAACTGGGGCGAGAGGTGACAGACAAATAGTGATTTCATAATCAGAGTGCACGGTGACAAATTGAATTTATTTGAATATTATTTACAATTAACGCTAATTATTATAGTAACAGAACATAACCTTCTGCGACAGTATTGGATTTCCAGCCTCCGTGACTTTTCGCTAATTCTCTTTCGATTGCATATCCGAGAATAATCTATACTTGCGGTTTTATAACGGTACAAAGCTGACTTGTCATTGGCTGAACACCTGTAAGCTGAGTTATCATTGGCTGAAGACCTGTACTTTAATGAGTAGGTGTACTTTAATGACATGCATTAAAGGACTGCTACCAGGTGTATAATTACTACATTTCGGCATGGTCGAGCATGAAATAATTTATAATACTTGCAGACTCGTGATTTTTAACGAATACTTAAGTATTTTTCGTTAAACCTGTCATTAATGTCGTAAAGATTAATTTATCTTTTTAAAATCAGAAATGAAACCCCGGTTTTCTGAATTACAGCCGAAAAATCTGGCGCTTGATCCAAAGCGGATGATGCATTGGATCGTCCCGGCACAAAATTTTTAGATAATAATACAACACAACGCAGTGAATCAGAGTAACCCATGCAAGTTCTAGGCAGTTTGAATATAATCAGTTAATTGATATACCTTTGAAGCTACCTTTCTATTTGCGATGAGCACAGATTAACGTTCCACTTGGTCTGTTTTAATTGGTGGATGGCAACAATCGGATAGTTGCGTCAGTCATTCTGTCAATCTAGTGGACAGGGCACTTGCTATAAGTAGCAGGGCCATGTGTACAGTATTGCTGATAGGTTAGCGAGCCGCGTAATGGAATTAGGAACACTGATCTGAACTACTAAACTGCTGACAGCGATCCTGGTGGTGGTCGAGGGAGATAACATCTCGTGCTGCGGTCCTCACATAATGGACATGTATGAATTTTAATATAAAAGCAGGCATTCCTATTGTAATGATATTCATGTATGCGACGCAGTAGAAAATTGCATATATGAGTATTTTTAATTAACTAGAAAACGTAGAACAATGAATCAGTGCATGAAAAACCTCACAATTACAAAGTACTTTTATAAAATACAAATTTGTACCGCTACTGAGTAAACGAACAAGTGTTCATTTCTATAAAATAAATGTAGGATGTGCAATTTTCGGAATATGTTTTAATACCAGCAATGTCAACAAAGGTTTAATGTGGTGGTATTGGTATTGTCGGACCATCGGATCTGTGAACCTTCAGCGCTATCGTCGTTCTTGGAAAAGTTACCGCCTTTACTCAGAGCGTATTCCGAATCTCAGCGCTGAGCAATCTGATGGCATCACGGTGTTCCGAATTTCACTGATGCTCCACCGGTGTCGCACCGGTGCCATCAGCTTGCAGAGGTGGTGGCAGTCTCCATCAGCCGCCATCAGTAAATTTGATTGGTTCTTGTATAGGGCGGGAATTAGCAGACGAATGACATCGTGCACTGTTGTGTCATGGCGGTGTGTTCTGCTTTAGTTCTGCTGTATTGTTTGTAATGAGCACAACGTAAAAACAATATGTTAATGACTTATGAGCGAACATGTCAACGGACCAGTTATTACTACTGGTTCAAGAAATAAGTTGTTTATGATCTCTTTTCTTTGAACGAGATGGCAGTACGGAAATTTCGCAAAATTTTGCTAGCGTAGCACAGACAACAACTTATACAGTCGCCATGACAGCCATCGATCCTTCCAGCAGTTTTGGTCCTATTTCGCTGCAGCGTGACGTCATTGTTTTCCACCGGTCCGGAGAGATTCGTAATACGCTGTCACTCCATTCCACCAGCTTTCCTCCCACCACGTCAAACAGCAGGCCACGAACCTTGCCGAATAAGGATGTTGCCAAACTTCCGTCAAGCAGTGCCATGTCTCTTGAATATTGCTTATTAATAATGTAAGGTAATTATTACTTATTCATAATTTAATTTAAGTAGGTCTAATGACGGTGATTTCTTCTACGATTATGTGGAGATAATTATATGACTATAGTGGATATTTGTTGGTTAAATGGAAATTATGTGAAGGGAATCTATTTCGTTTTTAAAGAGAAATGTTTTCGACATAAATACTTCTCCTTCACCCTATTGTCTTACTTTGTTAAGTTTGGAATGTTATCTTGAAGCCCTAATAAAATTATAAAATAATTGTAGGAATGAATTAATGTTATGTTTTATTTAACGACGCTCGCAACTGCAGAGGTTATATCAGCGACGCCGGGTGTACCGGAATTTTGTCCCGCAGGAGTTCTTTTACATGCCAGTAAATCTACTGACATGAGCCTGTCGCTTTTAAAGACACTTAAATGCCATCGACCTGGCCCGGGATCGAACCCGCAACCTTGGGCATAGAAGGCCAGCGCTATACCAACTCGCCAACCAGGTCGACTGTAGGAATGAATGAAAACATAGTCATGTACCCTCTTTCCTTCTCATCCTGGCTAGGGACAGGCTATGGCGAAGTTACTACATGCTACGACCTTATTTACGTACTATATAACATGACATACCTACTGATAATGTGCAGGAGTTCAAATTTATACTTATGAAAATAATTTACATGTTTAAAAAGACCAATAACGTTCCTCTCCAGTCGGAACTTCTTTCTGCATGGTATACAAATCTTGAATCTTTCTTCTTAAAATACATCGGTCCATATCATCTCAAGAAATGAAGGTTGCCTTGGTTTGTTCTTCCCTGGTGATTCTAGCTTTTCATCTCGTGCACACACTCACTCTCTCCTGACTTTCTTTATTAGGCACTCTGACCTGCCTATATAAATTATAAATTATATAAAAATGTTGTATTATATCAGTATTAGTTGAGTAAGTAATTTTAATACGTCATCAACTAAAATAAAATAAGCGTCACCTGTGATCGCAATTGCTCTTTTCGTTGCTTGATTTATAGGAAACTGTTTGTTCTCTTCATCTTTCGATTGCTGGTAAAATTCATGTTCTGAGTCCACACCTGTAGAGCAACGGTTAGCGCGTCTGGCCGTGAAACCAGGTGGCCCGGGTTCGATTCCCGGTCGGGGAAAGTTACCTGGTTGAGGGTTTTTCCGGGGTTTTCCCTAAACCTAATATGAGCAAATGCTGGGTAACTTTCGTGTTGGACTCTGGATTCATTTCACCGGCATTATCACCTTCATCTCATTCAGACGCTAAATAACCTAAGCTGTTGATAAAGCGTAATAAAGTAACCCACTAAAAGAAAAGAAGAAGTTCATGTTCTAGGAAAAAAGAGTTAATTAATTAGTAAAATATCGCTGCAATCGAAAAGTATTGGGAATAAATTTGAACTAGTGGCTTGTGCTTCCAGAATAATGAAAGATACTATCTATCGACCCAATACTGAAGAGAACCACGCATATAAATAATATCTACACCACACCGCCATTAAATATATGAAAAAGATCCATCCCCACTTGATTAATAATTATAAAAATATTTGATTTCTAATAATATTATTATCTTACGTAAATTTTATAGCTTTCAGCAACATATACTATATAGCCGCCACTCAGTAAAATATAGAAATCAAAATCTAATTTAAGTTATTCTCTACATCTACTTATATAACCCCAAAACGTTTCACTTTCATATAATCAATATAGCGTTAATATGTATAATTAATGAAAAATTGTCACATCATGGCATTAACTACAATAATATTTCATTTCTAATGGTAATAATATCATCAAACCACCTCAAGTTTTGTAGTTTTTAATATCCAATACACAGCTGTACCCAGAAAATTACACACCACAGAATCGAACCTGTAACTTATTTTTAGTAAGTTAAGTTTTTAATAACCAATTTAATTTGAGCTCTAAATATGTCAGCATTCTTGCAGATCATGGCCTTCGTGTAATATTGTTTACTGTAGTGTGTGTTTTGTTTTATTTTGAAATGCAATTAGCTACTTTAGCTAGTTCTCATAACTGACGACAGATGGATTTTGGAAAACAGGAAAATTATGTTGAAAAATTGACATTTCACTGAAAACTACTATTTTTCTGAAAAACTTTGATTTCCAAGCTTCAAAATGAGGGGTCATTTATTAAAATCCGTTCAACCATTTTCCCGTAATTTCCATTACCAGTTCAAATTATATATATATATATATATATATATATATATATAAGGAACAAAAAAATTTCCTTCCCAGGCAGGGTTCGAACCACGAGAGTCTTAGGTACAAGTCTTTCGTGCTCTGGAGTGAACAAGGCTCTGAAATCAGCTACAAAGGTCGGTCCGGTTTTTTTTTTTTAACTACTGTACATATCAGCCAGAACCTCAATCAGAGGTAATATAAAAATAAAATATTATATATTAAAATGTTGGTTATCATTCTTGTATATCACTTACAGTTATCATAAATAAATTAATTGTATTTTATTTTCAATTATTTATTATTTATTTAGAATTAATTCATCCTCTGCTTCACAAGTGACAGCCTAGCCAGGTTTGACTTCGACATTACGTTCCCCCTACAAAATGGAGATGAAATCTTCAATTCCCCGCTGTAAATGCAACTCGAGTCCATGAATTTGTGACTGGAAATTCTACCACCTACGCCACAGTGAGTGATGCATAATCAGAAAATAAAAACAATAAAATAATAATTAAATGACCGCCACTCTGACAGAGCATTGCGTAATCGATTTTCGCTTTGTTGGAACAGATACAATTATGACGAATATTTCACGCATTTGTATTTCCACAAACCGTAATTACAATTTATCTCATCAAATAAAATTTACATAGATTTGAAATACCCCCACAGAAGTCTAATCTTTGTGTATTTAGTAGTTAATGGAAAGTTAGTTTCCAATGCAGCCGGATTTTTTAGGTGGAGGGAGTTAAGGGACAGTAATCCAATTTAAAGGACAAACTTAACACCGAGAGCGCTAAATAACACGTTTCATGGATTTTGCGGGACTTTTCAATAGAGGGAGGCTGAAGTAGAGGGGATTTCGATAGCGGAATTGCAAGGACTCTGCTAAATCTTAACAATCCTATCTGATACGAACGAGTGCAAAAGCGGCGTAAACTATGGTCCGGTTTAGTTCGGGCTATAGACGTACAGATAGTTAATTTTACGAGGAATGCTTGCATTAAGGAGTTAGGTACAGCTTACAGCAGTAAAATTTTTGGAAATATTAAACATTTTTTTCGTCCATTACTGTATCCTGTACAATAATGAAAATTGGTATGTGTAAAACGCTGTCCTTCTGCTATATGAAATAAAATATACAATTTTAGGTTTAAAAAATTATTTACATATATATTTTTTTTTTACAAAATTCAAAACGGTGGCAGTTCACTGTGCAGTGATGAAGCGTTTCCCTCATTACTCATAAACTTGTTAATTTTTTCATGCTCTCCCTCTTTTATTGTATTGCTGAAACTCGTGTTTACAATATCATGCTCTTTCAACTACATTCCTTAATAAATAATATACATTCCTTAATAAATAATATCTTTTTTATTTTGTTAGAAGAAAATACTGATATTTGACCACTTTTTAAAAAATGAATTTATTTTTTTATCAGACAATCTATCAAAGGTAGAGAAGTGATTTTGCATCATATCGTAGATATGGCATGCATAAATATACACAAAAAATTTCATCACAGAATGTTGGATACTTTTTGAGTTATGAGGGAAAAGCTTCATCACTGCACAGTGAATTTTGAATTTAAAAAAAAAATATATATATATTTTTTTTTTTAATTGTAAAAATATTTTTATCGTATAGGAGAAGGATAGTGTTTCACACATACCGGTACACAATTTTCATTATCGTGCAAGATACAATAATGGAGGAAAAAAATATTGGATATTTCCAAAATTTTACTCCTTTAAGCTGTACCTGACCCCTTAGGGTGCTATTCATAGACATTTCGCAGCACGCGCTACGAGCGTACTAAGCTAGCCCCGGCTATCCACTGGTTCCTTGTACAGAATTCAAATCATATCCTATCGCTAACACTGGTTTATGAATACGAAAAACGCTGATCATCCACCGGAAACCCGCGCTGAAAATGTCTATGAATATGGCCCGTAAGGACCAAGTGGCGGCAAAATTGTGCGCTACGCAAGTGAATTTGACCGTGACGTGTGCTATACAAAGTCCCGGGATCCAACGTATCATGAGCAAATGCTGGGTAACTTTCGGTGCGGGACCCCTGATTCATTTCACCGGCATTATCACCTTCATCTCATTCAGACACTAAATAACCTGAGATGTTGATAAAGCGTCGTAAAATAACCTAATAAAATAAAATAAATCCAACGTATCTCGACTCAGTTGAGTTTGAAGTTCGCAGTGGTGTACACGTATTTTGTGAGAATATGACGTTTGATTTAGAAGAACGAATTTATCTAGTGGAGTGTTACGTAAAAATATAATTTCCTGGTCAACAAAATTAAACATATTTTTTGTTAAAAGATAACAAATAGGTGATTATTTATCATTTTTTGTGCTGATTTCGAATCAGTTTTCAGAATGTTTCTATCACCCAAGGTTTTTGAGTAATTAAATGAAATGCAATTCAAACTTTTCTATTGTTAATACCGTGTAACATTTTACCTAAAATCATATTTACTTAATTAAACATCTGTGAAATAGATTTTGGGCTATACTTCGCTTGAGAAACATCTCTTTAGATTGTCCAGTGGTAGTCTGCCAGGATATTTGAACTCCATTTTTCCTGGTAGCGCCTTTCCTTTTCAGAAAAATCCTGAAGAAAACGGTCCCCAAGTTCGTCGCTCACAACTCGAAGGTTTTGAGAAAAGAAAAAATATATGAGAATCCAAGAAGTTATTTCGAGAGGTACATGACACCCCATCACGTTATAGTTCTGAATCAGCTCGCTGACAAGATCTCTGTAATCTTCTGATCTGTGGTTCCTAGAAAGTAGTAAAGTTGAATGATCGTTAGGTTCCCGGCATATCATTGGAACTGGAAAAGGCATATGCCGGGATCCTTGTAGCCAACCAATTAATATAATTAGGTGGAGCACAACGGATTTCAGGGACCCAGTTCCTGTCCTCATCTATTTCTTAATAAAAATAACACTCGTAAACTCTATGCATTTACTTACTTACTTACTTAGTTACTTACTTACTTACTTACTTACTTACTTACTTACTTACTGGTTTTTAAGGAACCCGGAGGTTCATTGCCGCCCTCACATAAGCCCGCCATTGGTCGCTATCCTGAGCAAAATTAATCCATTCTCTATCATCATATTCCACCTCCCTCTAATCCATTTTAATATTATCTTCCCATCTACGTCTCGGCCTCCCTAAAGGTCTTTCCCTCCGGCCTCCCAACTAACACTCTATATGCATTTCTGGATTCGCCCATACGTGCTACATGTCCTGCCCATCTCAAACGTCTGGATTTAATGTTCCTAATTATGTCAGGTGAAGAATACAATGCGTGCAGTTCTGTGTTGCGTAACTTTCTCCATTCTCCTGTAACTTCATCCCTCTTAGCCCCAAATATTTTCCTAAGCACCTTAATCTCAAACACCCCTAACCTATGTTTCTCTCTCAAAGTGAGAGTCCAAGTTTCACAACCATAAGGAAGAACCGGTAATATAACTGTTTTATCAATTCTAACTTTCAGATTTTTTGACAACAGACTGGATGATATAAGCTTCTCAATCTAATAATAACAGGCATTTCCCATATTTATTCTTCGTTTAATTTCCTCCCGAGTATCATTTATAGTCCACACCTGTGGAGTAACTGTCAGCGCGTCTGGCCGTGAAACCAGGTGGCCCGGGTTCGATTCCTGGTCGGGGCAAGTTCCATGGTTGAGGTTTTTCAGGGTTTTCCCTCAACTCAATACGAGGAAATGCTGGGTAACTTTCGGTGCTGGACCCCGGACTCATTTCACCGGCATTATCACCTTCATTTCATTCAGACGCTAAATAACCTAGATGTTGATACAGCGTCGTAAAATAACCCAATAAAAAAGGATCATTTATATTTGTTACTGTTGCTCCAAGATATTTGAACTTCTCCACCTCTTCAAAAGATAAATTTCCAATTTTTATATTTCCATTTCGTACAATATTCTCTTCACGAGACATAATCATATACTTTGTATTTTCGGGATTTACTTCCAAACCTATCGCTTTACTTGTTTCCGGTAAAATTTCCGTGTTTTCCCTAATCATTTGTGGATTTTCTCCTAACATATTCACGTCATCCGCATAGACAAGCAGCTGATGTAACCCGTTCAATTCCAAACCCTCTCTGTTATCCTGGATTTTCCTAATGCCATACTCTTGAGCAAAGTTAAAAGGTAAAGGTGATAGTGCATCTCCTTGCTTTAGCCCACAGTGAATTGGAAACGCATCTGACAGAAACTGACCTATATGAACTCTGCTGTACGTTTCAGTGAGACACATTTTAATTAATCGAACTAGTTTCTTGGAAATATATAATTCAATGAGAAAATGATATAAAACTTCTCTCTTAACTGAGTCATATGCCTTTTTGAAATCTATGAATAACTGATGTACTGTACCCTTATACTCCCATTTTTTCTCCATTATATGTCGAATACAAAATATCTGCTCAATATTGCTTCATTGTAAGAAGTAATCAGTACTGAGAACCTGGCTGGATGTCCGATTTTTCTAGCACCAGGGATGCTTCTGGAACTGGAGAAAAATGAGTTTGCGGTGTTCCTCGCTAGAATCTGTGGAGTGTAGAGATGGGTAAAAATAGGTGGAACAGTTTGTTTTTTAACTGTTTCAGTACGAAACAGTTTTGTGAAATAATCTGTTCCAACTGTTCCAAAAAGTGTTACACTATTCCAGTGATCACTCCAACTTCCCACATGGTTCCAAGAGATAGACAGTTCAATTTCTAAACAATTTACTTCCTCTTTGCTGCCTGCAAAGGCCACGTGTAGCCCTATCATCGAAAGTAGATACAATATAAATTTTCCACATGGCCTTCATGCAACGGTATGTAGGACCGCGCAATTTAATTGTACGAATCAAATTCCCTAATAAATCTGATAATAATTATTAGCCGCCTATTGATGGAGAATATGTTCATGGTGCCCTGACATAGTGTTAATTAATATATCGCGAAAAATATTATCGAATAATGTCATCGTTATTAAACTCTCCTACGCCCGGTTTCTTCAACCCTTGTTAAATTATAACAGTGTGTTATTCCATTTTAACTGTAAACTTAACAGTTGGAGCATTTCTTCAACTACTGTTACTACTAACAGGCTGTTAAAACCTAGGCCTATGTTAATTTAACTGCTCAATTTCATGCAGTTAAATCATTTAACTCTCTGTTAGCATAGAAGTATCCAATATGGCTGGTGCGTTAGATGCTGAACTTCTATATCTTGATTATTCAGAAAATAATACCCATGAATACATAACCAGAGCGGATGATTTCTGTGATTTGACAGACTAGAATTTCATACAAAGGTACAGGTTATTTTCTGCCAAGCCTCACTTTTCGCTTTCAACGTAGATCAATTTGTTTATTTCTTCTCAATAATGGTTTATACTGCGAAATTTTTTCCAGCAGAAGGCTTCTCTTAAGAAAGAGAAATTAGTCCCACGATTTCTTTTTGTTCCAGTGTTTTCCATTTCACACCAGCAATACCATCACGGCAATATGCCGCTCCATGCTACTGTGATACAACAGATGATGGAAAGAAGCATAAGTCAAACCTGAGAGAATAGAAAGACTTCTATCCTCTCTGAATCAAACAAAGAAAACAAGCGAGAATCATAACTATCAGAGTTCAGAAAACATAATTGAGCCTATACTTGGTTATAGGTTATAGTTAAATTCTATAATCTCTGGTCCTAACAGAGTGTTAGCAAACAAATTGTTAAAATGTGAAATGTAAAGTTGAAGAAACGCTGTATTTTTAACAGCAAGAGAGAGAGAGAGAGAGAGAGAGAGAGAGAAATAACTCGTCCGGTCTTAATTAAGAATGACCACGAGGATCCGGAAATTAATAGCAAACAAATATAATCAATTAAATATGAATATTGTTATAAAAATAAAATGTAATAATTAAGCACCATTGATTATCAATTATAAAATAAAATCTTAGATGACTATAAAATTATAGTTATAAATGAAAGATTTTATTTAAAATTAGCGTATCCTTAATTAAGGCCTTCTGAGTGGTATAACTGAAACTGTATAACTGCAGGGAATCTTTAAGAATTTGCGAGATGATTTTTTGAATTTGAAAAGATGATATTGGTAATCGTTTTAAAAAAATTATATGTAAATTTTGGTAAAGAACTCCGAGCACCAAAAAATAAATCTGTCACTGACCAATTGAAGAGAGGGATGTTATACTTGGCACTAAGGTAGGGAATACAAGGTTCATAAATGACCCTCTTTTCCTGATCAACCTGATGAGCTTGGATTAGATCTCTCTCCATGCGTATAGTTAGATCTATGATAATAGCCTTTTGTTGTTGCCGTCTATTGCTATTATATCCGCTCTTCTGTGAGAGTCATCTTCTTTTAACTTACTTTTAACTTACAGTTAATTAACGTTATGTTAGGTGCATTTTAACAAAAGTTGAGGAAACTGGGCCCTAAAGTTATATGCGTTATTTTAACTAAATTAGATTCATTTTCAATTGTAGTTACTCGTATTTACTGTACTCTTTAATAGTAATACGAAAACTGACTTTCATCGTAGTAATAAACTGAACAGCTGATCTTCAAGGGCTTTGAAACATGTTCCCGAAACAGATGAGAAGTTGAAACCGTTGGAACACTTGGAACAGTTGACACTGATGTTGTAAACATATTCTCATGAAACTGTTTCTTTGAAAAAAAAAAAAAATGGAACAGTTTCGTTCATGAAGTAGTTACAGTCGGAACTGTTTCTTAAAGAGAACAGTTTATTCCATCTCTAGTGATGTGGCAACGCCTAGAGCAGGGCCGGGCATGAGAGCGGCTCCATTTAGTCGGCCAGAGCTGCTCTCGCTCCGCAAGGCCAGAGCAGAACGCTCACGAAGTGGCGGACTCGCATTACAGCTACCTCCCTGCATTAATGTAACAAGAGCCACGGTTGTTCTAGTCATTCAGTCTGTCAGTATATAATAGTTTATAAGGATATTACATCAATCCATTGTACAGTACAGAATTTATAACACTCTTATTAATTTAATGAAATAAACTTCGCTCTATGCACACACACAAATCATTAGGCTTATTTACATAACCCATACGCACATACTGCAATCTCCTCACCACGGTTCTACGAGACAGGCGTATGGCTTCCACTTCCCCTACTTGCTGTGGACAGAGTCCATCTGCCAATATACAGTAATTAAACATCGCTCGATGAATTCACCTTCATTGAATGTTTTCAATTCATTTGCTATTTCGTGGCAAATTGTTGTAGCTAATTCTCATAGCCGATTCACTAAGTGCATTATTGTCATGCTGTTAATATATAATATAATATAATATAATATAATATAATATAATATAATATAATATAATATAATATAATATAATATAATATAATATAATATATGAAGGATCCAGGGGAAGAACATGCTAAGTCACATTTTACTGTTTTTACAGGAGAGCAAGTTTAAAGTTTCAAGGTCCATTACATTCTATTGTCTCTGAGATATCATTTTTCAAATATTTCTGTCTTAACCAAGTTTTTACTCTGTACAATTAAACCACTGAAATTTCTATTGCCTGAGGTATTACATGGCATCCAAAACAAAAAATTGATAAAATTGGACTTAGCACGTTTTTCCCCTGGACCCTTCATATAATATATGATATATCATGAACTTTAATATACTATACTATGATATATCACAATACTTGTATAATAAATTATAATGCAATATAAATATCAAATAGATACTCTAATATAATGTACCTGAGAAACATTTTCTTTAAGTTGTATTAATTTATGGCGTTCATTACCAACATATTTGTTATATTCAGTAGCATGTTGTAAAGAATAATGTCGTTGGATATTGAACTTCTAATCAGTTGGAGTGTTTTATGGCAAATTAAACACTTTGCTAATCCACTGCTCTCTACCAAAAAGAACTCCTCCCATGATACATTAAAAGCATTGGGGATAGCGGGACGGTTAGTGTATGAGCGGAAGCTCCGTCTTCAAAGTTCGCCATCATACTGCAGAGTCACCACTGCACCGACACTGAATGACGTACAGTATGCATACGTCAGAGCGCTCGCTAGACCCGCTCTTTAAAGCACACAGCGCTCATTTCTCAGAATCACGTAATGTGCCCAGCCCTGGCCTAGAGGTTCTCTGTTGGTTTTCTGGGAGCGCTCTGTTATACACTGACCTTTAGGCGTCTGTCAGTATCGGCTTAGTGATATCCGCTGAACTCAAAGCCGCCCTAGGGTCATTCTCCCATATTATCTCTATCTCTCCCGGTTATAGTATGTGTAATAGACCCAAATGCTTCGTCCGCACGTATGGACATTGGTCTGCCCTTCAGGACACTGGTAGCCACAGGTAAAGTGTTGATAGGAGATTACCACGGGTCATAATAGTAGTGGCCACGTGCATAAACTTCGGTTACTATAACAACCTGTTAAAATTTCACTGAACCAATTGCTAAGCATTTTTTACGGTGCAACAACCACTTTTAAGACTAAAACTAGCGTTAACTACTGGTACTGTAATCTCTGACCGACCATATTCAGTTGTGTAAAGCTGGGTCCACACTATATAACAAAACACGTTATATAACAAAGGTACATAACTTGTTGTAGAAACGGGAAGAAAATGTTATATAATATGACATGAGTTTTTTTTGTGTTATATAGCAAGTTATATGTTATCCATCGGGTGTCGGTAAAGATCAAAGGATGTTATAAAACATCGTTATATAACACTAGTGGCTTGTGCAGCAAATGCTGCAAACTAAGTTCATTAGACGTTCAAATAAAAATTTTTCAGATTTATTTTCAGTGAAGAATACCAGACTTTTTGAAAGTTATTTGCTTCCATAATGTAACAAACTCCTTCTGAATGGGTTTTTATGCCAAATACTTTTTCTTGAACCTATCCACATTCAGTTTTTGAGTTTCAACGCGAAAACGCAAGTAACAATGTCAGGACGATCAGTCGGTTTTTCATGTAGGAGTGAAGCAATAGCTACTTCAGGTCATTGTAGATTGTAGGTGAAAGTTAAAAAAAGTCAGGTCTGCTTATGCTTTCGAACAATAGACATAGCATCTTGGTATAGCTGCTGCATGTAGAGCTTGAAATATAGAGGGTAAAATCATTTTATCCTACTAAGAGAGCTTACTGAAATGATCAGGAGACTACAAAATTTTTTGGGCCTCTTATATTATCAGTAAGTAATACCTTTTGGTCTTTCCTTAGGAACTGTAATTTTTGCGCTCTCTCGAGCCAATACTGAAGAAAATGACGCATATAAATATCTACACCACACCGACATTAAGAATATGAAAAAGACTCAACCCCACTTGATTAATAACTATAAAATTATTTTATTTTTAATAATATTATTATCTTACGTAAGTTATGTAGTTACATACTATATAATATATATATATAGCCGCCACTCAGTAAATTATAGAAATGAATATCTAATTTAAGATATTTTCTACATCTACTTACATAACCCTAAAACGTTTCACTTTCATATCAATATAGCATTAATATGTATAATTAATTAAAATAGTCACATCATGGCATTAACTATAATAATATTTCATTTATAATGGTAATAATGTGATCACACCACCTCAAGTTTTGTAGATTTTAATATCCAATACACAGTTGTACTCAGAAAACTACACACCGCAGAATCAGACCTGTAAATTATTTTAGTAAGTCTTGAAGTTTTTAATAATCAATTGAATTTGAGCTCTAAATACGTCAGCAATCCTGCAGGTTATGGCCTTCGTGCAATAGCCTATTGTTTATTGTAGTGTGTGTTTTGTTTTGTACTGAAATGCAAAGGAGAAGCGAAGCGAGCATCAAGTCGGCCGTGCTGAAATGCAGTTAGTTCTCAAAACTGAAGAAAGATTGATTTTGGAAAATAGGAAAATTATGTAGGAAAACTAACGCTTCACTGAAATTTATTATTTTTCTGAAAATCTTTGGATGCCAAGCTTCAAAATGACGGCTCGTTCATTAAAATCCGTTGAGCCGTTTTCCCGTAATTTCTATTACCAGTTCAAATTATATAATATAGATGTTTGCGCATCATGTAACTTGTTATAAAACATACCCGCTACGTAAAACGATACGAGCTGAGTCTGGCTGGAATCATCACGTCATGCATTTTGCATACTGCGTAATATCTTGAAAGCATTCTCTGGCGTGATTATTCTTCTGTGTTCCGAAGTCAACTTGGCACAATGTAGTGAAACAAGACTGCAACTTATGAGTTAATTGAGCTGTACAGAGAAAAACGGGTATTGTGGGATCCGCGACTGATACAGACTACAAAGACATATAAAAAACACAACGCATGGGCTGAATTGGCTGTTAATATGAAAATGGATGTGCAAGAGGTTGAAAAGGAAATGAGAATCCTTATTGGACAGTTCCAGAGACAAAGAAAAAGAAAAGTGGATATGGAGCAAACGCTCACTACAAATCAAAATGGGTGTACAGTACTTCAAGATACTCTTGTTTTTAAGAGACAAAATGAGTCAGTGATAGCTTCACATACTCTGGCACAATCTTGGATATGCTCTGCTTGGAGAATTTGAACAAACAGCTTAAAATTTTATAGGAATATCCACTTGAAAGAAATCTTAAAGTAACGGTTTCTCTCGCCAGTATTGCATCTCGAAATGAAGTGTCTTTCTTACGTATTTTATGTCCGATTACGTTTATAAGGTATTTAAAATCAGAACTGGTCATTATGGCATAGTTTTTAAAATTTCCATCAAATCCAAGTTCTCCTGCCAAGGAATCACCATCATCTCTCTTAAGGTTTGCTAAAAGGCTACTTCTACTGTATTGTTTTCTAGCTTGTAATGATGGTCGCACCCAACATTTTCGTTTACAAGGCCTATTACTTCCTGCCAGAAACACACAAGCAGCAAGAACTACATCCACTGCACTCGACACCATTTTCAGTTGTGACATTTATTTTAGTTATCGAGTTATATAATTTGTTACAAGAATGTTATTTTGATACCAACACAAATATAGCATATAGCAAGTTAAAGAAACATGTTGCTTAACAAAGTTTGTTATATAGGCCTAACGTGTTTTGTTAGCCTATATATGCCCGTGTGCACCATTCTCGATTAAAATTTGACCATGGTTAAGTCGGCACTTGTCCATCTTCAACGCCAATTTGCGGAGTATCAATCTCGATCAAAGTTAAACAAGCGAGTTGATGGTTATCAAATTTGATCACGGGTGTGGGACCGATTATCTTGAATTGAACATGGTCAAGTCGAGAAAACCAAAATGGCGGCACGATTTGACGTACTTGATGGAATTGAAGATGAAATGAGCATCTTGAACACGCAAATCACTGTGGAAATAACAGAATTGGTGGTATTATAGAAAGAGTAAGTTTGTAGATGAATAATACAAATGTTTTTTTTTCTCAAAATAGACTAATGTTTTATATATGTTTCTGGTTTGGAAGATCGGGACTTTACTTGAGGACAAAATATTATTTAGGCCTAACTGTCCGATGTTGTTAACATAATAATAAAGTAGTTATTCTATGCCGGTAATAATATAGTAAAACTAAATGACAATAAGTAAAATGCGAGATTATCGCTTACTAGCTATAGATTTGCCGTTTGAAACTATTAGGACCTACATAACGATTTGGATAATTAGGCTATTTACGCTTGAATTAAGAGAAATTATACGGATACCTTCCTTTCCTTCTTACTCCAAAATTCCAACCTTGTGAACACAAAGTAAATTGATAAAATTCAGAACAAGGATACTTTCCTTTTCCTCTTACTCCAAAATTCGAACCTTGTGCACAGAAAATAAATTGGCACTAAAAACCTTCATTTCGTATGCATGATGATGCGTATTCGACATACACAGACGAATTTTTTTTTTTAAATAATTGTTAGCGAGGTATCTGTATAGGCCTATTGAAATTTTCCCAAATAAATTATTGGCACTGAAATGTGTCTTTTCGTAAGCAAGATGATGAGCATTCGACAAACACATACAAATCTGCTCTTTTTAGTAGCCTATTTAAAGATAATTATCAGTGAGGTATCCGTATACTGATATTTTCCCAATTATTATCAATAATATGAAATAACCACTGTATAAATTACGTTACAAATTATGTGGAATTATGTAAACACGTATAACTCATGTTGAATTGTGAGGTTAAATCCAACCAGGTAGCCTGCTTTTCTCTTAGAGAACTTCCGTCAGTACTTTTATTCTCTAATATGGATGCATAATTGCTGACGAGTTCTAAAAGAATTCCCACTTCGAACTGTGAGAAGTTCGGTGCTCTTTTCTTTTTTTCTTCCATGATTATTGAAACTTGTTATTTGAAAACTGCAAGGATGTTTGAAACAGTCCGACAAACAAAAACGAAGCGATAATTAACAGAGTGCGTTCGTTCGCTGTTTTATACGCGGTAACCTAGCGCTCAGATGATTCTTCTCAAGCGAGCGTACCGTCATCTGACGGTACTGAGTTGATCGAGGGAAAATGTCGGTGCACCGCATCTGTAACTTGATCACTGTCAAGAATTAACCATGTTTCCGTGATTCCTGATAAACGGGCTAGATGATCGAGAATGGTGCACACGGTCAATAGTGTGGACCCAGCTTAACAGAGATAACCAGTGATTAGCAATAAGTCCACCGCTGTGGAGTAATTGTTAACATCAGTCTCAGTTGTTCTGGATAATTCCGTAGCATAGTATGCAGAAGTATGGTGTTAGTGAAGAGGAAGCTTGTAATATAAATTTGTGCGAGATCGTGCGTATTTGCTTGGTTTGCGCACAAAACCAATCCGCGGAAAGTCTAAAATTCCACATTCAGTATTCCCAACCTAACACACATAACAATTTCCCTCTTCTTACCGCTTAAGTGACATATTCATTTTACTGCTTTAGGCTTTTAACGTATTATTTTCAGAGACGTTCAATATAGTAATAATTATAAATTGGAAACTTACCACTGCAATTTCACCTAAATTGCACTGTTAATTATTGTTTTTAAATATTTGCAAAAATTAAGTAAACTCTACAACTCTACTAAAGTTACTGCATTCGTGATGCAAGTAACATTAAGGAAGGCGTGAAAAAATCAACAACATTCCAGACTCATCATAGACTGGGGGGGGGGAAGACAGACGTATATCACGGCCTGCTGGAGTATAGTAAACACAGAAAACATTTTAAAGCAACAATGTTGAAGATAGATATTTTTGTTTTGCAAATTTGCCGTCATTGAACAGAAACCAAGATGGAGATTTCATTGCAACTAATTATAAATTCCCCTTTCAGGTATGTAATAAACGATCTTCGCACAAAATAATGTACGATACACGAGCGGTATGTTTTCTTTCAATTCTCGGAAATTAAAAAGCACAACATCGTTTCGCTTTTTCAAACTTTCCCTCGAACATGAAAACTTCAACATACCGCTCTTGTAACGCATATTCCTATTATAGAATATAAAATCATTAGTTCCGTTGGAAGGAAAACCATTTTTTTCCCCTGAAATCGAAGGTAAAAACAAATTTAAAAAAAATAACAGTGGAAAACAAATTTACGCAGCTGAAAATTTTGTATAGTCCTTGTACATTTTATTCATTGTACTAGAATTTAAGCTTCCAATAAAGTTCCTCTTGGCACAACACGCAAACAGTACAACGATTTCACTAAATAATGTACTACTTTATCCAGGGGCTAAAGGAGTTTTGCTGTTTGTTGCAATGCAAAGAGCTTTAAAAAGCAGAGCACTTAAACCCATCTGTCGCTGAAGCCGGGGTCACTCCCTCGCAATCCGCCCCGGGGCAGGATTATACTGAATACACAGTGGAGTACACACACCCATTGATCGGGTGTGGGTGTGGGTGTGGGTGGAGATGAGCTCGATTGCATTGATCGGTGCTCTTCGTTTTGTATTGCTATTACGGCAGAGTCCACGGTGCGTGTCACATGCAGGTATTTGTATTGCTACCGCCAGAGTGCTGTCATTAACATCATCACCTTTAAAAATAAAGTGATTATTATAGGACATTGATATCTAGAATGCATTACAGTGGACTGGAAAATTTGGTCGACAAGTTTGTATCGCTTTATGTATATTGTAGCCAGCGTTGATTTATGGACCCCATTCCACTTCTCTCTGTGTCGCACTTTGAAAGCTATCTGAAATGGATAAACCGCTGAATTTCATGCCAAGAGAAACTAGTTTCTGGATTCCTTTAAATGTTTAGCGATTGTATGCATTAATAAACTGATAAAGGACAATTTATGCTTTTAATGCTAAAAAAAAAAGGCAAAGGTAGCCTATAAACTTTAGCCGCCAAGAAGGGTCATGAAGAGAAATCTATATTTTCATAGCTAGTTCATCTTGTTACAAGTAGAGGGCGGATGTTCATGATCTAAAAATCTTCTTAAAGTGATCAATAAAATGTCCTTAAAATAATGAAAAAATGACAAAATAAAAAAAAAAGACATTTAAATATTTTTCGCCGCTCTCGCACCACAACTTCTTAAAAATTAGTCACCCTATTTCAGTGACTGTCCTGCAAATGTCGGAGAGAGTAGGCAACTTCCTGCAATGTGACTAAGATAAAGGAAAAGAGCATGCAAGAAAATGAAAGTTTTAAGGGAAAACTATAGATTTTAATGAGACTTTACAATGTGTTTCAATCAGGGGTGGTCCATGTCAGTGCCTTCATTCTGCGTCTCCTCCTCCTTCCGGACTTCATTTTTGTTACCAGACCTTCCAGATGTGAAGAGTAAATGATAAAACAAATTGTGGGCGCAGCGTGTATTCTTGCAATTTTTATGTTAAAAATACTGTCTACTGTAGTACATTCCTTCCGAACCATATTGGGGACACAACGTTCTGTTGTCCAGGAAAGGATGATAGTTTCCCTCCTTCCAAACATAAATTCTAAAGACGCCCTCGTACCAAAAAAAAAACAGTAGCGGTCAAAGCCCTTACTTAAAGTAAGCTGTTTTCAAGCATTTTATATTACTTTTGTTGTATGAGGTGAAGCTTCAATGAAATGAAGGATGGGCTATAGAGTTTTGTCCAAACTTCACTGTTATTCACTTATTTAGAAGGTAATTACTATGTTTGCTTATAAAAAAATTTAACAGTCCTATGTGTAAAGAAGGAAGTAAAATGCATTCAAAAATGCCGAAATAGTGTAACAATGACCTATTAGTTCAAAAACGTAGAAAAATGCAAAAACTGAAATATAAGAAAATTTGACAATCAGCCAGACTATTGATTTTACGAAAGATTCTGAGGTCATTCGCAGATAATAATAATAATAATAATAATAATAATAATAATAATAATAATAATAATAATAATAATAATACTTACTGTCTTTTAAGGAACCCGGAGGTTCATTGCCGCCCTCACATAAGCCCGCCATTAGTCCCTATCCTGAGCAAGATTAATCCTGTCTCTATCATCATATCCCACCTCCCTCAAATCCATTTTAATATTATCTTCCCATCTACGTCTCCGCCTCCCCAAAGGTCTTTTTCCCTCCGGCCTCCCAACTAACACTCTATAGGCATTTCTGGATTCGTCCATATGTGCTACATGCCCTGCCCATCTCAAACGCGTGGCTTTAATGTTCCTAATTATGTCAGGTGAAGAATACAATGCGTGCAGTTCTGTGTTGTGTAACTTTCTCCATTATTCTGTGATTTCATCCCTCTTAGCCCCAAATATTTTCCTAAGCTTCTTATTCTCAAATACCCTTAACCTATGTTCCTCTCTCAAAGTGAGAGTCCAAGTTTCACAACCATAAAGAACAACCGGTAATGTAACTGTTTTATAAATTCTAACTTTCAGACTTTTTGACAGCAGACTGGATGACAAAAGCTTCTCAACCGAATAATAACAGGCATTTCCCATATTTATTCTGTGTTTAATTTCCTCCCGAGTATCATTAATATTTGTTACTGTTGCTCTCAGGTATTTGAATAATAATAATAATAATAATAATAATAATAATAATAATAATAATAATAATATAATAGTAATAGTAATAATAACAATAAGATAGTAAAGTACAAGGTATACAATGAACATATTATTTTTAGGTACACGCAGCAAAGAAAATTATGATTACAAGCAGCTCAAGTTATCACATTATAGATATAACAGGAACAGATAAAATATAATAAATATCACTAGAATGTAAAAAATGTAGTGAATACATGGAAACGTGCAATACAACACTTGTCATAACAATAAGTTAGTTTGGAAACTCGTTATAAGATAATTTTCTAACTTGGATTTGAAAGATTTCAAGGTTCGGCAGCCCTTGACTTTAGGTGGCAGAGAGTTCCAGTGACGAGAAATAGCAACAATGAGGTATGAGGAATACAGAGATGATGTGTGGAGTGGAATTTCTACCGTGTTATGGCGTTGTGATCGAGTATTAATATTGTGATACCGAGAGAGATTTGGAAACGGACGAATAAATAAGAGTGGGATGAAGTGTGCATAACTCGATATAAGAGAGAAAGTTAGTACAGATTTCTCCTGTCATGTAACCTAAGCATGATAACTTCTCGAAAAAAGGTGAGATATGATCATAGTATAAAGCTACGGTTTCGCTACGACGATCTTCGTCGAACGAACACCGCTGACGATTGAAATCGCCAGCGGTCATCGTCAGAGAGTGGTTTCTTTACCGGCGAACTTCGTAGGTGGATAGTTTATTGTTTTATATAGTTGACCATGTCTGATCAGCTGATAAGTGGATGACAATATGATAACGTTATAATATAAGTTTTGCCTTGAAAAACAAGTACGGATCTTTTGAGTAATTAATGTCATGTTTAGAAATAGATATGCAGAGGGGTCTTTTAATTAATTGATATTAAGACATCTTGAAAATGAACTCACCAATTTTAAGGAATATTTCAGACTTTCTCCCGAACAATTTCATTTTCTTTTAAGTTCAATTGAAAATGATATTGTAAAATTGCCCACAAAATTTATTCACAAACCAATCAGTCCAGCTGAAAGTAGGCATAACTTTAAGGTAAAAGCCGATAATATAAAAACTTTATTTTTACTTTTTTCAATGTTATCTTTTTCATTTAGGAGCATATATTTAGGAAATAATGTTACAAATAAAAAAAAAAAATAATGTGAAAAGGAGGTTGTTGCACTTCTCTCTTTTGCTCGGAATTCCAATTCACTTACTATTTCACACTCAAACTTTTGCTTCAGTAGCTAAATCTGCCGCATCGTGTGTGTCCTTCAATTATGAATCACTTTACTCAGTTGTATTAACAGTTCTGGTTGTTGCAAAATAAAGATTAGTTATTGTTTACATTGATTCTTCTTTTTGGCTCATGTCGAACAGAGATTTGTGTCTAATCAATTAATATATCGTCCTCATTAGTGAAGAAATTGCAGAAAGATTTCTGTTTTACCGCCATTATGATATGTATGATGTATAAATCACATGTTATTAAATGATTTAATGCATGACCTACTGTAATTTTACAATTGGTTTCTCGACGATGATCGCCAGGTTTTTGCCTCCAAGGCAAACGCCGACGATGTTCATCGAGCCCAGCGACGTTCGTTGACGTTCATCGCCGTAAAGAAACCATGCACAATCAAATCAACGGGACAGAATCCCAGCGAAGATCGCCGTAGCCAAATCGTAGCTTAAGCGTGAAGTACCCTAGCATTGTATTTAGGTTACCTTCTATATGTAGGATGTTTCGGCTACTTATGACCTGTGTAAATCCTAGAATCTCCTTGGAAGATTATAGCTCGACCAACTACAAAAAGACCTTCGACTTTTCCAATACTCACGTGGCCATGGAGGGGGAGACGTCATCACTAGACGAGCAGCTCGCTAGGCCGAATTACACTAATCGGACTCCAACTGTGAATCCGATTCAGAAGCTGTGTCTAGCGGAGCTTTCTGAGCCATCTCCCGGACTTATAATGAAAGCTTTTTTTGCACCCACTTCATTGTCAGATTGCCAACAAGAATTGATAATGTGGGAAGCATTTACGTATGTTTCATCAAAATAAACAATATTTCTTTTCTGTTCACGATATGTGCGAATTGAGCTTAGGTGTTTAGCACGCCAGGATGCGATTTCGGGCTTTTAAATGAGATATTTTCTTCTAGACACACATTTCGTCCACCTGAACCCTAGTCGTTACATAAGTGTCGTCAGATATTCCCTGCCGCACTTTAAAGTCCCGGTACTGTTCAATTCAGCATTCAGTTTCTTTATTGTTGGAACAAGCAGGGTACGAATTAACGGGAGGGATTTCCCCCTGTTGGAAAGTTATCCCCTCTCATAAATTCATATTAACATCCCTGCCAGAGATAACTTCTATCCCCTCTCCTCACAAAATATAATTGTTTTAATACAAGTATACTTCATAAGGTACAGTATAAAGTAAGCAAAGAAAATAATATTGATATATTATCATCACCGTCAAGCAGACAACAATCAATAACTTAGGAATTACACATCTTATCTTAAGCTTTCTCATAGATATAATTATTATTATGATCAAGATGCAAGACAAGACACCAAGCGTTGAACCATATCGAATGAGGACAATAATAATTTTATGTATGGTATTCTCTATTTAGGGTTCTATCCCCCCGTCATCAGAAATCTTAATTCGCACTCTGAGAACAAGTTTCTTGGGAGTGTAATATTCATGTATTTTCCTTCTAACACCCTCAGTCAGACACATCAAATGTGAGGCTATTTGCAGACGACTGCATTACCTATAGAAAGATTAGAAATAATTCAGATGTGGATGCTATTCAAACAGACTTGAATAAAGTTTATAACTGGTCGTTAATGTATAGGATGAAAATAAATGGTTCTAAAAGTAAATCTATAACATTTTGTAAAACCCGAGAGGAAACTATTCTTAATTTCGAATTCAGTGGTGTTGTAATTCCACAAGAACAATGTTGTAAATAACTAGGAGTGTATTTAAACTCCAAACTTTCTTGGGGAGAGCATGTTGATAATGTTACGGGTAAAGCATGGAGGGCACTTCACTTTATTATGAGAATCTTGAGAAAGGCTAGTCCCAAATCGAGGGAAATAGCATATCTAACGTTAGTGCGACCGTTAATGGAATACGGAACTACATGTTGGGATCCCTATAGAATATATCAGATAAATTCGTTAGAAAGAATCTAGTATAGGGCAGCTAAATTTGTTAAAGGTAAAAGAGAAGCTGGAAACGATACGATAAAAGAACTTAAATGGGAAACTTTGGAAATCAGACGTAGGAAAACTAGAATAACATCATTGTATAGAGCACATCTAGGTCAGAAAGCATGGGTAGAAATAACGGCTCGGTTAGAAAAGCCAACGTACTATGGTAGGAACGATCATGATTTTAAAATCAAATGTAGGAAACAGAAAATGGATGTAGGTAAATTCTCATTTTTTAAATAGAACTATTAATGATTGAAATGACCTACCTGCAGCGGTCTTTGAGGGCTGTCCTCCCTTAAGGAGATTCAAGAATAACTTAAAAAGTTGTGTATAAAGTGCAAATTATAATTAGGGTGACATTTTACATTTTATTTTTTAAGGTGACATGTATTTATTTAGCCTGACGAGTTACTTCCTTGGTTTGAATTGTAAATTATTTAAAAATAACGTGTAAGAAGGCCTTAGACTAGAAATGTTTAGTTTAAATGTAGTTCTGTTTATAAGTATACATAAGGGTGTATGTAATTATTTGACTTATTTGAAGTGTTGTATCAGTGAAGCGAGGTGAGTCAGTGAAGTTATGGTTTTACAGTGCAGTGAATAGTTCCGATCAGTGATAATTTATAGCGTCAATGAAATGTGTTCTACTGTATAGTGTCAGTGAAATGTGTCCTAAAGTGTAGTGAAATGCGTCATAGTGCCACTACGGGTTAATTTTTTTTTTTTTTTTTTTAGATTTTGATTTATTAGTATTTAATTATTTTATTGGAATTTTATTATCATATAAAATATGAATATAAGGCCCAATAAACTTATTCATTATGCTAGTAGAAGAGAAACAATTCTCGTTAATAGATATAAAATCTATCACCTATTTCAATATCAGCCATTCTACTAACTTTGCGACGATGAATATTTTCAACAATGAGTGAGATGAGAGTAAAGTGAAAGACTATTGAAACTTATGTAGGGCCTATAAATAATTATGTAGGTTGTATTGTAAAATTAGGTATTTTATTTATGTTTTATTATTAATTGTGATTATTATGTTAAATTGTATTATGTATTCTTATTGTGTTGTGTATAAAATTGTATTGTGTATTGTTTATCATTTTATTGTGTATACCACTGCCACCGGGTGCTTGCCCACTTGCAGTGTAAATAAATACATACAATAGTAGTAAACTGCCAATTTCACTATCTTTTTTCTCTCTTTCTTCTTCACATTCGGGTTGAAAACTTGTCCTGGCCCGTGGTAAACAATGACACTGCCCCTTTCTTCAGAACGTTTTTTATCAAACTGGCCGAAATTCCCGTAGCTTCCTTGTTATGTGACAACATTTATATTCCAGCTTAATTTTTTTTCTCTTTTAAATACTTCGCAACGTTATAAATAATTTTATGCTCGACCATGGCGAAATGTAGTAATTATACACCTGGTAGCAGTCCTTTAATGCATATCATTAAAGTACACCTACTCATTAAAGTACAGGTGTTCAGCCAATGACAAGTCAGCTTTGTACCGTTATAAAACCTCAGCCAAGGACAAGTCAGCTTTGTGCCGTTATAAAACCGCAAGTATCGATTATTCTCGGAAATGCAATCGAAAGAGAATTAGCGAAAGGTCACGGAGGCTGGAAATCCAATACTGTCGCAGAAGGTTATGTTCTGTTACTATAATAATTAGCGTTAATTGTAAATAATATTCAAATAAATTCAATTTGTCATCTCGTTTTTCTATGTCGAATTTAATTTCAATGTTATATCAAAGTTAATATTTAGTTTACTCTGTAGGTTCTTATAGGCTATCAAGGTCAATGTGGACACCTGTTCCTCGGAAAAAATCAATACTTTCCCGTCTGCGGACATCTCACAATTTACGAGGTATTGCTCAAGGTCAGTTAGATACAAATAAAATGAATAATTTCAAACTAGAAATATGTTCGAGCATAAAAAGTCGTATGAAACTCGCCTATAATGGTAATTAAGAAGTTCGTATGAAAATTATGAAACTCACTTGCGCTCTTTTCATAAACATCCATACTCGCTTCTTAATTACTATCATTATAGGCTCGTTGCATAATGTACTATTACGCGCGTCACTTTTCAAAAGCCTGCCGAGCACATCTGGTTTCCCTTCCACTATTATAAATTACAATCTGTTTTAACTATACACAATAAGTCGAAATGGAATATTACTAATTGATTGAAAAGTGAAAGATTGGACTCGGATTCGAGTGCTGTTTCGAATAGTTTAGGAATGAACTCGCTGCGAGACATCGATCAGGGAGCAAATCTACAACACAACAGATCCCCCACTATGACAACCTGCGCACGAACGAACACTGGTTTGTGGCGCAGGTTTTAATGTCAGTGGTCGGGCTATAGCATCCTATGTAAGAAGACGACAGCACAGTCTACTATATACAGTCGCGAAGCTTGAGGTGATTTTTTGCAAATCTCGTGATAAAGCGCTCCAAGCGGTTAGCAACTAGAAACAATAGACTGTCCACGGTCGACTTTGGACTGTGTCGTATTTAAATCGAGTGCTAGCTCGTTGCGTATTTCACATTGATGCTTGTGAAATGTTCGTTATTGGTTGTAATGAAAATGTTAATGGCTAAAATACAATAATTGGAATAATAATATTTTACTAGAGATGTAGAAAAATTATGTTTGTTTTAATGAAATTTATTGATCACGTTTTATTTTCAATTCTGGTGGGATTATTATTGCTTAGGCCTACTTTTTTTTTTCAAAGGATATTATGTTTTTAATTATAGCAGTTAATTTTGTTGTTATTTTTATTTGTTACTTTACTAGAGACGTAGAAAAAGTCTGTTACAATAAAATTTATTGATCACGTTTTATTTCCAATTCTGGTGTGACTATTATTGCTTAACCTCATCCCACTTTGTTAACTACGTAAGCCTACACTACAAGTACCGGTACGCGTAAGTTACTCCATTAATTCATATTTCCATTATTATTGTTGTAAAGGGAAATGCAAATTAATATTTATTAATTTCATAGTTAATTATCGCTATAATCTTGAATGAGTGAAGCTATTATAGTAAATTTCAGTTCGTTTTGCACAAACAAAAATTATATTACTTATTTCTTGCATGTATCTTCGAGTTTATGGTGGAATTTAATATACTTCATTAAAATAATAAATTAACTTTATGCATTTAATATTTCAATAATGGAAAGAAGGTGTTAATTTTTCCATAAGAACACAACGAAAGTGTAACATATTTTGTCGTCTGCTAGGAGAGAGATCTGCGATGATGGGGCGATAGCAGCGATCCTAGTGGTGGGCAACTACCCATGTTTGCATTTTTACTACATATTGAGCTTCGCGACTGTATATAGTAGACTGTGTTATAACCCTGTGTAAATCCCAGAATCTCCGTGGAAGCTTAGCATCCTATGCAAGAAGATAACAGTTCTAATATTTCAGCCCGGAATCGAACCCAGTCCTCTTTTGGTGGCAAGTCGCCAGCAAACAAAGCTGTGCTTGTCTCAGTGGATTGTTTAGTTTGTTTAAACGATGAATAGAAATGATATAAATTCTGTTTTCTGTTCTCCAGCAGCCGCCGTGTTCCGTAACAAATTGTGACGCGGATCATAAATCGATTCATCTTTGCCGTGGAGTCGCACATCCATCATGCGGTCGAGTTCTTAGTGCTGGCTGGCCTTGCGCCAGACACATCAAAAATTTACAACAGGGACTACATTTGTTATTGCCACGTGCCTCGAAACCGCACAACTGAAAACCCTTATTTTGACACCAAAATCGGATAAGAGCCTACAACTATCACGCAACCGCGGTAGGGCTGCTGGCTGGCGATGTATTTACATGGCCTTTTTATACAGGGGGGCTACTCAACTGCAGCCTGTCGCGGATCAGTTGCATTGAATTACACTACATGACATGGGTGATGGCAGATTAGATGTTGGGGGTACTGTTAACACAATATATTAGGCCTACTTAAGGGGAGTGCCTGCCATAATAAATTCACTTCAATTAATATCCCCCCCCCCAAAAAAAAGGAGTGGATAGTGATTAGAGGTGAAAAATCAGATTTTTTATTTTGTGTTTAAAAAAAAGTACAAAACTTGCTTTTTAAAACAGTATAGGTTTTCTGAGGGTATATCTGCACATAAGCCCTTTAAGGGTCCCTTCATTTGGGGCCACTTTTAGTGTCGCTGCTAAATTCTTATAGAGAATTTTTCTGCCTAGACGTAGAAGGAGATATATTTTTGACAAATTTGCTCATACTGAGAAAGAGTAGACGTAAAAATAGAAGAAGAGTCTGGGTTCATCCATTAGTTTTGGAAAGGCAGAATCGAGGAGTATGCCATACCTTGTTTGATAATTTACATCAGGACGATAAAAAATATTAATTTAAAATTACGCAAGTGAGGAACGATATGGCATAAAACACATAATTGTTTACTTTTTAAGAACTCAAAATTAAATATAATAGGCACCAAACATGAAACCAATCATAGCACGTACGAGTAATTCAACCAATATACTAGAAGTAGGTGTCTGTAGGGTAATGGCAAAGTCAAAGGTCCTGGTGTAATTGAACCCAGGTTCGAACCTGATATCAGCTAATTTTTCATCTCTTGCTAATATTTTTTTAGTACATTATTTTAGACGTGTTATTTTATTTTAACGTGAAATAAAGGGGATTTTACTACATAAATAATATATCCTAATTAGCACTAGTTCACCAATTTAGTAGTCTATGTTTACATTATTATTATTATTATTATTATTATTATTATTATTATCGTTATTATTAATATATATATATATATATATATATATATATATATATATATATATATATTCAGGATTCTACAGCTACTGCCGTCTTCCTGTGCCAATCTCCAAAGCCTTCTGTCTCGTGCGTCTTCAGTCCTCAACCCCCTCTTGTGCATGACCTCCATTACTTCGTTGTCCCAAGTTCTTTTTGGTCTATCTCTTCCTCTTCTTCTGGAGGTTTCCACTGGTAAATTTGTTTAGGCCATCTATCTTCGAGTCGATCTGGTTGGCAAGTTGGTATAGCGCTGGCCTTCTATGCCCAAGGTTGCGGGTTCGATCCCGGGCCAGGTCGATGGCATTTAAGTGTGCTTAAATGTGACAGGCTCATGTCAGTAGATTTACTGGCATGTAAAAGAACTCCTGCGGGACAAAATTCCGGCACATCCGGCGACGCTGATATAACCTCTGCAGTTGCGAGCGTCGTTAAATAAAACGTAACATTTTTTTTTCTATCTTCGCTCATTCTCATCAGATGACTAAACCACTTCAAACTCTTATTTTCTATTCTATTTAACACTGTCTCTTCAGCATCCATTATATGCCTCATTTCTTCATTTTTAATGTGGTCCAAGCGGGAGACTCTAGCACTTCGTCTCAAATAATCCATTTCTACGGCCAAAATTATTTTTCTATAATATGCATTCGTTACCCATGTTTCATTTCCGTAGTATAATACAGATTCAATTAACATTTTGCCAATATATTTTTTGGTATCCGCCGTATAGAATTTAAACATGTTATAATTTTTTTTACTTTGTTCAATTCGGTTTTTTATTTCCTCTTCGCCAATACCTTCTGCTTTAGTTATAACTGTACCTAGGTATTTTGCCTGGTTAACTTGTTTAATTTCAATTTCATCATCTATAACAATATTATCACTACTTTTATTATTATTATTATTATTATTATTATTATTATTATTATTATTATTATTATTATTATCATCATCATCATCATTATCGTCATTCTATATTATTCTGTCGTGTCATATTTTTCTAATTAAGCCTGTACAGTGTCGTGACGGTATAGGGAATTGGTGGCCCAACAGTCGTCCGTCAGCAGCGCCACTAACCGCCACTAAAAGTGGCCTCGTCTGAAAGTACACTAAATGGTCTCTTTAAATATGACGGTGCATGTAATTCATACCTGTTTTTTGCATTTTTCTGTGAGTTAAGTGCATTTTCTTCTGAAACTATTGAATCTAATTAAATGCAATTTTTACAGTGTTTTCTGCAGCCTGTGTTCTACAAAGTATAGAGCTATGCGTTTACGAATATCGCACATATAACATGAGGGGGAAAAAAATATATATATATGCATGAAAAAATGGCAAAAAATTGCTAACCGAATTACATTTCTTCTCTTTCACTAAGGGTGAAATATTTGACTAAATACCGGTTTATAATTTACAATATACATTACTTGATAACTTAAAAAAATACAAGAAATATGAGTGAAGATTTTACCAAGTAATGTGCACTTAAAATTTGAGGTGCATTTAGCAAAGTCGGAAGACAGGATATCAGTTAGAGCATTTTCTTTGCACTTGTGTAAGAAACTAATCAGTTGTCTTTTATACCGCTGCATTCAGAATGATTTATTGCATAACCATGGAAATTTTTATTCCATCCCAAACTTTAAAATTCCAGATATATATTGAATTAAATTTTTGCACTGAAATAATTTATTCGTAAAAATCCTTAACGGGACGACTTCCTTTGATATCGTGTTCTCGTTGCAAATGTACGCTCGTAACTCTATACGTCAGACTGCAGCTATAGTCTAGACACCACTAACCTATTTTCAATGTTTTGGTTAAAGGAATCGCAGCTCTGGTTATTATTATGTTTATATGAACCCAATAGATGGATGAGTTCACCTCGACATCAGTTTGTCACTATTGAGCTTTGTTGAATCTCCCCATATAAGTTATATATTCAAAATAAAGATTATTATTATTATTATTATTATTATTATTATTATTATTATTATTATTATTATTATTATATTTACTTACTGGCTTTTAGAGAACCCGGAGGTTCATTGCCGCCCTCACATAAGCCCGCCATTGTCTCTATCCTGAGCAAGATTAATCCAGTCCCTACCATCATATCCCACCTCCCTCAAATCCATTTTAATATTATCCTCCTATATACGTCTCGGCCTCCCCAAAAGTCTTTTTCCCTCCGCCTCTCAACTAACATTCTATAAGCATTCTAGATATCTATACGTGCTACATGCCCTGCCCAACTCAAACATCTGGAATTAATATTCCTAATTAGGGCCTAGGTCAGGTGAAGAATACAATGCGTACAGTTCTCCTGTATCTTCACCCCTCTTAACTGCAAATATTTTCCTAAGCACCTTATTCTCAAACACCCTTAATCTCTGTTTCTCTCTCAAAGTGAGAGTCCAAGTTTCACAACCATACAGAACAGCCTGTAATATAACTATGTTGAGAGCTGACTGCATGATAAAAGCTTCTCAACCGAATAATAACACGCATTTCCCATATTTATTCTGTGTTTAATTTCCTCCCGAGTGCCATTTATAGCAGAGTCCGTATAGGTCAGTTTCTATCTGATGCTTTTCCAATTCACTGCGGGCTAAAGCAGGGAGATGCACTATCACCTTTACCTTTTAACTTCGCTTTAGAATATGCCATTAGGAAAGTTCAGGATAACATGCAGGGTTTGGAATTGAACGGGTTACATCAGCTTCTTGTCTATGCGGATGACGTGAATATGTTAGGAGAAAATACACAAACGATTAGGGAAAACACGGAAATTTTACTTGAAGCAAGTAAAGCGATCGGTTTGGAAGTAAATCCCGAAAAGACAAAGTATATGATTATGTCTTGTGACCAGAATATTGTACGAAATGGAAATATAAAAATTGGAGATTTATCCTTCGAAGAGGTGGAGAAATTCAAATATCTTGGAGCAACAGTAACAAATATAAATGACACTCGGGAGGAAATTAAACGCAGAATAAATATGGGAAATGCGTGTTATTATTCGGTTGAGAAGCTCTTATCATTCAGTCTGCTGTCCAAAAATCTGAAAGTTAGAATTTATAAAACAGTTATATTACCGGTTGTTCTGTATGGTTGTGAAACTTGGACTCTCACTCTGAGAGAGGAACATAGGTTAAGGGTGTTTGAGAATAAGGTGCTTAGGCAAATATTTGGGACTAAGAGGGATGAAGTTACAGGAGAATGGAGAAAGTTACACAATGCAGAACTGCACGCATTGTATTCTTCACCTGTTATATAATTAGGAACATTAAATCCAGACGTTTGAGATGGGCAGGGCATGTAGCACGTATGGGCGAATCCAGAAATGCATATAGAGTGTTAGTTGGAAGACCGGAGGGAAAAAGACCTTTAGGGAGGCCGAGACGTAGATGGGAGGATAATATTAAAATGGATTTGAGGGAGGTAGGGTATGGTGATAGAGAGTGGATTAATCTTGCTCAGGATAGGGACCGATGGCGGGCTTATGTGAGGGCGGCAATGAACCTTCGGGTTTTTTAAAAGCTATTTGTAAGTCAGTAAGTAAGTAAGTGTCATTTATAGGCCTATGTGTTACTGTTGCTCCAAGATATTTGAATTTTTCCTCCTCTTCAATTTCCAATTTTTATATTTCCATTTCGTACTATGTTCTGGTCACGAGACATAATCGTATACTTTATCTTTTCGGGATTTACTTCCAAATTCCAGCAGACATCGACTCTACATGCTCCTGATGCGAAGACCTTCACAGTGTGAAACACCTTCTATTTGACTGTCCTATTATTGAAGCAAAGAGATTTCAAATAAAGACACATCTTCCGGACTGCAACACCGCATACAGGACTCCACTATGTGAAGTTATCAAAAAACCTTCTTACTACAGACAATTTATAGACTTGCTAAACTTTATCTTTAAAAAGACTGTAGGTACATATTTTACCATTATCTGTGTAAAAATAAGTAGTATAGATAAGTAGTATACCATATAACAAAAGCTAAAACCCTAGCATACCGCTTGGTGAATTAAGGTTCTTTTCCACGGATATTTAATAATAATAATACTTCCAAACCTATCTCTTTACTTGGTTCAAGTAAAATTCCCGTGTTTTCCCTAATAGTTAGTGGATTTTCTCCTAAAATATTCACGTCATCCGCATAGACAAGCAGCTGATGTAACCCGTTCAATTCCAATCACAGTCTGTTTTCCTGGGCTTTCCTAATGATATATTCTAGGGCGAAATTAAAAAGTAAAGGTGATAGTGCATCTCCTTACTTTAGCCCACAGTGAATTGGAAAAGCATCAGACAGAAACTGGCCTGTACGAACTCTACTGTATCTTCCATTGAGACACATATGCCGTTGGTAGTCCGGGGTGCGCGAGAGGAAGTGCTACAATATGGAGGAACTGTGCGTTACCGACCGATGGAGTAGGAGAAGGTGACGAACAGTTATTAAGAGGTAAATTGACAAATAGAAACTCTATCAGAAATAAAGTAGATTCAATCAAAACTATAGATACTGAACGAAACTACCTACTAAGAGATAGGCATCAGCAAAGACTAAATTTTCCTAAAATTAGAAACACTTATTATTAATTAAATTAGATAAGCAGACAGGTTTTGAAAATAAGATAGAATTACGTCAAGGTTTTAAAATAATAAAAATTGAAAATAGAGAATTAAGGCAGTTATTAATGTATTCAGATATCTATATTATTTAGTAAAGGTTCAGAAGATAATTTTGACTTTATAAATTGCTTTTCTAATATGTCTTAATTTCAATAATAATGCATTTATAATAAATTTAGTAGGCATTATAATAGTAATGAATTGATAATGAGTACATGCGACACAATAATGAAACTAAATTGAGGTTGATTATGTAAGCAACTTGTCAAGTTTTCTTTTAAGCAGGTATGCGGTAGTCTTCATTGAAGTTACGCAAACGTTTCTGCTGACAAGGAAATATTGCAAGAAATAAAGACAACCTACATATAGAATGTATCGAGTCAGCTAATTCAGGTTCATGACTTACAGTATGTCGACATCTGATCACCTAATTGGAATAATAAGTTATTATTAAAATAAGACCTAAATAATTACAATTAAATTGTGAAAAGGAGCAGATAAAATAAGGTTTAATGTCTTAATGGTTATCACGATTGGTTTAAACATGCACTAAAACCAGACGTAAGTGCAAGTTTGAACCAATAAATTATTGAGATTTGCGATAAAATAATGAGTCTAGGAAATTGTATATTTAGTATGTAGAACTACATTTGTTTATAGATCTTTTGTTATATTATTAAGTTTTGTACTTGTGAACTATATCAATAAATCAATATGTCATTGAGACACATTTTAATTAATCGAACAGATTTGTTGGGAATACCGAATTCAACAAGAATATTATATAAGACTTTTCTTATTCTATTATGGATTATTATTTATGAGTGAATGACTGCAGTATTATGATGAAGATTGTATTTTCTAAATTTACTCTGTTGGTTCTTTGAAAGCGATCTGTAGCTAGAATGTGAAAGAATAATAGAAGCAATTTTCTAGGGATGAGTTTAGTTCGAACGAACGAGGTTCCTGATACGAAACAAGTGTTATTTACGGCGTGAGAAAATGAACATCGACGCTTAATTTCCCCATACATGTTATAAAAAAAGAGAAAACATTGGAAACATAGGAAAAAATCCTTTCACATTTACATATAAATAAGTTTTATGCTCGTGAGTACGATAAAGTTTTTCTGCCCGTTGTCCCCTTCCGTTCTCGTCTGATATCTATACAGTCCCGTGGTTTCAGAATGCTCTCTGGAAAGTTCTTTCATTCTGGAGTTGTCACTATGCAATTAGATACGAGATTCTCCTGTTCAAATCCAATAAAGTGCTACGAATTTTAAGGCTCATAAAATCGAGACTTTAGAATTTAACGGTAATTGTCTTTAAAATACCTATAATTGTTATTTTCGATTCGAAATTACTTGCAGGTCCCATCGGCAGGGTAATGTAGTAGGAATCAGACCTGAAGGCGCCTATTTTGTTAGGTCCAATAAGCCTGGCTAATCCAACCAACAGAAGTATTTCTTTTATTAGTATTATAAATAATACAGTACACAGTACAATATAATATAATGCAATGCAATCCTTCTATCACATATGTTACACATTAACCCTTCTGCTACCAAGGTTTTTCAGAACTTATTACTATCAAGGGGGATAATACAATTACTCCCATCAAAATCATATGCCAATATTTGTTAAGCATTTGGAAAATAAATAATTTATTTATTACTGAATATAGACTTTAAAAAAATGTAACAAAATGTGAAATAATTATCCTATTTTCTAAGAAAGTTCTGTTCCGTTTTGTTGAAAACGTACACTAAAATAAATTAACTTTATACATGTTGTTGGTGACACTGATGTAATATATTCGCTTCATTTCATTTAGCTATTATATTCCATAGATCTTATATTAGCAATGAAGCTTTAAGATGTGTAACAAGTCAAAATTTTATAATATTACAGTTACAATTTTTACAATATTTTACAATTTTTACAGTTTCACAATTTTGTAATTTTCTACAATTTTTTCAACTTTCTACAAATTTTTTTACAATATTTTTGGCGAGATGTAGTGAGATCAGATGAGGTCCGAGAATTCGCCAAAAGATTACCTGGCATTTGCCTCAGTGTAAATTCAGATTTGCCTCCTTCCACTTCAAGACAAGCTAAATGTTATATAGTTTTGACATGGTGGAAAAAAACATTTACAGACAATGAAAGTTACACTTACTTACTTACTGGCTTTTAAGGAACCCTGAGGTTCATTGCCGCCCTCACATAAGCCCGCCATTGGACCCTATCCTGAGCAAGATTAATCCAGTCTCTACCATCATATCCCACCTCCCTCAAATCCATTTTAATATTATTTTCCCATCTACGTCTCGGCCTCCCCAAAGGTCTTTCCCCTCTGGCCGCCCAACTAACACTCTATATGCATTTCTGGATTCGCCCATACGTGCTACATGCCCTGCCCATCTCAAACGTCTGGATTTAATGTTCCTAATTATGTCAGGTGAAGGATACAATGCATGCAGCTCTGCGTTGTGTAACTTTCTGCATTCTCCTGTAACTTCATCCCTCTTAGCCCCAAATATTTTCCTAAGAACCTTATTCTCAAAAATCCTCAATCTCTCTTCCTCTCTCAAAGTGAGAGTCCAAGTTTCACAGCCATAAAGAACAACCGGTAATATAACTGTTTTATAAATTCTAACTTTCAGATTTTTTGACAGCAGACTAGATGACAAAAGCTTCTCAACCGAATAATAACAGGCATTTCCCATATTTATTCTGTGTTTAATTTCCTCCCGAGTGTCATTTATATTTGTTACTGTTGCTCCAAGATATTTGAATTTTTCCACCTCTTGGAAGGATAAATCTCCAACTTTTATAGTTACACTACTATAACATAAATTGGAAATCATTTCAGTTAATTCTTGAAATTTAAATATTAGAACACCATATATATAATATAGCCATGAGTATTTCAAAAGCATTTGTTTATAATAAAATAAAATTGAAAAAAATAACACTGTAAAAATAAATAAATAAATAAACAAATAAATAAATAAATAAATAAATAAATAAATAAATAAATAAATAAGTATAAAACTAATACCTAAATCAAATTTCAGTTCTTTGTTGAAATTCAAATATTTGAGCACCATGTTTACTACACCTCGGAAAAAGGCTTTACTTATAATATTATTTCATAAAGAAATACTTTTAGAAGAACCATAAAACATAGAAATAAAAACATAAAATAATTGGGAGAAAACATAATATAATATGAACAATAACATATTTTTTTATAAATAACACAAAATAAATTAACTTGGAAGTAAAAAAAAACTAAGAAACTAAAAAAGTTAAGCTACAGATTAAACTTTATATCGTGGAATTTCCATGACAGACTACCAAGGGTGGTAACAAAATCACCCCACATGAATAATATGAATTACATCTTAAAGTAAGTTAATTATTTATGCTATTCTTAATTCAAATTGTTAGTAGACATATAATGAAAAATATTCGGAATTTAAAAAAAGAATTACGTAGGAAAATATTAAAAAATCATAAGTGAGGTAATCATATTACTCCTCTTGATAGCAGGACAGTTAACTCCTACATTGACATCTGAACTAGGTCATTTCGGATGGTTAATAATAAATTATTGTCCTGTAGTTCTACTTTCAATTACGTTATAATAAAATTATAAACATATTTTTTGGGGGGGGGCGGGAATTACATTTCTGGCATCATTTGTATGTACATATCCGTAACGTTTTTTCTTTTTTTAATTTTTTAGATTGAACTATCCAGCTCCTTTCTTTTATCACTGTTCCTATTTTGATCCATTTGGTTATACTTGCAAAGAACCTCAAGAATTTAATAAAAAAATATTCATTTCTCGTTTTACAAGTCTTTTCTTGATCCATCTCTCGTATCCACATTGATTACTATTTAATGAACATTGTTATAGGACAACTTATAAAAATTAATATTATTATTAGATTACCACTACTACTATAATAATAATAATAATAATAAAAATAATAATAATAATAATAATAATAAAAATAATAATAATGATGTTAGAATTTATAAAACAGTTATATTACAGGTTGATCTGTCTGGTTGTGAAACTTGGATTCTCACTTTGAGAGAGGAACAGAGGTTAAGGATATTGAGAATAAGGTGCTTAGGAACATATTTGGGGCTAAGAGGGATGAAGTTACAGGAGAATGGAGAGAGTTACACAACACAGAACTGCACGCATTGTATTCTTCACCTGACATAATTAGGAACATTAAATCCAGACGTTTGAGATGGGCAGGGCATGTAGCACGTATGGGCGAATCCAGAAATGCATATAGAGTGTCAATTGGAAGGCCGGAAGGAAAAAGACCTTTGGGGAGGCCGAGACGTAGATAGGAGGATAATATTAAAGTAGATTTGAGAGAGGTAGGATATGAAGGTAGGGATTCGATTAATCTTGCTCAGGATAGAGACCGATGACGGGCTTATGTGAGGGCGGCAATAAACCTTCGGGTTGCTCAAAAGCCATAAGTAAGTAAGTATTTCATATGCACGATATCCTTAAAAAAATAACTATTGAGATATTGAATATGAACAAAATTCGTCTGATATAGTGGTTTGAGAAAACGCTGTACACAGACAAATGACTGCTTGAAACTACTTTCTCAATATTAAACATGCGGGATACATAACCATATTTCCATGAGTGTATGTGGATATTTTATCAGGACCAAGTAGGCAGGCTATTTTGTCTTATTTCTTGCTTTAATCACGGAGTATACTATTTCCTTGCCAAAGTTACTTGATTGCAGATTCAGAGCAAGAAGAATAGGGCATGCAAGGGAATGCTGAAAATAAATTGTGGAAGGAAATGTGGAACTAATATCTTCGTAACCGAAAGAGACCTTTCCTTTAATCAGCTTGTGACATTGATGGCGTTGGTGATATCGTTGTTAATTACATGGGAAATTTCGCCGACTTACTTGTTACATAAAACATTGTGGCGTATGTCATGTTTGACATCTCCTGCAGACGCCAAACTGGGTCACATTCATCAGCCAGTAATGACAGCGTCTGTGTATACATATGCGACAAGCACTGCGAACTGAATACAGTTGTGTAAACATGTATGGGGCCCATGTGAAACTGTTCGAAAGTACTAGCTTTGACTTATCAAATTTTTCTGTATGCCATTACATACGAGCCGAATCCAGAAAGTAAGTTTCCCGATTTTTTCCAATTGAAAGTAAACGTAATTAGCCGTGTCAATTGCGCATGCGTAACAGATCTATGGCGTATCAATCATATGCCAGCCGGACAGGTCCCGCCTGGTGCCAGTAGCGTGGCAGCAGTGGTCCGAAATGGAAGCTCTTGTTCCTTCTCCCGCCGCCTGCGAGGTTCGGCCGGTGATAAAGTTCTTTAATGCACAAAGCATTGCGCCAATTGAAATTCATCGGCAGCTCTGTCAGGGCTATGGGCTGCACATCATGAGTAAGCAGATGGTGCGTCGCTGGTGTAGGCAGTTTTCCGAAGGTCGTCAAAGTGTCCATGATGAAGAGCGCAGTGGGCGACCGTCCCTCATCAATGTTGATCGTGTTGAGCTGGTGCGGCAGTGCGTCATGGAGAACCGTCGCTTCACGATTACGGAGTTGAGCAGCCATTTTCCGCAGATATCGCGATCCTTGTTGCATGAGATTGTCACTAAACACCTACTGTTCAAAAAAGTGTGGGTGCCGAAAAACCTGACATCCGAACACAAAATGCAACGTTTAGGAGCAGCACTGACATTTCTGCAACGGTATCACGATGACGGCGACGAGTTCCTCGACAGGATCGTCACGGGCGATGAGACTTGGATTTTGCACTTCACCCCGGAAACCAACCAGCAGTCAATGCATTGGCGGCATAGTGGATCTCCGGTCAGGACGAAATTCAAACAGACGCTGTCGGTACGCAAAGTGACTTGCACGGTGTTCTGGGACAGGAAGGGCATTCTTCTCATTGACTTCCTTCCAAGAGGTGAAACAGTGAACGCTGACCGTTACTGTGAAACACTGCGAAAACTGCGACGTGCCATTCAAAACAAGAGGCGTGGAATGCTTACTGCAGGTGTTGTGCTCCTCCATGACAATGCTCATCCACATACGGCTCGGCGCACAGCAGCTGTTTTGACGGAATTTGGCTGGGAGTTGTTTAATTATTCACCCTACAGTCCTGATCTTGCTCCCAGCGATTTTCACGTTTTCTTGTACCTTAAGAAATTCCTGTCCTCCGGTGAGCGTTTTGGCAACGACGAAGAGCTGAAGACGTCTGTGACACGCTGGTTCCATTCACAGGCGGCAGAGTCTACGACAGAGGGATACAAAAGTTGATCCCACGATACGACAAGTGTCTCAATTCTGACGGTGGCTATGTTGAAAAATAGCTGAAACATTGCTGTACCTGTTGCAAAGGAATGTTTTCCTGAAAGTGTGTGTTCTTTTTTTTTTAATAGGGAAACTTACTTTCTGGATGCGCCTCGTATATTTCACTGTATTATATTATTAGCTACAAATCAAGCAGTACAAATTTTTATTTTTGGTAAGAAAATCCTGTAAGAACTAATGAGGAATTGCAAGAACATAGGCCAGGGTGATTTTGTAGTTGAAAATCGAAAAAAAATCTGTACAAAGTAACTATGGAATTCACGACACATTTTTAGCTTCAGAATATTCGCTAATTAAAGAAATTATACTCCTGAATAGTTCATTCTTTTTCTGTTCTATTCTTTTATCCTTAAAACTCTAGAATAATGGTATTTTACAAACAACTTCAAATTAGTGGAACTCTGAAAATATTGAGATTAGGACAAAAGTTTCTATGACATTTCTTGCTCAGAATATCTTCGGAAATACGCTCCGTAAGGGACGGTAAATCTTCGTGAATCTGCCTGTATACAGGGTGGTCCGTAAGTGATGTCATGAATTTCAGGGAGTTATTTTTTTAGATATTTGAAACAACAACTGTAATTCAATTTTACTCGTTTTTGCCTCCTTTCTGAGATAATTTTTATATGAAACATTTCATAGCGTGTTTTGAGAAAGTCATTGATTGACTTACCAATATTCTCAGTCAATTAAAGAGGAGAGTGTATTGTGTAATAATAGTATATTATGCAACGAGCCTATAATGGTAGTAATTAAGACGCGAGTATGTTTGTTTATGAAACGAGCGCAAGCGAGTTTCATAATTTTCATACGAGCGTCTTAATTACCATTATAGGCAAGTTTCATACGACTTTTTATGCTCGATCATATTTCTAACTTGAAATTATTCATAAGTATTCATGTTATGGTTATGTAAGTGAGGAGCGGAACTGACCTGAATTGTGAGATGTGCGCAGACGCGAAAGTATTGATTTTTTCCGAAACACGAATGTCATTGACCTTGATATAATGTAGAGAATAACATGAACATTAGGCTTGATATAACCTGGAAATTGATTTAGAATTGAAAAAAGAGGTGACAAATTGAATTTATTTCAATATTATTTAGAATTAACGCTAATTATTATAGTAACAGAACATAACCTTCTGCGACAGTATTGGATTTCCAGCCTCCGTGACTTTTCGCTAATTATCTTTCGATTGCATATCCGAGAATAAAATCGATACTTGCGGTTTTATAATGGTACAATCAGTACAATGGTGATTTCTCATTGGCTGAACAACATAATTATATCGAATAGGTGTACTTTAATGAGGTGCATTAAAGGGCTACTACCAGGTGTATAATTATTACATTTCGGCATGGTCGATCATAAATAATTTAAAGAATTTTCATTTTATCCTTACGCAGAAATTTGATCCAAACAATTGTAACATTTTAAAATTCCTTTTCAGAACGAAAAGTTACATTTTGTTCGGAAAAATAACCACCTGAAATTAATAACATTACTTACGGTCCATGCTGTATTTGCGATTTTCTATCTTATTTTATGCTATTGTTACAGCCTAATATATATAGTCACGAAGGTCAATACGTAGTAAATATGCATCCATAGATAGTTGCTAACCACTAGCATCGCTACTATCGCCTCATTATATACAATGCGAAATAGTACCGGCACAGTCTATTGTTCCTAGCTCCCTAACAACTCAAGCTTCGTCCTTCCTTAATATATCAATATCAAACCATCCCTTCTGAACTTATACCAAAAAAGTTCTTGGATGACGCCGACAAATTAATAAAAAGTGCACTGAAAGCGGTACTGAATCTGCCTACAGACATTCCTGATGCAATGATTTATAGTCCCAGGAAGTACAAAGGACTAGGAATTTTTCGAACAAAATGGGAAGCACTACTACAACAAATTAATGCCCTTCGATGTTTACACAAATCTCAAAACCCATACATCATACAAACACGTCAGGTTCATGAGGAGAGCATTAGATGTGCCCAATCTCTGAACACTGTTCCAGAAGATGCCTAATTTCATAAGAATGAACATTTCTTAAATGTTACAAAGATTCGTAACCTTCTGAGGAACAGAGAATTTGATATTTGGTGTCGTCATCCACAGAAAGGGAAAGGCGTATATTTTTATTTAAACAATATCCTGGTGCCAACAAATGGATTTGTAAACACGAAGGACTCTCCAAAAACGAATGGCGGGATGGCATTAAAATGGTTGGAAATGTTGCTGCAGTACGTGCTGTGCCGGGAAGATCTCAGGACAACCGTTGTAGGCATTGCCACAACGAGGTTGAAACTCTTGCACACGTCCTGGGATCCTGTCCGCACGGCGAAGCTCTGTGAAACGCTAGACACCACCAACTACGATCAATTATAGCCACTGCTCTTAAAGATGCCGAAAACAACACCTTTGAAGAAGTACATGGGCTCTCCGTCACTGGCAGTACACGGCGCATAGATATAATAGCTTTCAAGGAATCTACAAGATCTGGATACATAATTGATCCCACTGTGCGTTTCGAAACGGATGAGGAACAGCCAGCAGAAGTGGATAATGAAAAAAAGAATATCTACAATCCTACCATTCCCTATTACCTCAAAAAATGCCAGCTAAAAGAGCTTGAAGTAATCGGACTTCTGGTTGGAGCAAGAGGTACCGCTACTCTCTTCATGAAAGATGTGTTTAAGAGGCTTGGAATACCTACATCTATTATTCCGATTGTAACCTTAGTTGCATTGAAAGGGTCAATTGCTCTTCTGAAGAATCATCTATATTCGAAATCAAACTAAGTTCAGTAGCATTCTTTACTTTTTTGTAACACTTACCTTTCTAAAAATAGGTATATTTCCACTAATCTCAAAAAAAATTATTTGCAGCTATGTACTTGTAAGAATTTCATTGTTAAAACAAAATTATTGGTTTTTCATGAACTTGTAAAAATTTCCTTGGTTAAGTACTCTTTGTCCCTTGTGGCAGCTCACGAATGGTGAGAAGATATATAAATTTATTTATTTATTTACTAGACTGTGCTATTGTTGTAATTATGTGACTTATTTATGTCATCTTTGATCAGCAATAAACCAAGTTCACATAATGTAAGACCAATCTTATGAAACATAAATACAAATTATTTCATTATCTTCGATCAAAAGTGAATTTCAGTTAGTAGTGTTCATGTAACAGGGTGTTACAAGGTTAACATGCCCATCACTGTTACTGTTAAAGCACAGTTACTGATTTGTAAAGGGAAACAGGCTGGTGAGTGCCGGTCTGCATACGTATGTATTTTGATTTCAATAACGAAAACACGCCCTCTTCAACCAGCATGATGAGTTTGAGCATTGTATTCTGCGAGGTTTACGTAATGTTTTTGTGTCATAATGCATTCAGAGCCTTTGATTCGTTAAATATTTAACCAGTTTTCAATGCATCTGCTTCATAATTAGTTATCAACATTTAAATGTTTTTAATGCTATTCATTAGCATTCATAAAATATTCTGTGTTCCTTGTTAATATTACATAACATTTGATTAATATCATCAATAGAACTGTGTAATATTTAACAGCAAATAAAGGGGTAAATATAGTTAGAAATATTTGTTTTGTGCAACATCTGTGTACGTTTCCCTTTTTCATAGCGTTTGAAAGCTGTTTTTTTTTTTATTTATAACGAGTCTTTATGAAAAACATAGTACGAAATTTTATATGATATTACTCTGTGGAATATACATCATGGTTTTCAAAACCAAAGTTACAGAAATAGCACAAAATAATCAGTGATACTGTGGAGATGCTGGAAAAATGGAAATATTGATGGCTGGTTGCTCTGAACTTTGTTGCATGTAGATGCGGGACATTTTGAATAAATGTTGTAATTTAAGAAGCTATGAATTTCTAGTGTTTTCCTTAATACTCTTACTAATACGATAACGGTACCATGTTGTCTGACAAAAAAACTTTGCCTTATCCTCCCCAACTAACTTTTTAAAAAAATTCTGGTACTGACATACAGTTACAGATTAATTGTTGAGCAACTTTTATCTATAAAATATTCAGCAAACTACTAGATAATAAATATAACCATAAGTCCAGCTTAACCTTCGAACATAAAATTTAAGAAATAGTCAATTATTACGCTAAAAATCGTCATATAAATATTCACCACTGTTAAGAATGTGTTCTAAATTCATTATTGGTTATGCAAAATATGGGAGCTATGTTTCAGCATTTCTTATTGGTAAATTAAATATGAACCTTTTCTTATTAGTGAAGAGAGTCGATTTAAAATAATATTGCTACGTATTTGTTACTCTCTAATTTTTATTTATATATTTACATCTGTATTTATTTCTAGCTCTCTAATTTTCATTTTTATGACATGCGTGATTATGATTTTGTACTGTCTATTGCAGTAGGGGTTTGCTTTGTTATAGACAAAGAAGTAAATAAATAGATACCTACATGGATAGATGGATGGATGGATGGATGGATGGATGGATATAGGTAAGTATAGATGGATATGTAGATCGGTGGATGGAAATACAGATGGACGGACGGACCGAAGGAGAAATGGATAATTAAAAAAATGTATGAGTGAATGGTGAATGAGTAAATAAATAGATCAATAAATTAATGAATAAATAAGTAAATAAATAAGTAAATAAATAATAATTAAACAAATAAATAATGCATAAGTAAATAAATAATAAATAAGTGAATAACAAAATAAATAAGTGAATAAATAAATATGTAGGTATATAAGTAATTAAATACCTAAATAAATAATTAAGTAAAGAAATAATTAAGTAATTAAAAAATAAGTGACTAAATAAATAAATAATAGATAAATAAACAAATAAATAAATAATAGACAGATAAATAAATAAATAAATATTAAATTATAAAAAATAAATAAATATGTAATAGATAAATAAATAGATAAATAAATAAATGAATAATAAATGAATAAATAATAAATAAATGAATAATAAATGAATAAATAATAAATCAATAAATAAATAATAAATAAGAAAATAATAAATAAATAATAAGTAAATAAGTAAATAAAAATAATAAATTAATAATACGTAAATAAATAATAAATCAATAAATAAATAAGTAAATAATAGGCTAAATAATGAATCAATAAATAAATAATAAGTAAATAAATACATAATAAATAACTGATAAATAAATAATAAGTAAATAAATAATAAATAAATAACTAAATAGTAAATAAATTCATAAATATAAATAAATAAATAAATAAATAGGACCTGAGGAGGATGGAATGAGTGAGAAAGGAGAGTGAGTGAATAAAGAAAGTCAACCGCCGTGGAGTAACGGTTAGTGTGCCTGACTGTAAAACGACCTCACCCGGGTTCAAATCCTGGTTGAACAAGCTACCTGGATTAGATTCTTTCCGGGGTTTTCCCTCAGCCCATTAAGAGCAAATGTTGGATAACTTTCGACGCTGGACCTGGCATTATCACCGTCATCTCATTCAGACGCTAGATAAACATAAAACGTCGTAAAGTAACCAATAAAAAATAAAAAGAATAAACAATAAATAAAGAAGTGACGAAATAAAGAAAGAAATAACAAAATATTTCTATGTAAATTGGAACATTTCTAACCTGAGAATACCTGTTTCCAAACATTTATAACAGCTGAATAAGCTATTGTATTTTCTCCCCAATGCTTCTAAAATACGTTTTCATATCCTTTGTAAGTTTGCATGTGGTATATTTCTTTTTTTGTGGGAATTGTACAATCAGAATAGTTAACAAGTAGAGGGCCCTTGCGGATCGTAGTTGAAGATCCCAGACCATCTTGTGTGTAGCATGCCAGGGGACAGTCTCTATGGATTGAACAACAAAGTAGTTTTTTCTTCTGAAAGAGTAAGAGAGAGAGAGTAGGGGAAAGGAAATGTTGTTTGGTTGGAGAACTTGCATTTCTTTATCCGGTTAGAATCGCATGGGAACTACACTTTTCAGCCTTCATGACCTAAAATTCTGACCATAATTTTTTGTGTATTACACAGAAATTCCTCGTGACAGTTTATTTCAAGTTTATTAAATGTAATAATGCAGGACTGCAGCTATACAAGGGGTAAGACGCGTGTCTTCCTTATTGAATGGTTGTCACTGTTGTGGGGATGGATAGGAGACCATTCTTTGTCATGCTGTTCCCTCTTTCATTTTGACCTGAAACTCTGGCTCTTTATCTGGGAAGTCTTACAACGTAACCGATAGAATCTAAAAAATTATCAATCTGATTGAGCTATATGATGATATTGATTTTTTAGGCCTACAGAATTTCTTGCTAACGTTACTATTTATTATAAACGGACCCCGGCGTAGCCCAATGATAGAGCACTCAGTACGTAGAACTGAAGATCCTGGATTCGATCCCCAATGCCGGAGCGACTTTTTGTCCGTTAATAATAATAATAATAATAATAATAATAATAATAATATCATCACTTAGAGTATCCATAAAATATGAATATTTAGATGTCAAAATTAATAATTTATATGTTCGCCAAATTACTCTTCAAGGACAGACCACTCATATAAATTGAGGAAAAGAAGACAGAGGACGGACACTGGAAAGTTTTCTTTTCTCAGTCGTACTATCAGAGACTGGAATGCTTTACCTGCAGATTTACTAAAGGCTTTATTAATAAACAAAAATGTATTTAAAGATAGGCTTTAGAACTTTATTATAGACGGTAGTATATTATACACGCTATTTAAAGGGTGTAATTGATATTTTGTTATTGAAGTGTTGTATCAGCGAAGAAGTGTGTTGTGTCAGAGAAGTGTGAAGTGTGTTGTGTAAGTGAAGTGTTTTTCTGTCAGTGAAGCTTTAGAGTTTATAGTGGCAGTGCAAAGTATTTGAACAGTGAAATGTTTTTGAAGTGTTAGTGAAATCAGGATAGAATCAGTGAAATGTGTCGTAGTTCCAGTGCAGTGAGTCAGTTGTCGGCGAAATGAATGTAGTGCTGGAAGATACTTGTGCAGGTATGAACATATCATAACTTAGGGTTAAGATGCAAATTAGATTTACTTTAAATATTATTTTTAGTGATCGTGCTTCATTTAATTTAGGGTGCTCCCTATTATTACTAGTTAATTATTATTATTAATTGTTATTAGTATTAATTTATTAGTAATTATATTTTTCATTAGTTGTGTTTATTATTAATTGTCATTATTGAGTGTAATTAGTTACCACTGCCACTGGGTATATACCCATTTGCGGTGTGAATAAATACATACATACATCGTTATCTTTTTCACTTGTCCATACCACTCGAAATTATCTGTAATGTACATAATCGAAAATTGAGTTGTTCATAATAATTTCTTGTCTAATCACATCATTTCTTATTCTTTCACATCTAGAAGATCTAGCTGAACGTCTCAAAAAATCCATTTCCATTGATAATAATTTTTACCGCAAATTTTTAATATTCTTCCAAGTTTCCGCTCCATTTGTCACTCTGCTTCGAACTATAAGTATATATTTGAATATTGGTTCTTTAAATACGAATGTCTAAAGCAGGCTTGCACAAGGTTTGCGCTCTCCGAGTCGGCTCACAGCTCGAGAGAGGAATGCAGATATTAGCTGCCCTCTGTATAAGGGTGGACTGGAAGAAGGGATGATCTCGTACAAAATGTACACAAAAGTACTACTACGAGTGTTCATGAAATGAATTCCCGTTCAGTGTTTACAAAACTATCTTGGACTATTATTAATTAATAAAGAAATATTTATTTTACAGAAATAATAGAAACTCTACAGCTACTTAAATATACAATATCATTTTGTTACATTTTTATTTATCAGTACATCAGAATGGGGTTTTATGCTGTTGACAGCTGAAAGAAACAGTACTGATCGTAATGAAACCTCAGTTACAGATGTTCAATGTCTGCCTTTATTTAAAGTTTAAAATAGAAAACAGTTGCTCACAAATATAAATGTTGAGCCAAACATAGCAATCATTTTCACAGCCAGCTTGTGTAGTCGTAGATATTATTGCTGAGGTTTAGTCTTGTAAAACTCAACCAGCCTAGTACTATTATTCAAACGGTCTTTAGCCCTTAGGCCACATTGAAGATCAATAAGCTCAAGCTGTAAATTGTATGACACTGTTTCAACTGGTGTTAAAGGAATTTATTATGACTATTACACTCTTACTAAGTCATACTACTTTTGACCAATAAAACGGCACGAAAGGACGTATTTCAACCAATCATGGCTGCTTATCGCACAATTTTATCGCGTCCCTAGCATTTGTTTAATTTTATCGTGTCCCTAGCATTTGTTTAATTTTATCGCGTCCCTAGCATTTGTTTCTTTGTTTGCCAACATTTGAAACTGCGGTGGTCATGACGTTATATATATATATATATATATATATATATATATATATATATATATATATAATTACAAACCACTCCAGTCGATGCACAGGAGTTTCAAATATGACTCGCATTGGCATTCAAGAACAAGAATTAATAAAAATCACTGATGATACCTATGAATCTTCTGAAATCCGATTTGCAAATAAATGAAGAGCACCATTCGGAAATCCTGAATAGGTTGAATACACCATGTAGGCCTAAATCAACTAGTTCCACTTCTATTACGCACACGTCCAATATAACATCAATTGAACCACCAACCACATTCAAATTTGAAAATTGTACATTTAATAATCATTCCTTTTAAAATTATTCATGTTTATTTTTTATGTCGTCGTCGTTAATTAAAACTTTTATAACACTTGTGTATATTAGTTAGGTTATGTTATAGCTTCTGCTATATGATATTATGGATAGTCACGTATGAGAGATTGTTTAATATTAATATTTATTGAAAATCATCTGTCAAGTGACGTTGATTACTGGGATTCGGATAATTGAAGTGGAATGTAACTGTCTTAATAAAAATGAAACTGAATCAACAAAGTCTTCTTGACTAGTAACCGTCTACAGAGTTCAATGAAGATTCCATAGTTGGCACAACTGCCATCTAGCGTAATGGTGCAATAATACATTTGAAGACAGGTTTATTTTCGTAAGTCAATTAATATTTTATTGTATTGCAGTACTTTGTTACTTATAATCTTTATATACTTTCTTCTAATCATGTAATAGTCAATTAATCCCACTCGAGTTTTGATTTTCTCTAGATACATCTAAACCTCTAGTGAGATTACTGTTGATAACTTTAAACTTCTTTCCAATTAAGACAAGATCTTGGAACCTAGAATTAAATTCATTTTGAATTTAAATTAATATTTGCACATAATCGTTTAACATGGCTTCATCACGAGCAGTTTCTGTCGTTAGAAAATGAGTCATATTACCTTCCCGAAACTGACTTACGAAAAGTGTAAGTTTACGACTGAAATCCCGAAATTTATTTCAACATATCAACAATGAGCTGGCCTTTTCCCTGAAGAGAGACATTTAAATCGTTGAAGATTAATAAATTCTAACGTACCCTACCTCATGTAATAATGCAACTTTCAACTCCTGAACCTTTTTACTGCGATCTTCACCAACAAAACCATCGTATCTCTATGTGTGGACTAGTAATGACGCATTATATTATGTTTTCCTCTTTCCTTCAAACTTTTGTGACAGATAAGTGTTGACTCCAGCTGCTGTGAAAAAATATGCATTTTCCCATGCAATATGAAAGAATTTGCCTGATGATCACTTTTCTGTCTCTTAGATTCCTCCATTATGTAGCCGTAGATAGGCAAAGTGAAATAGCTACTGATAATACACATTACACCAGATAGCTGCGTGAACTTTCCTCTACCTATAGCAGGCCTACGTCATTCCGACGTACCTTTCCGGCGAGCTGTTAGACGATTCTCCCGCTCTAACTTTAGTACAAAGTCCTACCTCCCTAGTATTTGAAAGAAGTTTTTCTACGAAAGTTTGGAATAATAGGTTTTCTGTCAACAGAACTAACATTGGAAGTACGATTCCTACATTTAATACGGAAAAAAATTTCCCATCGGACTTTCCGCACACAACAGTCTTCGCTCCTAAATGAAATATAGAACGTTTCACATTTATATTTTTCTTTTCTTCTTCTTCAATATTGCTGTCACATTTGGTGGTGTGCCTACAAACTAACTCGTCTTTCTTCCCATCTTCAAAATCCATAATTCAGAACGACTTAAATATTGAATCATTAAGCAGACAAAATGTCGTCGAAACTGAATAGCTCTTTATATCAACAATGGATTTCTACTAGTGTCTTAGCAACAAACCTGATGACGTAGTTGAAAACGCGTTTTAGCGTTTTTTTAAATATTTTCAATTGTAATTAATTAATTACATTCAATTATAATATTTTCGTATAAAACATAGCGTGTAATACACATGTGAAAAGAGCTTTCACAAAATTCGTGTGATTGGGGCCCTCGCTTGCGTTCACGCTCCAAATTTCGTAATAGTTTTGCAATGAAGCCCTTCCTCCACTAGTATTACAATATACTATTGTGCTAGATCGTGCGTATTTGCTTGGTTTCCGCACAAAACCAACCCGCGGTAAGTCTAAAATTCCACACTCAGTATTCCCAACGTAACACACATAACAATTTCCCTCTTCTTACCGCTTAAGTGACATATTGATTTTACTGCTTTAGGCTTTTAACATATTATTTTTAGAGACGTTCAATATAGTAATAATTATAAATTGGAAACTTACCACTGCAATTTCACCTAAATTGCACTGTTAATTATTGTTTTTAAATATTTGCATTTCGTGATGCATGTAACATTAAGGAAGCTGTTTGTTTTAAGTTCGCATTTATAGACTGGGGGAAAAAAAGACAGACGTATATCACGGCCTGCTGGAGTATAGTAAACACAGAAAACATTTTAAAGCAACAATGTTGAAGATAGATATTTTTGTTTTCCAAATTTGCCGTCATTGAACGGAAACCAAGATGGAGATTTCATTGCAACTAATTAGAAATTCCTCTTTCAGGTATGTAATAAATGATCTTCGCACAAAATAATGTACGATACACGAGCGGTATGTTTTCTTTAAATTCTCGGAAATTAAAGAAGCTCAACTACGTTTCGCTTTTTCAAACTTTTCCTCTAACATGAAAACTTCAACATACCGCTCTTGTAACGCATATTACTATTGTGTCTAAAGTGCGCAATATCTCAAGGGAACCTTGCAAAATATGGAGATGTTAAATGTTATGTTTCATTTAACGACGCTCGCAACTGCAGAGGTTATATCAGCTTCGCCGGATGTGCCATTCACCTGGCCCGGGACCGAACCCGCAACCTTGGGTATAGAAGGCCAGCGCTATACCAACTCGCCAACCAGGCAAAAATGGATCCTAATGGCAAAACCAGTAGCAGAATTGCGATTGTCGTAAACTGCTAGGATTGAATAAGGGATATTCGGTTACAGCGAATACCAGACTGCAGAAAGCAGATATTTACACTTAGTTAGGATGTGCTGGGAGTGTCAGCCAACACGACTGGAAGTCAGACGTCCCGCATCACGCCTGTGTGAACGCGAATACCTTCTAATTAATCTGCATGTTCTATACAACTTGGCACCTTTCCTACTTTGGCGAAGGGTGGAAACATCTTGAAGCTCCGGGCTGATACAGAGTTCCCCCCCGCCCCGTCTTCATGGTGGGAAGTAGTAATGAAGTTTGAGTACTTTCTAACGAACTAAACTTAAGCTGATCCATCATAAATGATACAAATACTGAGTAATAAGTCTAATGAAACACTGTTAGCTATTCCACTTGGTTCATACGTGGATCATGATGCCTTGTTAGTCTGCAAAAGAAAGAACTGAAGTTCAAATCCAAACTTAGTGTCCATAAATGTTTGATTATGTAGATTTCAATACTTTATTTTTCGCATTCCAGTACTTGTTTTAATAATTTCTTTATGCTCGACCATGCCGAAATGTAGTAATTAGCAGTTCTTTAATGCATGTCATTAAAGTACACCTACTCATTAAAGTACAGGTCTTCAGCCAATGATAACTCAGCTTACATGTGTTCAGCCAATGACAAGTCAGCTTTGTACCGTTATAAAACCGCAAGTATCGATTATTCTCGGATATGCAATCGAAAGACAATTAGCGAAAAGTCACGGAGGCTGGAAATCCAATACTGTCGCAGAAGGTTATGTTCTGTTACTATAATAATTAGCGTTAATTGTAAATAATATTCAAATAAATTCAATTCGTCATCTCGTTTTTCAATGTCAAATTCAATAATCAAGGGTATAATATTATAATATTATCAAGTTTAACGGGACTACGTCAAGGTCAATGACGTTATTGTTCCTCGGAAAAAATCAATACTTTCGCGTCTGCGCACATCTTACAATTCACGACCTAGAACAAGGTCACTTCCGATCTTGTCAGATACAAATAAAATGTATACATCTGAATGCTGTAATTTTAAGTTAGAAATATGGTCGAGCATAAAAAGTCGTATGAAACTCGCCTATAATGGTAATTAAGAAGCTCGTATGAAAATTATGAAACTCGCTTGCGCTCGTTTCATAAATATCCAAACTCGATTCTTAATTACTATTATTATAGGCTCGTTGCATAGTGTACTATTATGCTCGACCATGCCGAAATGTAGTAATTATACACCTGGTAGTAGCCCTTTAATGCACCTCATTAAAGTACACCTATTCATTATAATTCAGTTGTTCAGCCAATGAGAAATCACCATTGTACCATTATTAAACCGCAAGTATCGATTATTCTCGGATATGCAATCGAAAGACAATTAGTAAAAAGTCACGGAGGCTGGAAATCTAATACTGTCGCAGAAGGTTATGTTCTGTTACTATAATAATTAGCGTTAATTGTAAATAATATTCAAATAAATTCAATTTGTCATCTCGGTTTTCAATTCTAAATGAATTTCCAGGTTATATCAAGCCTAATGTTCATGTTATTCTCTAAATTATATCAAGGTCGATAACATTCGTACCTCGGAAAAAATAAATACTTTCGCGTCTGCGCACATCTCACAATTCAGGTCAGTTCCGCTCCTCACTTACATAACCATAACATGAATACTTCTGAATAATTTAAAGTTAGAAATATGGTCGAGCATAAAAAGTCGTATGAAACTTGCCTATAATGGTAATTAAGACGCTCGTATGAAAATTATGAAACTCGCTTGCGCTCGTTTCATAAACAAACCTACTCGCGTCTTAATTACTACCATTATAGGCTCTTTGCATAATGTACTATTAACGATGCTGTATCAATGACATGATTATGTAATAATGCTTTATTTATTCTGGCAGTGTTAAGGCCATGTGACTTTCTCTTCCATTCAACCAAAGAATACAAAGGAAATATATTATAATAATTATAATGTTAATACATAAGAATGTTATAGATATACCTAAGAAAAAATCCAAACCAGAAAAATATGCATAAGCCAGATGATTATCTAACTTAAATTAGGTCTGTTCCAAACCGTATTAAGTCCGCTTGATGTAATTTTTTTTCAGGAGAGAAGAAAAACTGTTTATGTGCCAACTAAGGGAGGTGAATTAAAATACTAAAATTATTTATTAATTATTGGAAAAACTTAATTTATCAGAATCAGTTTTATTTGAAATCACTTTTACATCAGGCTGCCCTGAAATTCAGAAAATATCATGGACATAATACGATTTGACGTGAACATAAAAAAAATTCTTCCTCAATATTTGTAAAAATGTAATCAAAGTAATTGTATAAGTAATAGGTAACACTCCTTGATTTACTTCTATGTACCCATAATATTCCAAGTAAGTTACATCGAGCCACCCCTTTCTTAGGAGGCCTTTGCCCTACACGGGACACTACCAGGCTATTCATTCATTCATTCATTCATTCACCCATAATATTAAATCATAAAAGTATAATTTTCATTAATGCTAACTATTTTGATCAGCTTTTCTTTTTTGTTGAGAAAACTCTTTCCTTGATCCTGCGAATACCAATTATGTTCGAGAATTGGACAACAGTGGAACCGACCTTCCCTATGCTAGCATGGCGATTCGAACAGTGTTAAATCAGGATACTAATCAATTTTTCTGCAGATTGAAGCAAGAATATCCTATTGTACATTACATGATTATTGAGGAAAACAATTTTTAATGAAAATAAGTCTCCTAAACACCAATTAAATCAATTTTCATTGCATCTTTTCAAATGCCTTTAGGGTTACGACAAAAATCGACGTAAAATGAATTTCAATAATTATGCAGGTTTTTTTTTTCTTTTGCCATAATTCTATTTTACTACACGATTTATAAATATTCATCTACTATTAGGAATAGATCAATTTTCATTGCATTGTTTCAAATGTCTTTCGGGTTACGACAACAATCGACGTGAAATGAATTTCAATAACTGCCAAGGCGACCTCGTGTGTACCACTGCTTTGGAACACTGAGCATGCGTAATGCATTGAATCTGGAACTTTGAAAATTTAGGCGGGCAATATTTTTTTTCTGGTATTAGCTGTACGTGGGTTGCCCAGAAATTACTATATCACATAATTTTGTCCTCCAAAACAATTTGTTAAAAACAATAATTTCATCAGTTCTAATTTTTTTTAGTTTCTTGTGTTTGCGAACAAAGTTTCATAATGTTCCGGGAGATAGCGAAGCTGATGCAACAATGAAAGATGGAGTCTATCAGCGATATTCGTTACAAAGAACGCGCTGTAATGGAACTCCTTGTTGCGGAAGAAGAAACAGTGATGGATATTCACAATCGTTTATGTAAAGTCTATGGAAAATCTGCAGTTGACAGGAGCGCCGTTGGTCGCTGGTCAAAAAGAGTGAAGGCTTTAAAGATATGGTTCCGCTATGGCGACCATCGCTGAGCGAACAATGCTGCTAAATTAGCTCTACGTGTAAATATACGGAGCTGGTTTCTTTACAATGTTCAGCGCGAGTTGCAGCGAACTGCGCTGATGTTCATCGCTTTGGATTGACTTGGCTTCAAATTGACAGCGATGATTGTCGTTCATTTAGAAAACAAACGAATGACGATATCACAAATATGACTGCAAAACATCGTGTATTTAGCAGTTTCTAACAAATTAATGATGGAACTTTAATTAACCATGTTTCCGATCTATCTGCCCTGTACGAAATGTGTTAAAAAATACAGATATATGCATAAAAAGAAAATGTTGTGGAAGGAAGTTGGTGAAATTATAGGCAAGATTGGTAAAGTACCTGTATTTCAACATAATAATAATAGTAATAATAATAATAATAATAATAATAATAATAATAATAATCATAATAATAATAATAACAGTAATAATAATAATAATAATAGTAGTAGCCTAATAATAATAATAATAATAATAATAATAATAACAATAATAATATGTCTCGTGACGAGAATATTATAGGAAATGGAAATATAAAATTTGAAATTTCTCTTTTGAAGAGGTGGAAAAATTCAAATACCTGGGAGCAACAGTAACAAATATAAATGATACTCGGGAGGAAGTTAAACACAGAATAAATATGGGAAATGCCTGTTATTATTCGGTTGAGAAGCTTTTATCATCCAATCTGTTGTCAAAAAGTCTGAAAGTTACAATTTATAAAACAGTTACATTACCGGTTGTTCTTTATGGTTGTGAAACTTGGATTCTCACTTTGAGAGAGGAACATAGGTTAATGGTGTTTGAGAATAAGGTGCTTAGGAAAATATTTGGGGCTAAGAGGGATGAAGTTACACGAGAATGGAGAAAGTTACACAACACAGAACTGCACGCATTGTATTCTTCACCTGACACAATTAGAAACATTAAATCCAGACGTTTGAGATGGGCAGGGCATGTAGCACGTATGGGCGAATCCAGAAATGCATATGGTGTTTTAGTTGGGCGGCCGGAGGGAAAAAGGCCTTTGGTGAGTCCGAGACATAGATGGGAGGATAATATAGAAATGGATTTTAGCGAGGTGGGATATGATGATAGAGACGGGCTTAATCTTGCACAGGATAGGACCGATGGCGGGCTTATGTGAGGGCGGCAATGAACCTCCGGGTTCATTAATAGCCAGTAAGTAAGTAATAATAATAATAATAATAATAATAATAATAATAATAATAATAATAATAATAACAACATTTATTTAATCCGGCAGAGCTAAGGCCAAGAGGCCTTCTCTTCCGCCCAGCCAGACTCTAATTCTAATTGAATGCAATTACTGGCTTACATAGTTATTATATTAATATCTAAACCGTAAAACAACATGAAATTAAATTATGAAAGTAAAAGTAAGTAATGGAAGTTGGGTAAGTAATGTTAGTGAGACAATAATAAACATTAGTAAGAAATAATAAAAAAAAAATAATAATAATAATAACAATAATAATAATAGTAATAATAATAATATGAATAATAATAATGAGATAATTTAAATATTTATTCTGTGCTATATATATATATATATATATATATATATATATATATATATATATATATATATATATATATAACCATTAAACGTTGAGAAACTTTAACAGCTATATTTTTAACGAGAATTGTTAGAAAAATATTTCCTTAGTCTATTCTTAAATTGGTTTGATGCCTGACAGTCTCTGACATTACTCGGTAGGGAATCCCAAAGTCGAGGAACAGCCATAGTGAAAGAAGATGAGTATGAGGATGTTCGGTGGGAGGGAATGGATAATATTGAGGAGTGTTGTGATCGTGTGCCTAGATTATGGTGGGAGGATAAATTTTGAAAACGAGACGCGATATAGACAGGAGTGGAGAAATGCAGTATGTGAAAGAGGAGGGAAAGACAGTGGATTTTCCTACGATCTTTTAGACTGAGCCAGGACAACATTTCGAGGGATGTTGTTACGTGATCATAAGCTAATTCTTTGCATATTCCAATACATTAGAGAGACAATAAATGAAATATTACTTTAAAAACAATGTTTCTATTTTAAAGAAAAGCTTAATTTAGTGTTGTTAGAGCAGGGACGTTTACAGGTTAAAAAAATAGGACGATTATTTTACATTTTTACATTTTCTGGAGGTCTACAGTCAATAATACATAAATTGTTAAATATTCTAAATGCTTAACAAAGATTGGTATATGAGTTTGATGGGAGTAATTGTATTACCACCTTGGTATTAGTAACATGTCATAAACGTTGGTAGCAGGGGGGTTAACAACAGGTGAAAATTGAGAATTTTTAAAGAAATATAACTTTAATTGTATTTTGCCAAAATTTTTGTCCTATTGTTCCGGCCTCTAGTTATGACTATATATACGCTTTTATGTACGTTCCATTAAAAAAGTAGAAAAGCAAGTAGGTACCGTATGAAGTACTTACAGATAAATTAATCTGTATTTGAAAATCTTGTTAGATATTGATGCTGCAGTGATTGTGGGTAGTTGGTGAACAGTTTTCTTAACACCCTGTACTGTCTGTATGATGCTGGGTCCGGGTGATCAATAAAGACGGAGGAGAATCCCATCTCTCTCTCCCTCTCTCTTTCACCTTCCTTCCCTTACATTTTACGCCGAGATTCTTCTCTTTCCATTCCCAGTTCTTTTCAGCTTTCTTCTTGCAAACTTTTCCCTTATCCTTTTCTTCTCTCTTTCCATAAAATCCTTTTCGCCCGCACAGAAAATTCCCCTTTTCAGTAATGATAAAAATATAAATTAAGAATACAGATGTCACCGGAATCCGAATTACTGTGCCAGATATGGATTCTGTGGTGTAACAAAATGTGGAATGTTTTATAAACAAATATGAGCGAAACACTGTAGGCCTATGTATTTTGAATGCCGAACATTCATTTGTTGAAGTCTAAAATAACAGTGAATTCCTCCTCCTGCAAACATACATTTTTTTTAGTCTAATAAGAAATGTGTTATTAATTCAGTGGGTATAATAATCTTATTTTAAAGCGACGTGCCCGACCACATGAGATTAGACTCGTGTGACATTATACAGGGACATCATTTTGTTTTTACTAACATTTTTAATATTAATCTGGCTATACCTTTAGAGAACCGGAAACACAGTTTGCTACCCCCTTCCACGACTGGATTTCGATGATACTGGCGTAAAACACAAACAAATCACTTTACTAGGTATAGGAGGGAAGAAAAGTACTTCAGCCATTTACATAAACTAGGAACTATCGCGATTTTGAGTTCGATAATTTTCATTAGGTTTTTCTTTAATCAAAATACAGTACAGTATTAACAATAAGTGTTTTTACTCACGAACTGAGTTATACATGCGAACGTATTCATTAGGCAGTGTATATTATACTGTCTACAGCACATTAGCGTACGATATAGAGAATGAAGTTAAATTGAAAAATAATCATAATATGGATAACACATTTTTGAAAATGGTGGCCGTTCATTTCGATACAAGCTTCAGTTTTTTGTGCATATTATCGGACTATAGACTATTGCATCTAATTCCAATTACCAGTTTCGTCCTTCGTACTAGTAACTCATGTTGAAATAATTCTGTACCTACTCTATAAAAGAGTACCTTACGTACTGTAAATTCAATCTTCACTTCTGCCCGACCCGCACAGATAAAATTACTCAGACAAGGGTTACGTCGCAGGATTGTAGAAAGGTGGGAAATCACGTGACAGTTAATTACTTAACGAGGCCCTTTTATTTAAGTTATTTTAAACAGTTGAATAATATTACGTAAACGTCCAATTCCTAACAGAAATTAATGTTTTCAGAAAAGAGCTAAGACAGCCCTGCTTTTACAGAGTGGCATGCAGGAGCAGGTGGGGGAAATCGGGGTGTGACGTAGGCAAACGGACGACAGTACCTGTGCGAAATTATGATTCAATATTGAAACTCTTTCGTCACTGGAAAACGCGAACATATTTCTAGAACGTACTATACTCACTAACTCAGTGCTGTTTACTATATGCGGTCTTGGTTCTGTGTGGAGGACAGTTGGAACTTCATTAGTAGAAGGGGTGGGAGTGAAGTACATTCGAAACTCAGGTACAATAAAAATTGAAGTAAAAATAAAATGATGTCCCTGTACTTTGACATTAGGAGCGTGATGACATCCATACAACTTCAATTATGGAATCATGAAACTACTTCTATATCCCATTGGCGCCTGAAGGAGATTTCGTTATACTTTTTTATGTTACAATAAAATTGTAGACTCAGGCCTTCCTAAGACACTAACATTAATTATTTATTCGTATAAAATAATGTAGTTCATGATATCACTTTTGTTCACGTCATACAAAATTTTGTCCAATACTTTTTTGAGAAGATTAACTCCGTACGTAGATGAAATTATTGGGGATCATCAGTGCGGTTTTAGGCGTAATAGATCGACTATTGATCAGATTTTTTGTATTCGACAGATATTGGAGAAAAAATGGGAGTATAAGGATACAGAACTTCAGTTATTCATAGATTTCAAAAAGGCATATGACTCGATTAAGAGAGAAGTTTTATATAATATTCTTATTGAATTTGTTATTCCCAAGAAATTAGTTCGGTTAATTAAAATGTGTCTCAGTGAAACTTACAGCAGTATAGGTCAGTTTCTATCTGATGCTTTTCCAATTCACTGCGGGCTAAAGCAGGGAGATGCACTATTACCTTTACTTTTTAACTTCGCTCTAGAGTATGCCATTAGGAAAGTTCAGGATAACAGAGAGGGTTTGGAAATGAACGGGTTACATCAGCTTCTTGTCTATGCGGATGACGTGGATATGTTAGGGGAAAATCCACAAACGATTAGGGAAAACGCGGAAATTTTACTTGAAGCAAGTAAAGCGATAGATTTGGAAGTAAATCCCGAAAAGGCAAAGTATATGATTATGTCTTGTGACCAGAATATTGTACGAAATGGAAACATAAAAATTAGAGATTTATCCTTCGAATAGATGGAAAAATTCAAATATCTTGGAGCAACAGTAACAAATATAAATGACACTCGGGAGTAAATTAAACGCAGAATAAATATGGAAAACGCTTGTTATTATTTGATTGAGAAGCTTTTGTCATCTAGTCTGCTGTCAAAAAATCTGAAAGTTAGAATCTATAAAACAGTTATATTACCGGTTATTCTGTATGGTTGTGAAACTTGGACTCTCAGTCTGAGAGAGGAACATAGGTTAAGGGTGTTTGAGAATAAGGTGCTTAGGAAAATACTTGGGGCTAAGAGGGATGAAGTTACATGAGAATGGAGAAAGTTACACGACACAGAACTGCACACATTGTATTCTTCACCTGACATAATTAGGAACATTAAATCCAGACGTTTGAGATGGGCAGGGCATGTAGCACGTATGGGCGAATCCAGAAATGCATATAGAGTGTTAGTTTGGGGACCGAAGAGAAAAAGACCTTTGGGGAGACCGAGACGTAGATGGGATGATAATATTAAAATGGATTAGAGGGAGGTGGGATATGATGATAGAGACTGGATTAATCTTGCACAGGATAGGAACCGATGGCGGGCTTATGTGAGGGCGGCAATGAAACTTCGGGTTCCTTAAAAGTCATTTGTATGTAAGTAAGTATAACACAAGACACAAGATTACATAAACAGAAGCAAAAGACGAGAAGTTTACGTAAAAATAGCAGAGACTATAGCTGCTATACGGAAAGGATGCACAAGTGTGGAGAAACTGAAAATGATCTTAATTCACTCTGAAATAATTTAATATGAACTTTTAAAATTGTAGCATTTGTACTAGGTTTTGGTTGACACTCTTCTTATTACCTCTTGCAATCCATGGTACAACCTGCGAGCGTTTCCTTTCCTGTTTCTGTTTTTTTAGCAATAAGTATATTGTAATATTTGGAATTAATTGTAACTAAACGAGAATTGTACTGTTCATTTATTTATGCATATCTGTAATCAGAAAATATTTTATTATAAATGGAGGCTGATGGTTCTTGTTCAAAATTTTAGGTTATATTTAATAAAATATTTTATATAGTGTAATATGTTCCAAGTCTTAACTTTTATCATAAGAATTTTGGTAAAACGCTTGGGCATTCAATAAATAATAGCAACAATACTGTATATCAGCGCTCATAGCGGTGAGCATCTGAATCTTTAAGTACTGAATAGGGGACCGATTGTTGCATAAAAGTCTTTAAGTAACCATATTTTGTGAATACAGGGACTGTTTCCTAAAAGTGTTCAGTAGGTATGAACAAAGATTCTTCATAAAAATAAAAGTTGCAAGAGGAAAAATGCAACCCAGTGCTTCATAGCATTACAAGAAGATTGTGGGAGAGAATTTGAACCATACTGAACTATTGCAAGTTGGGTGGAGGCGAGACATTCGCTTTCAATCAAGAGATGACATTCAAAGAGCTTTAGATCGATCAGTGAGATAGACATCCAGAAATAATGTTACAGATGGAGTCCGCCGTCTTCCAAGGAACAATGTATTGTTGACATAGCAAGGAACTGGATTTGAAATGTGTAATGCTAAAAATAACCTAAATAACTGTAGTATGAAACAGTAACTATGTTGCCATTACTTTTCGAATGCCATGCTTTTTGTCATATAGTCGTTGTTCCTGCAATAACTCCTGTGTGACATATTTATCAATTTTAAGACTTTTGCCCTATTAAATAACTTAAATAGTGATACAGCAAATAATAAAATCTCCTGTATGTAATTACATTTATTTGTTTCGAAAATCTAAGAATTCACAGTCTCCTATGTACGGCTGCTATAGGATGAATAAATGTTTTTTCTTCCTTCTGAAAAGTTTTATATTTTGCACATAGAGTTATTGCAGAAACAACGATGATATGCTTTGTCAAAGAGCTTTGATAGTGTAATATCAGCCTTAAAGATACTCTTGTATAAGTCGCATTAGTTCCTCTTCATTGAAAGAGACAACTCCGCAATTGTACGTATATATATATATATATATATATATATATATATATATATATATATATATATATATATATATATATATATAATTTGAACTGGTAATGCAAATTACGGGAAAACGGCTGAACGGATTTTAATAAATGACCCCTCATTTTGAAACTTGGAACCCAACGTTTTTCAGAAAAACAGTAGTTTTCAGTGAAATGTCAATTTTCCCATATAATTTTCCTATTTTCCAAAATCCATCTGTTATCAGTTTTGAGAACTAATGGCTTTTCAGAATAAAACAAAACACACACTACAATACGTAATATTATACGAAGTCCATGACCTGCAGGATTGCTGACGTATTTACAGCAAATCAGAGCAAATTCTGTGAAAACATAATGACAAAATATGTCGATCTTCATTTTTGTAATTTTTTATAACGTCTCTATAATTGATTATTAAAAACTTTCAAGACTTACTAAAAATAATTTACAGATCTGAGTCTGTGGTGTGTAATTTTCTGAGTAGAGCTGTGTATTGGATATTAAAAACTATAAAATTTGAGGTGGTTTGATGACATTATTACAATTAAAAATGAAATATTATTATAGTTAATGCCATGATATGAGTATTTGTCACTGATATACATGTTAATGATATAGCATATTGATGATATGAAACTCAGACCTTTTGGGGTTATATAAGTAGACGAAGAGAATATCTTAATTTAGGTCTTCATTTCTATACTATTTTCATTACTGAGTGACGGCTGTATAATTTATGCATTATACGTTACTGAAAACTACAAAACTTACGTAAGTTAAAATTATTGTTACTAAAAATGAAATATTTAGTTATTAATCAAGTGGTGTGGGCCTTTTCCATATATTTAATAGCGGTGTAGTGTGCATATTTATATGCGTGATTCTCTCCAGTATCACAAAAATTACAGTTCCTAAGGAAAGGTCAAAAGATATTACTTACTGATAAAATAAGAGGCCTACAAGATTTTGTAGCCTCCCGATCATTTCAGCAAGATCTCATAGCAGGATAAAATGATTCTATCCTCTATATTTTAAGGTAGTTCACGAAACATGCAGCAACTATACCAAGATGCTATGTCTACTGTTCGAAAGCATGGCAAATCTGACATTTTCTTAACTCTCACCTACAATCCACAATGACCTGAAATAGTACTACTGCTTTACTTCCACATGAAAAATCCACTGATCGTTCTGACATTGTTACTTGCGTTTTCGCCTTTAAACTTAAAAACTGAAGATGGATTGGTTAAAGAAAAGGTATTTGGCATAAAAAACCATTCAGAGAGAGTATGTTTCATTATTATGGAAGTAATTAACTTTTAAAATGACTGGTAGGACTATTCTTCATTGAAAATAAATCTGAAAAATTTTTATTTGAACTTCCAATGAAATTAGTTTGCAGCATTTGCTGCACAAGCCACTATTATTAAAGAATACTAATACACTAATTTGTGGAAGAGAACAGTGGCAATTTCACATGTAATTTGTAAGTACGAAGTAATAAAGTACAAACACCATATTTTTGTGGAATAGAATCCTTATAAATTCTATAAATTACAGATGAATTTTTACTCTTAATGTATTGTACCATACTTTTGTGGAATAGGACTATGGATTTTGTTACTTTCTCACTCGAGAGTTTGAGAGATCTTCCAGGAATTTCTCTTTATTTTACGGAACTAATTTTAATATGAGAAGTATTCAGAATTTAGAAACAGGAAATTGGAAATTTATTGCTGTGATACTCCATCCATGGTAAGTCCCATGTTTCCAAGTTGTAAACAAGTGCCAAGTTTGCTTCTGAAGTTCACTTGTAAGGTTGTAG